>NC_041334.1:40538948-40891173 GCF_004354835.1 Perca flavescens
TTCAGCATGCTAGTTAGAGGGAGAGAGAGTCAGAGTTACTGCAGGGGGGCAACCAAAGTATTGTTAATTTTTGGAAAAATGAATCCAACATATTATATATATAATCAGCTTATTTGTGGGGAAAAACAACACATTATTCCTACTCGCCCATAGATCACCAAGGTATCCATCCACAGATACAGGTAATAAGGACTGACTTATTATCATGTATGTTTAACATTAAAACATGATTAATAGAATCATGCCCACATTTATTATTTTAATAGCACATGCACTATGTAAAAAAGCTTTAGGCTTTATAGGCCCAGTTTAATACGCACAATTTTATACAATCTATAGTAAGGGTTCCCTGCTCGGTCTGTGTTTCAGTTAAAGGCTCCTTGGCCTAAAACACATTGAAGATTCTAATGTATTACGATGATTGCAGTTACTGTGGTTTATCACATCACTTTACCTCAAATTAATATTCATCTGTTCTTTCAGTGTTCTTCCTCCACTGTCCTGCTCTGTATACAGTACAGGCTAAAAGTTTGGACACACCTTCTCATTCAATGCGTTTCCTTTTTATTTTCATGACTATTTACATTGTAGATTCTCACTGAAGGCATCAAAACTATGAATGAACACATATGGAATTATGTACTTAACAAAAAAGTGTGAAATAACTGAAAACATGTCTTATATTCTAGTTTCTTCAAAGTAGCCACCCTTTGCTCTGATTACTGCTTTGCACACTCTTGGCATTCTCTTGATGAGCTTCAAGAGGTAGTCACCTGAAATGGTTTTCCAACAGTCTTGAAGGAGTTCCCAGAGATGTTAGCACTTGTTGGCCCTTTTGCCTTCACTCTGCGGTCCAGCTCACCCCAAACCATCTCGATTGGGTTCAGGTCCGGTGACTGTGGAGGCCAGGTCATCTTGCGCAGCACTCCATCACTCTCCTTCTTGGTCAAATAGCCCTTACACAGCCTGGAGGTGTGTTTGGGGTCATTGTCCTGTTGAAAAATAAATGATGGTCCAACTAAATGCAAACCGGATGGGAAGGCATGTCGCTGAAGGATGCTGTGGTAGCCATGCTGGTTCAGTATGCCTTCAATTGAATAAATCCCCAACAGGGTCACCAGCAAAGCCCCCCCACACCATCACACCTCCTCCTCCATGCTTCACGGTGGGAACCATGCATGTAGAATCCATCCGTTCACCTTTTCTACGTCGCACAAAGACACGGCGGTTGGAACCAAAGATCTCAAAATTTGGACTCATCAGACCAAAGCACAGATTTCCACTGGTCTAATGTCCATTCCTTGTGTTTCTTGGCCCAAACAAATCTCTTCTGCTTGTTGCCTCTCCTTAGCAGTGGTTTCCTAGCAGCTACTTGACCATGAAGGCCTGATTCAGTCTCCTCTTAACAGTTGTTCTAGAGATGTGTCTGCTGCTAGAACTCTGTGTGGCATTCATCTGGTCTCTAATCTGAGCTGCTGTTAACTTGTGATTTCTGAGGCTGGTGACTCGGATGAACTTCTCCTCAGCAGCAGAGGTGACTCTTGGTCTTCCTTTCCTGGGGCGGTCCTCATGTGAGCCAGTTTCATTGTAGCGCTTGATGGTTTTTGCGACTGTACTTGGGGACACATTCAAAGTTTTCGCAATTTTCCGGACTGACTGACCTTCATTTGTTAAAGTAATGATGGCCACTCGTTTCTCTTTACTTAGCTGATTGGTTCTTGCCATAATATGAATTCTAACAGTTGTCCAATAGGGCTGTCGACTGTGTATCAACCTTCTGCACAACACAACTGATGGTCCCAACCCAAATAATAATATAATAAACTAATTAACCCTGACAAGGCACACCTGTGAAGGTAAAACCATTTCAGGTGACTACCTCATGAAGCTCATTGAGAGAACACCAAGGGTTTGCAGAGTTACCAAAAAAGCAAAGGGTGGCTACTTTGAAGAATCTTAAATATAAGACATGTTTTCAGTTATTTCACACTTTTTTGTTAAGTACATAATTCCATATGTGTTCATTCATAGTTTTGATGCCTTCAGTGAGAATCTACAATGTAAATAGTCATGAAAATAAAGAAACACATTGAATGAGAAGGTGTGTCCAAACTTTTGGCCTGTACTGTATATACTGATGACAGTAACGTGTCTCTTAACTCTTATCTTATTCTTCTGTCAGCAGCAGGAAAATGCAGGTAAGGATCTGTTTTTTATGTTTATGAATAATTAATGCATGTATTACAATGCAAATACAACATATACTTAGACTTTTACACATATTTGTATGCATTTAACCAGATTTGTTTAGTCGTATCCATCAAAATTCTATCCTGTCAACGTCAAAATTATTCTGTATTCCAGCAACTAAAGTATCAATTACACATATAATAAGTCATATTTTCAGTATGTTAGAGTTTGTGGGTTTTCACAGGATTTCAGAATGTTCAATATACTTTATATCACCTTAACAGAGTTTGAGTGAGCACCATCCCGTGTACTGAGTGTAAATATTGTGACGATGATGGACCAAGCAAGACAGTATGAATTCACAAATGATACAGACCTAGTATAGTTTAAAAGTCATTCAATACAATCTAATTAAGCTAGTCGGCTAATGGTGGCATTGATTTGTGACTTTGTAAACTTTCTGTGTTGAATACTGTTGCAATCAAATGTTCTTCCACGACAAACTACACTTCACCATCATTGAAGGTTGTAAGTGTTGTTCATTTATTTAAAAAACTAAAAACTAGGGCACCTGGATAGCTCACATGGTAGAGTGTGGGCCCCATGTACAGAGGCTCAGTCCTCGCCGCAGCGGCTGCAGGTTCAGTTCCGACCTGCGGCCCTTTGCTGCATGTCATTCCCCCTCTCTAGCCCCCCTTCATGTCTAAGCTGTCCTATCGAATAAAGGCCTTAAATGCCAAAAAAATAATCTTAAAAAAAACTCCATGAATGCATGAGCACTTGTGTGAAAGTGTGAGCAAAGAGCAAAGTGTGTGAATATATAGACAGTATATACTTTTGATTCAACCTTTTACATCCAAGCTATCAGTATTGTTTTATAGCATCAGTGTGAGCCATGACACCCAGCAGCCCATGTACACCAAAGTGAGGGAGGGCCCCCTCAGATAAACACCAACAGTGGAAAAACCTCAAAAGATTATTCTGCTTAACTGACACAATATCACAGCGATAGCGCAGGTTTGCTTATGTGTGAATTTAGACAGAACAAGGTGTCTTAACCAACATGAAAAAAAGTGACAAATAACACACGCACACACACACACACACACACACACACACACACACACACACACACACACACACACACACACATACACACACAGCAAACTGCACAGGAGTGGCTAAATGAGATCTAAAGAGAGCTAAATCGAAACAACCGTTTGGGAGCTTGTCAACATGTTTCAGATGCTCCCGTTCGATAAGCAAAGTTCGCATTATTTCTGAGAAGCAAGCACACCGCAACACCCTCTTTTCCGACCCTTCATCCGCTGAACGCAGCAATACAACACAGCGGAAGTATGCAAAGCTGAAGGCGAGACCTGGTTTTCGCAAACATTAACCTATAGAGCTACAGAGACCACAGTGACGTGATTAAGTCGATAGCGATGTGCACACTACTCTGGAGGACGGAGGGTGCCGTGGTCGGTGTCAGCAAACACGACTCAGCGGGGAGCCTGAACATCACAGGTCAGCCAACCGACACCCATCACCTTCCGCCTCCCGTCTTTTCACCCTCTTCCTCATCTGTCTGCAACTCTGGCCCATGTAGCAGGCTACACTTTGCCCTCCACTGATGGAAAGCAAATAACAAGCCACATAAAAAGCCCGCTTTCTGTCACACACATACATGCACAAATACGCACAGTTGTACACAAGATAACAGGGCCTCAGCGGGGCCGAGGGTGGTGGTGGAGGAGGGGGGGTGAGGAGGAGGGTCGAGAAGGGGTGGGGGAATATGGCACTGCCCCACACAAAGGCAGCCCTGAAATAGTCCCCTTGCACAATGAGACCTGCCACTCTGTCTATGAGATAATGTCTAATTGAAAACACTGCAGCCATTGTGCTCCTGTCACCGGCTCTATTGTCCAGATAGCCCTCTCTCCCCCCCACCTCTCTTTTTCCATTGACGCGGCGCGATTGTTCCTCGCCATTGTGGCAACCCTACTCTCTCTCTCTTTCTCTTTCTCTCTATCTCCCCCTCTCTCTGTATTGTTATAATTTCATTACTTATTTGTTTTTTGTTCCGCTTCTCCTTTCACTCCCCTGCAGACCTTTTGTTCACCATATTTAGGCACTTCATTGGGATCTGCTGTCAATGTGTGTGTGTGTGTCTTTGTCTCTGTCTCTGTGTGTGTGTGTGTGTGTGTGTGTGTGTGTGTGTGTGTGTGTGTGTGTGTGTGTGTGTGTGTGTGTGTGTGTGTGTGTGAGCAGGTGTCAGTTTCACGAGGAGATAAAACAGGAAGCAAGATAAAATAGTTCTCCGAGATGAAAATAAAGCCCTTGCAGGCATCACAGAGGGGGAGCTTGTTTTGTATCCATGTGCAGCTCTTGATTTTGGTAATATGAAACATGGCCCTCGTCGTCCTCGGAGACAAGTGGTTATGAGGACAACAGGCATTGTCCTGAGTGAATTACAGTCTGTGTTGACACTGCAGCCTGCCCATGTCCAGAAACTAGAGACAACCTGTCACCTAATGACACAGATATCTGGCAGAGACGAGGCAAACGTGGACCATGAATCCCGGGACTGACAGGGCCAGTCCACCTGAGGGGAGCCCAGTAATACACCAGAGGCCTGGGACACTTGTCCTTGTTATGACAAACCTGCTGTGTGCTGAAGAATCTCCTGGTCCCTTATGTTGCAGCTGTTATTCATATTGTTCTCTCTCAGTTTTTATAAAAACTGCAAAAAGGTCAAAAAGGTTGTCTGGATTAAAAGTTATGATATGCTGTAAGGGTAAAAAAAAACGTGTTGACCAGATGCTGATGATCTAAGAGTGGTGGATAACCTGGCCTGCTTTCTGAAGGCCCATAGCATAGATTTTTTTTTTTAACTATTCTTCTTCAAAGAAGCACTTTCTTGCTGAGAGTTATATGAGAAGATGGATACCACATGAAGCTAGAGCTAGGAGACAGTTAGCTAAAACTGGCAACAGGGGGACACAGCTAGCCTGGCTCTGACCAAAAGGAACACAGTTCAACTAATGGCACCTATAAAGCTCACTGATTAACATGGGATATGTTTAATTAATTTAATTTGGTACAAAAACCAAAGTGTAATAACAATGAGAGACAGAGAGGTATCAGTCTTCTCTTCAAACTAACTAAGCTAGTGCGTTAAATGTATTTCCTAAAATATTGAAGTGATCATGTATACTGCTCTTTTGCAAACGTGTTAGAAATTTGAAATCATTGGTTTCCATTCATTTCTGTACATCATAAAAATGGATTAAAAGACTCTTTGAATTTAAACTGTGTAATCCATCACCTTGAACAACAACATACCGTATTAATTTTAGGAAAAGTAAAAATGTTGTTATACTGTTTTTACCACTTTGGTCCAGATTGAAATATGTCCATATCTCCTGGGTAGATTCAGATTAATTTCTGATCCCCAGAAGATGAACCCTACTGACACGTTTTCACTTATTCTCTCAATATGGCAACAATTTGTTCAAACCCAGACTGGATGCCAGACAGTGATGGAGCGGCCATCTAGAGCACCAGGAGTTGTCCCGGTGGGCCGCTTGACAATTGACATATTTTTAAATACACCCAGCCCCCGCTTAAATAAAAATAACCAAGTGCTGTGTGGCTGCCTGGCCTAGGCACGGGGGCTGCCGGCCAAATGTGGTTGGGCGTTACATCTGTCAGACATTTATCTTCCCCTCATAATAAATTGTAATAACTTTGGTGCTCTGACATCTAGCGCCACAATCAGGTCAAAATGTGTTCAATACTTTGGTTAATTGCCAAATATCTGCAAAACTACTGACATTCCCATCAGCTGCTGTTTGAGTTTTGTGGTAATTAGCAGACTTTAGCACGCTAACATGCCAAACTAAGCTATTAACCAATCAGATTGCTTGATTTGAGCTACCCGTTTTATAATACATATTATACCTCCTAAACACATTAGCATGTTAGCATTTAGCTCAAAGCACTGCTGTGCCTAGTACAGCCTTACAGAGCTCCTAGCATGGCTGTAGACTCTTAAGCCCAATTTCTGGTCCTGTGTTAAATCCCCGCCGTAGGTACGTACGTCGGTATGTGTAGATACGGAGCCTACGCCTTAGCCTGATGTGCACTTCTCAAAAAATGGAACTACACGTTGCGGCGACGCAGACCCCAACAACAGTGATTTAGAACAACAGTGTGTACATGGTACATCCAGACATTTACTATTATGAAAGAAGTGTTTGCCCTTTCATGCAAATGCTTCATTTTGAGATGTGTTTTGAATGCAGTGTCTTATTTTGGAGATGTAAGAAGCATTTAGCAGTTTTGGGAATTGTGTGTAGAGTTGTGAAACTGTAAATACGTTTAGCATTAAATACTAAAACAGATTTGCTGAAACTGAATTGTAACACCTTGAAGGTTGATTATACACACTTAACTATAATACTTACTGAGTAATTATAAAGGCTAGTGTATACAGGATATCAATGAAATACTTGCAGGTAACTATATGTCAGTAGAAGGGAAGAGAGGTTAAGAGCTTAGGCACCTTTTTGTCTTACTGAGGATCTATTTAATAATTACAGTACAGTGGTAGTTTTTAGCAGTGTTTTCGTCATGATCTATTTGCATTTGTTTTCTTAAGTTGCAATGCGCTGGCCTCTCAGGGCCACTGTAATACTGACCTATAGTCTGAACTGTAAGGAGGCGTTCACGTGAGTGTTGCAACGATTAGCCGCATGGTTGAGCGGTGTGTGGGTGTGTTCCCCATGGTGCTAGCATTTAGCCATGCTGCTAATAATGCTGGGTCCTACGAGTCATTGCCTGCAAGGTCTATCAACTGGTGCACATGGCCAAATTAACATTAGACTCCAGTCTGTTGTGTTGTGTCCGGTCTGATTGACGGTTAGGTGATTCAGCATCAGGATGTCGGGGTTACGCTTTTCTAAAAGTTGAATCTGTTTCCACTTTCTGCCGCAGTGGCGATGTGCAACAGGGAATCAGGCGGGGAAAGGCGGGAATGTGCAAGGGGGTAGATCCTATGTCGTTCAACAGACTTGAACCCAGCTGCAATGCGGCACTGGTACCGTCTGTCTCCACTGTAACAGAATATAACAGTTTACCACAAAAAATCACCAAATGTAAGCTAACCAAAAACAACACAACCAGACATGTTTCTATCAGGAATCTGATCTGAAATTAGGGAGAAATGAACAACATCGGGAACGCAGACTACAAGTTTCCCTGACGTTAGCATGTAGCTACATGTAGCTGTGTATATAATAATATAATATATAATATAATATTGAATGCAAGACTTAATATATTGAAAGAAAGTCGTAATATTTTGAATTAAAGTGGTAATATATTGAAATAAAGTCTGAATATGGATGAAAGTGTGTAGTTGTTTTTTCCATGTGATCAATCTGTACGGATTTTGCTGCAACAAGCGTGAGGCTATAAACGAGTTAGCACAAAATCCAGTATTCGCAATCCGAAAGTAATGAAGAGATAATAACCACCCTGGCCAATGCAAGTACAGGCCAAAATAATACAGGTAACCATATTCAACACCATTCTACCCATTAAGAAATGTATTTACTGTTTCATTGTCACCGAATGTAGTGAACCTCACAGGCCAGGCAGAAAGAAACTCTGCTTCAATCTCACAGTCTTATTTTGGCCCATACAGGCATTCAACAGGGTGGTAATTGTCTCTTGATTACTTTGTATTACTAAGTTTTATACCCCCCCCCCGTTCTCCCCCCTCAGTGCCTCTGCTCACTGACCTCTGCCACTTCTGGAGCAGCTTTGGCCGACATGTTCATCAGATCCAGCGTTACAGCCAAACACAATGAAAAATGCCTCCACATTTCCTCGGTTTCACAAACACTGTTTGGAACAAAAAGCCCTTCAGACCTGCGTATTATTCACTGTGTTAATTGGAGGGAAAATAAATGTATTTTGCATCTCAGCGGTTCTGTTAAAACAAGATAAGAACCACATGAGCAAGTCCGAGGCTGTGGCCATTGAATGAATTGTTCAACAGAGTAAGTGTGAACAAGTTGGAAACGTTTTTTTCCTCTTTCTGCTAAGGCCTGGCATGGTTTATGTGACCAAACTGGCAATCCCCTGTCAGATATCATTAATTGATTGTCACTGATTCTGGCATTACCCATTCAAGAAACAAAGGTCAGAACTCACATACAGGCACGTTGATTCATCACCCAAAACCGCATGCGACGTGAATTTACAGATGTGTGGATTCCCCTCAACAATATTACAGTGAGTTGCTGCAGATATCTAGAAGAGCATACTAGTTACAGGAATTTGAATTAGTAGGAGGTTATATTTCTTTTATTTACATGGAGATCGTTGTTACATCTCAGCAGCTGTCAAACTTTTGTCCACCTTAGGCCACAAAGGACCTCGCCTCTCGATTCACTCTTGTTTCTGACAAGCACAGCCACCTTTTATCGAGAAAGTTGCAGCTTTGCTCAAATTAACAAAAAAGCAGCCTTACTTGATGAAATTTTACTTTTCCCCCATTACTGTAGGTTTCATAAACCTATTCATGCTCAGTGTGACTGAGTCCAGTCGATGGGATCACTCACGGAGGTGATAGCAGTCAGTAAGGCCTTAACAAGCAGGATCACTGACATGTTTATTCCTTTTATTCAAAGTAGAAAAATCATTTTGCTTCAGTGCTGATTGAAGTGGAGTTATTGCTCTGCCCTGTGATAGAGGAAGCAATTATAGAAGCATGTGTAATCATGTTTTTATTTTCTGAGCCTAAACTTCATATATGGAGTTAACTTATGCGGGTCATAATTATCTCTGACTGTCCTACTTCAACTTACTGCTTTTTCTTCCATCAGTAGATGCTGCAAAACCAGGTTATGGTTTGTGGCGTGTTGCCTCACAGCATTTGCCCATATTTTTAAAAGGAATTTATTTCTCGCCACTGTCGCACCAAATGCTCTCGTGGGGATTGTTGGGTTAGTGTAACTTATAGAGTGTGGTCTAGACCTACTCTATCTATAATGTGTCCTGAGATAACTTCTGTTATGATTTGACTAAATACACTTGAATTGAATTAACAAGTACTATATTTACTCTGTTTACACTCAAAACACCTTCATATGTTATCATCATCATCATCATCATCATCATCATCATCATCATCATCATCATTTTGTGGATTATTTTAGTAAGTTATATTTCTTTCATTTATGGATAGCAGATATGGAGCATATACTGGCCAGATGAATTTGAATTAGTAGGAGGTTATATTTCTTTTATTTACATGGAGATCGTTGTTACATCTCAGCAGCTGTCAAGCGTTTCTCCACCTTAGGCCACAAAGGACCTCGCCTCTCGATTCACTCTTGTTTCTGACAAGCACAGCCACCTTTTATGGAGACAGTTGCAGCTTTGCACAAATTAACAAAAAAGCAGCCTTACTTGATGACATGTGCATTGATAATTCACCCCCCCAGTAGGTTTCATGAAGGTGTCATGAAATCAAGGGTTGTATATTTTCAGAAATCATGTACAATTAAAATATGAACATCCACAATATAGATGACAACATATGGAGGGGTTTTGAGCGTAAACAGAGTAAATATAGTACATGAAAATATGCTGTGAGGCGACACGCCACAAACCATAACCTGGTTTTTCAGCATTTAATGATTTGACTTTTGACTGAGTAAAAAACAGGAGGAGGGCAGTCAGAGGTAATTAGATCATGACTCAGATTAGTAAAAAGTTTGCATTCAGAAAATAAAAACATGATTAATTCAATTCAATTTTATTTATAGTATCAAATCATAACAGAGTTATCTCGAGACACTTTACAGATACTTTACAGATTACACATGTTTCTATAATTGCTTCCTCTATCACAGGGCAGAGCAATAACTCCTCTTCAATCAGCACTGAAGCAAAATGATTTTTCTACTTTGAATAAAAGGAATAAACATGTCAGTGATCCTGCTTGTTAAGGCCTTACTGACTGCTATCACCTCCATGAGTGATCCCATCGACTGGCGAGAACAGCACCACAGATCCAGACCTGTGTGTCACACTGAGCGTGAATAGGTACATGAATAGGTACATGGATAGGTACATGGATAGGTACATGGATAGGTGCATGGATAGGTACATGGATAGGTACATGGATAGGTACATGAATAGGTGCATGGATAGGTACATGGATAGGTACATGAATAGGTACATGGATAGGTACATGGATAGGTACATGAACCGGTACAATGATAGGTACATGAATAGGTGCATGGATAGGTACATGGATAGGTACATGAATATGTACATGGATAGGTACATGGATAGGTGCATGAATAGGTGCATGGATAGGTACATGAATAGGTACATGGATAGGTACATGGATAGGTACATGGATAGGTACATGAATAGGTACATGGATAGGTACATGGATAGGTACATGAATAGGTACATGGATAGGTACATGAATAGCTACATGGATAGGTACATGGATAGGTACATGAATAGGTACATGGATAGGTACATGGATAGGTACATGGATAGGTACATGAATAGGTACATGAATAGGTAGAGGGTTCACATACAGGTTGGAACAACCCACCATCACAATACTCTCAAAACCACTTGCTCTAACCCAAAGTCAGAGTGAGGGGGGGCTGGGACTGCTGCAGGTGCCCTGAGTGGTTGGGGAGTTCAGTGCCTTGCTCAAGAGCACCTTGGCAGTGCCCAGGAGGTGAACTGGCATCTCTCCAGCTACCAGTCCAGACTCTGTACTTTGGTACGTACGGGGACTTGAACCGGCGACCCTCTGGCTTTCAACACAACTCCCTAGAGACTGAGCTACTGCCACCTCAAATAAATCAATTTACCCAAATTACATTTGAATAAAGTTGCACAATTAGTGGGTTCACTCGTAGCCAGCAGGCCCTACATTACCATCAGTTACTCTCCAAGGTCTCAGGACGGCGGTCTGGGCAATACGCGGAAAATCTCATTTATTAGGGACGGCGACACTGGCAAAGAGGTGGGAGACAAGATATATAGAGAAGTTCAAACTCTGCTTCATGTCAGCTTGGCGTTGCTGTCAGTCACAAGCCCCAAGCTTTTTGACCATCCGACAATCAGCTGATGAAGCATACTGGTAGCTGTAGCAGTGAATTGGATGGATGGTTGAGCACTTTTTAATTTGTGTTATTTCCATTTTTCAAAAGTGACAGTCTTGCTTTCAAGTTACAAAATCTAACTTTTTACAAGATTCAAATAAAAATGAATGCATTAATATTGATATGCACCATTTACAACCCGAGAGCTGTATATATTCATGCATGTTTACCATGCGTTTTCCTGAAACTTTATTATTAATAACACTTTAATTTAGTCCATCTGATTGAGCAGGTACTGTTTGCAGGTGTGTCAAATGGGCAAGGCCAGAGTGGAGATGAGAACCATAGAAGTCAAGGTAGTTGCCAAACAATGCAAACATTAGCTGTCTGTCCTCTCAGTGCCATGTGTGGCCATCAGACAGCACATCACCATGAGTTAACTAACAACATTACTCTCGAATTTAACGCAACCTTTCATTCCCATTAAGTACATTCAAGTACCCTGTGTTTCCCCCAGATTTTCATTCTTGATTTTCATCTACTAATAATACTTATACAATTTTTTTTAGAGAAAGAGTAACATTGACTTAGACTCGCAGTCTAACTCAAACGGTTCCAAGCACGCCATGAATATCCTGTCAGTCAGCGAGGCAGGAAACAGACAGCCAGCGGGTTGTCTGGCTGGCTCTACCAGGCCTGCAGGGGTCAAGCCTGTCAGGTGGGGGTCAGGCAGGTGAGGCAGATAGTGAAACAAAGAATCCCCCCCACCCCACCTCCTCTTTTCCCATCCCGTCTGCCTTCCCTTCCCCTCAGAACAATCACCACCAACAGGAACAGGAAGTGATCTAGAGAGGAGGTTGATCTAACCGGGGCAATTCCTTTGGCCGGGTCAGACGAGGAAAGAGAGGGGTAGAAAAGGGAAAGATAGAGAACACACATGGCAAGTACTGGCAGGGTATCCTGTTTGGGTGTGTGTGTGTGTGTGTGTGCGTGTGTGTGTGTGTGTACATTTTCCTATTTATAGAATATTCCAGTAGAGTCTTACAGTGTTGTCTGTGGTGTTCAGTAGTGACTTACAGCGTCATGTCTTAGTTTAGTTTATTTGTACAAAGATATAAAGTACATACAACAATAGATTTAAAAAAACAACAAGTGATTTCAGGGCAGGAGAGGACAGAAGCCTATATTAGGCCTTAGGCTTCTTCACAGTCCTCTCCTTATACAGAATAGAAACAACAACTAAAACATGTCTTTTCCTCTACAAGAAAATAAAAACAAATTAATAAATAATAAAAAAAAGTGGAAAAGTGTGAATTTATACTCATGTGATAATTATATAAATCCTGTACGGAATATTTATATTTGATCCTTCTAAAATGGTATCATTATGCCACAGTTCCCTTTCCTGGCAGATATCAGAAGATGCACACATGACTTCGACTGTGAAGAAGTCCATGGCAGCAGTTTGAGGCCCCCACACTCATGTGTGCATGTTAACACTAGCCTCCTCATTGTTATTTTGACTCCAGGGCCTCTATGGCAGCCAGCTGGAGTGCCAGTGTCTCCCTTCTCTCAGTCTTCCTTGAGAATGTGAGCAGGCATGTGGCACTGAGAGTCAGCAGCCATTCCTGTTCTCATAGCACAAAGACAAGCATGTGGCACTTGACAGCGATGCCTGATGAACGACGCACGCTACCACAAGCCGCAGCGGCCCTGCCTTTTAAGATGCGGCCGAGGAGTCCCTGCCCTGAAAGGTGACACCTCTGCCTGCGCCACCGAGGCTCCTTGCGTCTTTTCTTTCCCCCCACTTGCAAACTCTTGTCTGTCCTCGGCTGCTAATTTCTGTCACACTTTCTTTTCTGAGCAGGGGCACAAGCCTGTGTTGTATGTTATTAATACTATTGTTAAATGCACACTCAAGGCTGGCCTCCTTCACTCAGCTCATCATGTTACAGGTGTATTGTGCACAACAGAGAAATTGCCAATCCTGCTTTATATAATAGCATCTATAAATATCAGAGGGAATACCTTGGCCAATTATGGTTAGATGCAGGCTGATTGTCACGATGTATCTGGCAACACACATAAAGGCTTTCTTCTTGGCACGAGAGCAGCAGTGTTTTGACTGTGGTGTTTCGGAGATAGAAGATTAAGGGAGAGGTTGTTTTTCTGAAAGCTGAATCTAAAAATGGGTAGCCACTATGTAAGAGAATAATGCCCGATCAGGAGTGAACGCTGTTTGTGATTTCCATGTATCTTCCTACGGTCCAGAGAAACTGCTGTTAACTTTAAAACAGTTCAGCCGGCTGTAACACAGCACCCTCTAGAGGCCAACATCTGGGGATCCTTTGGTTTATTTATCAACTGCTAAATGGGAAATTTAGTAAAAATCCTTCATTTGTATCCATACTTGCATACATAAGAATAATAGTAATTGATCACATTGAAACAGCGTCTACAAATTAGTACACCGAAAAGAGATACAACAAAAATATTTATTAATTTAATGATTAAATAAGGTAATGTCTCCAAACTTACCTCAGTTATTACTTGTCTCCTGCTAGTTATACTACAGTACTTAGTTAAAAAAAAATGTGCATCTCTTTTCGGTGTTGTAATTTGTAGACGGCCCTAAGCATTCGTCTTACTGCCGGCAGCAGCAACAACAGCAGAGAGAAGAAGCCAGCAGGCAGGTGTTCATAAACTTCTGGTGTACTTACAAACTTTCCAATCCATCGTTTTATGAGTACATAACCTATATGTACTACAGTAGACGTTTGGTATCACTTCGGGAATTATTAGTGGGGTCATTTACGAGATACAAACATGGGTCCATTAGCCCCTGCGCTAAGCTATTCAGCTGATATCGCTGCTACGCTAACTCTCCCAATGTTAAACCCAGGTGAAAAAAGCTTCTGGGGGGGTGTTTGGCTCGAGGTCATGGTGCAAAGGACCCTAGGGTGAAATTACTCCGAACCATCACTTTAAGCATAATGCATTATATTTTTATGTTTTATTTCTACTTTAATTCTCTCACATTATGTTCCAGACTGGACACCCTAGCAGTTTAAGAAACTGAGATAAACTGTCTTTCAATAATGTGAGAGAAATAAAGTAGAAATAAAACATAAAAATATAAGGCATTATGCTTAAATGTAATTTTTCCCATTACACACTCTTCTGGTTTCAAGCTTTCCACTAGAGTTTGGAACTCGGCTGCGGGGATATCATGCACAGGGCATGTCAGATTGGTGCTGGGCCAGAAAGGGCCCTGAAAGCCTGTGTGTAAGTGTCTTTCTTATTTTACTCAGAATATGTGCACATATATTCTCCAGGCCCAGAAGTACTGAGTGAACAATGCTCGGTGGCTGAGAGGGAGCATATATATTCTTCTTTCTTTCCCATGGGGCCACCTGGTGGGTTAATCTGGCCATGGCTGTCAAAAAACAAGCAAACTAAAAATCACTTCAGGCAATCATATAGCCAACACAGTAATACAAGCTGAATAATAAATGCATATATGGTATAAGTGTCATAATAACATGAAATTAAATTAAAATGAACGGAACAGTTCTTAAATTCACCAATGGATGTGCCAGGGCCAAGTGGTATAGTGTAAAGTATAGTAGGCTATATATAGTAGTATATACAGTAGTATAGTATAGTATAGTGGTATGGATGCACCCTGCATGAGAGCCTGTGTAAAGTGAAAGAAAAAGACAGTGTACTGTATTTTTCATTTTGATTGTAAGAAATGTTTTGGGTACATCAAAATCAAATGTTTCATGATCATGAAGGATTTTGGACATTTTGGAAAGCACATATTGCACTTCAACCAACAAAGCATATGACCTAAAATGACCATTTGCTAATAACTTTGAATAAAAGTATGGACGTAGACTTGGACAATGGTTTGTGTAAAACAGACAGATTTGGAGCTTTAGGTTAGGCTACATGCTGTGAACAATGGCTGCTCTAACATTTTCTAACATTTCTTCTTATGTAAAAGTAATATACAAACTCCTAGAAGTAAGTCTAGTTCTGTGGATCTGTGGTTCTTGCTTATTGCTTATTGCTTATTGTCAGCTTCACAAATGAAATATATGCAAGTGCGCATAAATGTACAAATCCTGTTTGTGGAGCAGCACGTGGTGCAGTAATGACCTCCTACGTGCAGGGGCGCTGTTTCGCATGCTGTAAAATCTTTATCATAACTGCCACTCGCCTCTCACGCGGAAGCTTATAGTACATCCATGCGCATGCGCGGAAGGAACCCGCCATTAAAGCAATCTCACAACGTGAGTGTTTCGTTGGAGTGCACTCTACTTAAAAAGGTGCAATTTTTGAACATATACCTCCCGCTGGTATTTTCTTGGAAGAATGGCGTACAGGGGACAAGGACAGAAGGTGCAGAAGGTTATGGTGCAGCCCATTGTATCCTTTTTACTCAGTGAATGGAAGACACGGTTGAATTGTTTGCTGCTATAACTTAGCAGCTAGGCTAACCTTTCTCATTAGCTTACTAGCTAACGTTAGCCATTCGTCTCCCATGCTACGAACGAGGGGAGAGTTTTAACAGAGCTATAGGGTGTGAGAGGTACTTATTACGAGCAGGATATGTGGCTTGATTTGAAATACTTTTCCAATCAATTCTGGATATTTGCAGTGCCCTCAAAGGACCGGTGTGTAACGTTAAGTTAACGATACCATAGCACGCTGAACTGCATTCAGCCATTGTGGTATTGTACAGTATGTGGCGTCCCTGACATAGAAGCTACCTGCATTGCTAGTTCGATAGCTCAGTGCTAAATAAGTAGAGTCGGTATCCGTTTAACTTAACTAGATTTGTACGTTGGCTTGTTGACTTCAGCGTGAGAGAAGCCACCAGGCGACGTCATCAGTAACGCTAGTCATCTGACGTCACGTACAGTGACCCTTTATGGTGAAGATATTTATCTTGAGTCATGTGTGTTTGCTTTTGAAACTTGAATTTCCTTGACTTCATGTATCAGAACCTAATTTTCAGGTATCTACAAAATGTAAGTATTTAGTTAACTTTTCCCCCGTATTATTGGATGAATTAGTTTTTTTGTGATGTATGATTAAAATGGAGTTCTAATCTTGGTTGTCCTTATTCCCAGCGCTCACGGATCCAGGTCTGGTTGTATGAGCAGGTCAACATGCGGATAGAGGGCTGCATTATTGTGAGTTATGTTTTTGCTTGAATTGGAATACGTTTGAGTTTTCCCAGTCATTTTATTAACAAATGGGAATGAACAATGCAGGGTAATCATTGAATACGTTAGAGTACTGTAGAGTTAGTAAATAGATTACATATGTTATGTAGGCTGAACAGTGGAGATTCTGAGACCATAGCTGCATCTCATATCCCTAAAAGGAACACGCCGACTTATTGGGAATTTATCTTATTCACCGTAACCCCCAGAGTAAGACAAGTCGATACATACCCTTCTCATCTCCGTGCGTGCTGTAATGCTGTCTGACGGCTCCAGCATTAGCTTAGCCTAGCACAGATCCTGCAGGTAACTGGTTCCAACTAGCCTACTGCTCCGAATTGTGACAAAAGTGACAAAATAACGCCAACATGTTCCTATTTTCATGTTGTGATTTGTATAGTCACAGCGTGTACAAAAAACAACGTAACATGAGACACAGCCATCTTCTAACAGTAAACAAACTGGGAACTATATGTTACGTTTTTTGTACACGCTGACTATAAATCACAACATGTAAACAGGAACATGTTGGCGTTATTTTGTCACTTATTCGGAGCAGTAGGATTGCTAGAACCATTCACCTGCAGGATCTGTGCTAGGCTAAGCTAATGCTGGAGCCGTCAGACAGCCTTACAGCACGCACAGAGATGAGAAGGGTATGTATGGACTAGTCTAACTCTGGGGGTTACGGTGAATAAGCTAAATTCCCAGTAAGTTGGCGTGTTCCTTTTTTTTAAATTGACTCCTCCACTTGCCTCCCTTCCTCATGTCTTAGTCTCCAGGGCCATGAGATGTAGCCCATGTCTGCACTGAAGTTGATGAATCTTGTGATGGACGGCATGAACAGTTATTTTTAGGGGCCGGGAACCAAAGCAGCGTGGACCCTATTGTATTTGCCTGTAGTATTATTATTATTCCTCCTAAGAAATCCATGTTCCCATGCACGAAAACTCACCTAACTTTGCACATAAGTCCAGTCCTATGCTAAACTCAATCAGTGCGATTTGTGTGCTAATTGTCCAGATTGTGGCGCTACAGCAGCTACCTTAAATTCTAAACTTTAAAAACTCATAACAAATCATCCGTACGTGCTACAATGTCGCAACTTATGCCAAACTGTAGCCCCAGTAGAGCAAACATGTTGCTCTGCTGTTACCTTGTAGCAGTTTTGAACTTCTGCAAAACTTGTTTCTTTCAATTGACACCAAATTTGCGCAACTTCATCTTCAGACTGTCCTCCACAAATTTACTATTCAAATCTTTTTTATATTCAAATATTGAACCCACAGTGTATTACAATGTTTTACTCCATACAGTAATGTAAACAAATACTGTAATTTCTTCAACACTAAATCTTTGATCATGGAAAAACCGCATTCAAAGATCATTGTAGATTTGGTGTGCAAAATTTCTGAATTTTATCTCAAAGTGCATTTAAAAAAAAGTTTGAATGGTGTCTCCATCTACACATTACAGTCAATGCAAAATATAGCATCTTTAAACATCAGATTGGCATTTATTAATCTTTTTGAAAATACAACTCAGCAAAGAGAAATGCAGGGCTTAAAGTATTCCGGCACCGTGCTGGATCTCCGGTGTGCGGCTGTGAGGAAAAAACAAAACAATTTGGGAACTTGCATGCGGTTTATTTTTGTGTCAATTGATTTCACCTACCAATCATATGAGAGGAACGCAGATCTAACTAACGCAGGGCTTAAGTACTCGGGTCTGGTGCCCGATTTCTGGCGTTTTTCTATTTTAGAAAAATAAATAAATTAAAAAGTCCACATGGGATTTGTTTTGATGCGCTGGATTTAACCAATCATCGAACTTCCACCTACCAGTGAAACGAGTTCTAGCCAATCAGATGCAATGTAGGGCGGGTCTTTGCTGAAATGTGAGTGCAGTGCCGGTGTGGTCTCCGTGGTAACGCGGCTAAAAAATGGAGGCAAAGTTTATCCGTTTAGCACTTGGTGCCTCAAATTGAGGGAGACCGGCGCTTGCTTCTGCAGCGCATGTTCAAGGAAGACACCGTACGGCAGCAGCGGTAAGACTAGGGTTGGGTATCGTTCATTCATAACATTAATAAAAGTGCCTTGCAAGCTCAGCCTGTCAGTCAGTCATCAGGGCAGAGAAACCACCGTTGTGGCTGCTTGTCTAACAGGAAGTGTAACGTCAACAGCTCCGCGACCACTTTCACCTCGCCATTAATATCATATCGCAGCAAACGCTGTCTGCGTGAAGTTTTAAAAAACTGTAACCGCACTTGAAACCAACCGTGACTCTCTGTGACTTCAACAAAACTGCAGACAGTTTAGTGTGTGTGTGTCTCAGTCTCAGAGCTCCGGTCTGTGTCAATATGCAGAGAGGACCGATAAGCTGACACGCTCAGACTCTTTTGGAACCGAAATTTGGCGCAGAAAGATAAAGAATTATTTCGATACTCATAGGATTGGAGATACCATAAAAGTATCGACGTTTGGTACCCAGCCCTAGGTAAGACGGGGCTGGCTAGTCATTAGATGCTAGTCACAAAGCTTCGGTCCGTGCACTCTGTAATACGAGTATGTTAACGGCAGCGACTGCGCCTTCACTGGCCGACCGTGATACAATACATGTGTGCACATTCATAGCGGAACATGATTTGTCATTAGATGGCCGGTGTGTAAAAGCTATCTGAAGCCCAAACTGCCTTGACAAAGCTGTCTGTTTGGAATCAGCATGGCAGGTATTTAAACATAACGGCCTTGTCCGAGAGTTTAGACCTCTAGCTCTATGAAAAGATGAACAATGCGACATTTTTAATAAATGTAAATAAAGCAGCTAATATCAACGTGGACAAAATCATCAATGTACTAATTTGCTTTTTTGATGATGACCTGGCCAAAGTAACACCTCTAGAAAGTTCTAGTAGTTTTCACAATGATTCATTATATGATATTGTTGCAATATGTAAATCTACATTGACTCTTTATTTAACATATGGTTGGAAGAAGTAAAAATGTATCCCAAAAAAATTATGACTTATTGCGTAATGTCAGAAGGGCTTTAACGGTTTTGCCAGTCAGATTCACTTTAATGATTGCATATTGAAATATTACACTGATCTCGCGAGTTCACATAAAATAGAACCACCAAACCACCACCAGTTATTTTCCATCTAGAGGAGTAGAGTGGGAACAGCTCTGAGCTGCGCTTTCAAGGTGTAGTTCAGGAGATATGATCCGCTGGAGCACGCTGGATTTTATTTTGAAAATTAACCGGATGTTTTATGTTGCTTCTGTGCTCGACTGCCTGTCCTGCACTATCTGCCGTGTGCTGAATTGCTGCGGAGCTCTCCGGCGTCTGGCAAAAATAGAAGCTCTGCCTATCTGCTCCGGAGGGCTGCGGACCGCCGGAGCAGATACTGGGACGCAGCCCTTCTGCAGTCAGTGCAAATTAGGGCTTTGACTCCGAACTTCGTTATTTGAATGTCATTTAAGTATTTAAAAAAAATAATAATGAAAAAAATAATGATATTCAAACAAATATTAGGCAGCCCTTAATATTCTAACCTGTTATGGGCATTATTTTTTGTAAACGTGTTTGCTTGTAAACATTGTTTTCAATTCAAGTTCTGAGGCTTTTTCACGCATTTCAAAATGTAACCTCACGTCGCGGCGACGCACGTCTCTCGGCCGTGGCTCGGTAGCGTTGCATTCCCCCCTAATTCTCAAAGAAGGCTGGTCAGCTCAGGGGCAGGCCAGGGCCGGGTCAGCGGTGTCTTTCTCTGCATGTGAGGAGAGAGCACAGAGGGGGGGGCTGCTCCTCAGTCACACAACAGAAGAGAGAGGAGACTGTTTTGGGGCCACAGAAGAGAAATACCTTGCAACTTTATATATTTTTTTTTCCTACAGAAAGTCGCGAGATTTGTCGCCGTCACACAGGCACACTCGACGCACACACCAGCACACAAGTATTAACATCCGACCACTTAAGTAGGCTACGGTGAAAGCTCCGAACTTCCTGTCGAAAGTATAGTGTTTGTTTAATCCAGGGTCTGACTTTTAATTTAAAAAAGAAAAACTTAAGTTTGATATCAATATAGGTCTTAGTGAAGACATTTAATGGTCAAAATATTATTAATAAATATTCAAATATATTTGAATATTAAACAAATTAACTTCGAATATGATTTTTGGGCAAAAGTCAAAGCCCTAGTGCAAATACACACAGACTTTAATGGAAACCTAATGACTGCAGCCATTCCACAACCGGTGGAAATTAGGAGCAAGACCGGTGGAATGTGGATAAATACTTAATCAGTTTGCTTGAGCCCGTAGCTCTTAGAAAAATACGAGGAATTTGAAGAATATGAAAATGTTACTGCATTGGTACTAATTTGTGGCTCACTGTTTCCTCTGTTAGGGTTTTGATGAGTACATGAACCTAGTTCTTGATGATGCAGAGGAGGTCCACATGAAGACTAAGAACAGAAAGCCGCTGGGTAAGCGTAACCTACCTTTTTTATGTTTTCGTAGCTTTGTCTCTGTTAAGCGTTGCTTTGTACACATGCATAGCAGCACATTGGACATTGTTTCACTGACAGTTAAATCCTTCATCTTGCTCTTCTGATGCTCCTCTCCTTGTGTCTCCCAGGGAGGATCATGTTGAAAGGAGACAACATTACCTTGCTGCAGAGTGTGACCACCTAGGACAATGGAGACGCCTACAAACCTTACCTTTCCTAGAAAGAAATGTTTCCCTCCTTGTTTTGTTTTTGCGAATGATGTTAAGTATGTTTGTGTTTATACAACATGAATATTGTAATTGTAGATTCTTTCTACCACTTGGATTTGAGAATAAAATTTTTTTCTTACAACTTTTGTCTGCATTTGAACATATTCCACTGAATGTTTTGAAACCTCACTTGTTTACAGGAGTATTTGGGTCAATGGGATGGCTACTCTGCCATCTAGTGGCAGACTACACTACTGCAGTGTACCTATGTAGGTCAAACTCAGAGCTGCAAATAAAGTAGAACTGTAAAAATGACTTACTATAGGAGAATTCATGTGCTGACCTTTTACCATAATGTTATATTTGGTGTTGAGAGGTATTGGTGTACTCTTTAGTACTTAAAGATAATGGCAGCATGAAAGTGATTTTGTCAAATACAATAATTCATACAGAACACATTTTAACTGTTCCAAATTGTACATTCTCTATGCAGACACCTTCTGATGTATTACAATTGTCAAGCTTTATATAATTCATCAGTTTTTATTGGATGGATATACTGTATATACGGGGACACAGTGTAATTTCTCATATAAAGTGGGTGAAACACAAAACTGTCGCATCAAAACCTATTAACAAGCTTCCCTGTGTAGCTAGAGTAGAGGTGCAGTGTTGAATACCCTAAATCATCTGTGTGGTTTCATGCTGAAGCCGCAGACTCCACGTTGAACCATATACTGCTTGGTTTTTGGCCCCAGTTCAACCATTGACATATATAAAAGAGTTCACCACATGGATGTAGCCTGGTTGTAGTGATGTTGATTAACGTAATTACGTAGTACGTGTCTAAGCACGCAACGTGTCCCTGTTCTGTTGACTGGGAAGCCCCTAGCGCGGAGCTGCCAACGCCCGGCGTCAAGACACAAATAGAGGATACGGTACGGAAAAAAAATATTTTTGTTTGATATTTGGCTACAACTGTGGTTGGTTGATATGTTGAATGCTGTCAAGATCATCTATGTTGTACATCTGTGGTACATTAGCTGTAATTAAATTAGATATCTCATTCAGCAACAACATCCGCTAAGGTTAGCTAGCTCAGCCAGTTAGCAAGCTATTTGAGGAGGACAGTAACGTTAGCACAGCAAGCAGACAGGCAGGTCTTTGGACCGGCTACTAAATAAACCTCTTGGGGCTGTACAGGACGTATTTCACATCGAATGTAGTTAAGTATGAAGAGAATTTGACTAAGTAAAGCAGTAGATTAAATATGTTACTATGTAGCGGTTAGCTGGCTAATGAGCTGAATCAAAAGGCGTAACAAACGCTAGGTTACTTGTTTTATATAATCCAAGCAGGGTCTCGGATTATACAGCTAGTTATACAATGCAATGTTTGGATGCTAGGGTAAATATTCACTATACTGACTGTGTAAAAAGAGGGAAGGAGAAGGATAACTTGGGTAGTTTTTCTTGTTCGTTTGAACAGCCGGCAGGAAATTAGGCCACATTGAGGCCGGGGATGTGGCCGAAACACCGCAGCTAAGGCTAGGGCATCCGAGTTTAAGGTAACGCTAGCTTGTAGTGGTAGCCATCTCTCAGGTGTAATCTTGCAATGTGTTTTTATTATGTAATTAACTACAATTACACGTACAAGCTGATGCTAACAGTTTCAATTCAATTCAAACAACTTTATTTATCCCCGTAGGGCAATTCTGTTTTGAGCCTACCAGTCGTATCAACAAAACAAGACAACACTTAATCAAGTGTTTCTCACACCACTAGTGGTCACGTAGTTAGACATGTAAGTTGTGAGGACAATAATGTAATAAGTAGCATAAAGACAATGCTTGTGATTTAGTCTCTGTGATCTGAAGTCTGTGTGAGTTTCAGACGGCCACACGTCCAAGGGCTTTCCTCATCAATCCTGTGCTTGAGATCATCACTAAATCTTTGTTTCAGATGAATTTAGAAGGAAGCTGTGACCAATCATTGAGTGCCTTTACATGCAGTCTAAAGTTATATTCGGGTTAAGGTAATATCCCACTTTCTTAAATGCTACGTTATCACCGTACCCTGGTTAAAATCAGTTTTTAGAGTTATCATGCGGGACCCAATTCCCGGTCTCTATGGTGAAGGTCCTGTGTTTCTCATTTATTAAATAATTGCTTAAAGCTTTTAAACAAAGTTTTGTGTTGGAGTTTGTAACATTCTCAAATCTTAATTTTGACTTAAAGATTTTCATTTTCACTGTAAATACATATCGGTTCCAAATAACGGAGATGGGTTTCATTAACTACTAATAACCGGTATCGATATCGGCCTTGAAAACCCAGCATCGGTCGACCTGTAGTATGGACATAAGCGTGATGGCCGTGCAGTGAAACTAACTGTTCTTTCATTGGCCATGTGGTAAAAGGAGTCCTCCAGACAATAGCAGGGTTTCCCTAGCTGAACAGTTGATGGTGCCTGAGGCACAGCTTTTCTACCCAACCCAGTAAGGGCCCATCAAAACAACACTTAATATGGCTGCTTTATGTGGACATTTTGGGAAAATCAAAGTTAGTTATGAGCACAAATAACGAGCATGTTTATAACACAGGATATTTATCGGTCTTGGTAGCAGAGTGACCAGTTTAGATCACACTGTGAGGTGTAGGAAAGCACATGTTTCTCCTAGGATTTTTATTCAGCAGCGGTGCTGAAGTGCGTGAGTTTTATTTTGTGCCACCCGCTGACACGAGAAGGGCTTTACACACATTTGTACACAGTTTTAGATTTAATAAAATATGTCAAGACTTGTTGCCTATCCTTCTCCTCTCTCCTGCCCTCTACAATGTCCTCCCCTCACCTCTCTCTCCATACCGTCCTGTCTTACCTGTACTACATGTGGTCCTGCTAATGGAATGTATGAAGTAAAGTGCTTAATTCTTGAGTAGCGGCTGCATTTATTCATGGACAAACTGAAAACTACATTGTACATTCACCACCACTTGACAACTTTACTATACTACTATCTGCTCTTAGTGCAGCCACTGACAAGCTCTCTCTACATGCTTGCTAGCCACACAGTATGCACTGAGCTATTCCCCAAAGGAGTTATGCTCCTCTTACAACTAGAGATGGCCCGATACCGATTCCGATACCTGAACTTGCGTATCGGCCGATACCGAGTACCGATCCGATACCAGAGTGTCATATATTTCATTATGTTTTAACAGCTGTATACTACTATCCCTGTATGGATGTGATATTATTTCTATCTTTGTTGTCGGTCTGGCTCAGGTTAAACTCTTTGTGAAACATGAACAAACACAAACAATGAACTCCCCAGAACTTTCTTTTATTCTCCAGTTTGACAGTCAGTTATAACGGAAAAAGAACATAAATAAACTACTTTAACGTAGATTTTCTTTAGGGCTTTATTACGTGGTATCGGATCGGTGCATAAACTCCAGTACTTCCTGATACCGATACCAGCGTTTTAGGCAGTATCGGAGCCGATACCGATACTGGTATCTGTATCGGAACATCTCTACTTACAACAATGTTATATGTAAAAAGTGGATTGCAAACCCAGCACTGGCCACACAGTTTTACTGGTAGCATCAAAGCTTGCGCCTGGCCTGGCTTTTTACTTAAGTTGTTTTCCTTATCTCCTCTCATTCTCATATGTCATGTGCAGCATAGGGCAGCACGTTAAGCCCATGGGACAGGTGTTTCCAAGCCTCTGGTTGGTCAGATTATGTAGCTGTATAAAAAAGAAATTTAATGCAGCTTTTGCAATTTGAAAATTGCGTTCTATTACAACACAATTAATTAGCTTCATCGTTCAGCCCTAACTTCTACAGCAGCTGCTTGAGCAGCTGCTTTTTATTAAACATGCAGTTCCAAACTAAAGGCACCACGACTGATAATCAAACCTGTGCAGGGCTCCAGACTAACTTTTTTTCACTAGGAGCACATTGGCCCCCAACTGAAAATTTTAGGGGCACAACCAGAAAATTTAGGGGCACACACCGTAAATCAACATGCTAACCAAATATTCACATTTCTACTAATTTCCACTGTATTACTAATACATACTTTGATAATAGATGCAGAAATTACAATGTGCTGTTTCAAATTCAGTGTCACTTTTGAAGATGCAACATATAAGGTAAACTGACAGCGCCATCGCTGTCATGACAGTAAAAAAAAAAAAAAATATATATATTTTGTTTATCCATCCATCCATCCATCCATCTTCGTCCGCTTATCTGGTCGCGGGGGCAGCAGGTCCAGCAGGGGACCCCAAACTTCCCTTTCCCGAGCCACATTAACCAGCTCTGACTGGGGGATCCCGAGGCGTTCCCAGGCCAGGTTGGAGATATAATCCCTCCACCTAGTCCTGGGTCTTCCCCGAGGCCTCCTCCCAGCTGGACCTCCCTCCACCTAGTCCTGGGTCTTCCCCGAGGCCTCCTCCCAGCTGGACCTCCCTCCACCTAGTCCTGGGTCTTCCCCGAGGCCTCCTCCCAGCTGGACCTCCCTCCACCTAGTCCTGGGTCTTCCCGAGGCCTCCTCCCAGCTGGACCTCCCTCCACCTAGTCCTGGGTCTTCCCGAGGCCTCCTCCCAGCTGGACCTCCCTCCACCTAGTCCTGGGTCTTCCCGAGGCCTCCTCCCAGCTGGACCTCCCTCCACCTAGTCCTGGGTCTTCCCGAGGCCTCCTCCCAGCTGGACCTCCCTCCACCTAGTCCTGGGTCTTCCCGAGGCCTCCTCCCAGCTGGACCTCCCTCCACCTAGTCCTGGGTCTTCCCCGAGGCCTCCTCCCAGCTGGACGTGCCTGGAACACCTCCCTAGGGAGGCGCCCAGGGGGCATCCTTACCAGATGCCCGAACCACCTCAACTGGCTCCTTTTGACGTGAAGGAGCAGCGGCTCTACTCCGAGCTCCTCACGGATGACTGAGCTTCTCACCCTATCTCTAAGGGAGACGCCAGCCACCCTCCTGAGGAAACCCATTTCAGCCTCTTGTACCCTGGATCTCGTTCTTTCGGTCATGACCCAGCCTTCATGACCATAGGTGAGGGTAGGAACGGAAACTGACCGGTAGATCGAGAGCTTTGCCTTCTGGCTCAGCTCTCTTTTCGTCACAACGGTGCGATAGATTGAATGTAATACCGCACCCGTTGCGCCGATTCTCCGAACAATCTCCCGCTCCATTGTCCCCTCACTCGCGAACAAAACCCCAAGGTACTTGAACTCCTTCACTTGGGGTAAGGACTCATTCCCTACCTGGAGAAGGCATTCCATCGGTTTCCTGCTGAGAACCATGGCCTCAGATTTAGAGGTGCTGATCCTCATCCCAACCGCTTCACACTCTGCTCCGAACCGATCCAGTGAGTGCTGGTGTTTATTATTGTATTTGTATATTATTTTTTAGCCTGTTTTATTTTCATCTTGACTGTTTTTTTAATTGCTCTTTAATGTTTCATGTTAAGCACGTTGAGTTGCCTTATTGCTGAAAGGTGCTGTAGAAATAAAGTTGCCTTGCCTTACAACCTCAGCCTGTCAGTCAGTCACCAGGGCACAGAAACCACTGTTGTGCCTGCTGCTCGTCTCCGAGGAAGTGTAACGTCAACAGCATTGCGACCGCTTTCGTCTCGCCATTAATATATCGCAGCAAACGCTGTCTGCTCGAAGTTATGAAAAACTGTAACCACACTTGAAACCACTTTATCGGCATTTCCGTGACTGACTGTGACTTTAACCAAACTGCAGAGCCGACGTAGTTTGCATCGTCTGCAGCTCTGTGTGTGTGTGTGCGTTTGTGTCAGAGCTCTGCTCTCTGTCTGTTTTCAGAGAGGACAGATAAGCTTACGGTGACGCGCTCTCAGGTACTGAAATTTCAACGTGTAACGTGTAAAAACGGGGCAAATTTACTGGTCGCACATGTGCGACCGGATGTAAAATTCGGTCGTACACTCTCAAATTTTTGCGGTCTGGAGCCCTGCTGTGTCTCTGGACTGGGACAACACAATATTCTCCGCTCTTCACATGAACATTTAGAGCAGGGGTCACCAACCTTTTTGAAACTGAGAGCTACTTCATGGGTATTGAGTCATATGAAGGGCTACCAGTTTCATACACTCTTCTGAAATAACAAATTTGCTCAGTTTGCCTTTAGTTATATATGATTATTAATGATTAATGATACTCATCTATGTGAAGACACTGATCATGTTAATGATTTCTCACAATAATTATCAACAATGACTTACCAAGGTGGGAAACAGATAATATCAATATTCAATTTTCATTTTTAGAACAGGCCTGAGGGCTACTCATGTGGTCCTTGGGGGCTACCTGGTGCCCGCGGGCACCGTGTTGGTGACCCCTGATTTAGAGGATACAGGTCAGACAGCTACTGTGACATCAACAGCACCCTCCCCTCATTATAATCATAAGTAATCACACCAATATGTCATCTTTTGAACAGTTAATATGGAACATAACAGCTTAATGTTTAGAATAAAAAATTAAAATAAACCTAGACTGTAACAAGGTCTTAATATCCCACTCTGCTGTGCAATGCCTTGTTTTATTGATAGTGGCATGCTCTAACCTTTTCACACCTGTGTTGTTCCTTCTTAGTTGCACAGTTTAGTCTACAGTCGGGGTAACCTCTTGAGTCTGAAAGAAACGGGCCTTTAGTCAAGGTTGCAAGCTGTTGAGTCTGTGCCTCAGTCTGGGCTGCCTCCACCAGCGTAATCTATTAGTTGGCCATTACCACGTTTTTGTTTAGTATTTTACCACAAGAACTTATTCTACAGGAAAACTGTATTTTCTTACCAGGTGTTTTAATAATTTTATTTTTTCCTTGTGTTTTAATATGATAACACTTTTTTGTAAATTGGGTGTTAGTAGTCAGGTTCTTTGTCAGTAAGGACAAAATAATATTGGTATCAACATTTGTATAAGCAGTATTGAAGAAATGTTTCTATAGATAGCTCTTATTGAAACTATAGCTTTATAAAGAGTTGTATTATGTCTTCGTCTCCCAACTCCCGCCAGGAAAACATTAGGACACACACACACACACACACACAATATATATATATATATATATATATATATATATATATATATATATATATATATATATATATATATATATATATATATATATATTAATCAGCCTTTAATTTCAGACTGGTCTGTGATTTCCACAAAAAATTCAAACCAATACAAAATGAAGGCCTCTCTAACCAAAGAAATCCGTACCATTGGATTCCCTGTGTTTCTGCAGGACAGCCACCTGTGTGCTGTTCCCTTGTTAAACCATATTCACTCCGTAACATTGGTCTGCAGTTTAGTCCCTCCTCCTTCACTCAGTGACACCCCCGCCCCCACGCAGTGGTGCAGAGATCTGCAGTGGCTTGGCACTGACATACTACTGTAACTTGTTGGGGAGAAACAGGGGAATACTGTGGTCCACGTACTACATGTAGCGTGTTGTCTCTAAATGCACCACGCACCAAGATGCATCACATTGGTATAGACACAGATTCAAGGTCGACGATTATTATTTCACTTATCTTATAGGCCTTTTAAATTCGAAGGCATTTCGATATGTCGCAGTTAGGGAAAGTACAGGTGTAAATAATAAAATGAATGGGCTGCAACGATTGCTTTCATTATCGAGGCATCTGCAGATTATTTTCTCGATTCATCTTTTGGTTTATAAATTGTCAGAATGTAGAGATAAATGGCCATTAAAATGTCCCACAGTCCAAGGTGGCATCTTCAGATTAGGGCTATGATTATTTTCATAGTTGATTGTTTTCTTGGTTAATTTACTGACTGGCTAGTAGTCCTTACCTAGCTACTGAGCATGTGCGACTCCCAACAAAGATGTTACAGCAGTGAGATGTCTCACTCTGTAGCTAAAATAGAGCTCAACACACAGGGTGAAAAGAGGAGCTGCAGCAATGTGCAGTACAACAAGTATATGGTGTTTTCAGGGACATTATTTGAAGTTGACGTAGGAAAAAAGGTAATAAATCGCAATAATATAGTATTGTGACATAAGTATCCTGAACATTTCGTATGGTGGGGCCTCTGGTGATTCCCACCCCTGCTGTAGTGTGACTGCTAAAGGGGGAAAATGCTCTTGGCCAAGGGTATTCAACTTTATAACTTAGTCCGCCAGTTGCTAGTCTATATCCTTGACGTTCCTTCCCGGATTGCTCCGTTGCTGCCGGAAAATCTCCTGGATTTCACTCATTTAGGGCGGATGTCCGTTGCTTGGGCTTCCTTGTGTTGGCGTTCTAACCTCCGGTGGATTTGTGAGGACTATGGTTAACTGGTCCTCAGATCTCTGCAGGGTAAATCCAGACAGCTAGCTAGACTATCTGTCCAATCTTTTTTTTTTTTTTTTCGTTTTCTCTTGCACGACTAAAACTACTTTTAAATGTGCACAAATGTTCCACCAAAACAAGTTCTTTCCTGAGACTATTTAGCAGCGGCACGGTTGCTTTTCTCCGGTGCTTGGCACCGCCCAAGATGATTGTGATTGGTTTAAAGAAATGCCAATAATCCAGAGCATGTTTTCTCCCATCCCCGAATGCTTGGTGGACTAGCCAGACCCTCCTCCAGCGTGCTGTGGAGGAAGGTCTGGCAAAGTGAGACTAGCCAGACAGTCTTTAAAGTCAAAAAGCAATGCCACCCACTAATGAAGTTTCCTTTCTGTTTGTTTTTCTGTTCCAGATCTTGTATGAGTAGCGGAGACAGTAAAACACAGCCATGCAGACCATCAAGTGTGTTGTAGTGGGGGACGGAGCTGTGGGTAAAACCTGCCTGCTCATCTCTTACACCACAAACAAGTTTCCTTCTGAATATGTACCTACGGTAAGCGCATGGATGACTGTTAGAGTGATTGACAGAACTTCAACTTATGTAAATGTAAACATGGTCTATCTTTTACTCCTATTTAAGATTGGTATTGGTTTTGATACACCCTGTGAACCAAGTAATTACAGTCTTAATAGCATAATTACAAGCTATGTTGTTGTACATGTAGACTAAATTGAGAAGTCTAAATTCAGAAAACCTGGGCAGTGGTTAATCAGCATCAGTCGTTAAATCAGCCCAGCCTTTGGAGCTAGCATCACTGATAATTGTGAACATATACAAAAAGTCGAGTTTGAAGAACCAGTTAAATCTATCAAGCTGCTGAACTCAAATAGTGAATCTTAGCACAGCAGAGCAGAGGTGCAATAAATACATGAGCATTTTGCACTTTAATTAGTTACTTCTTAGGATGTTGTGTTGTCATGTTTGTCCTTTTGTGTCCTAGGATGCTTCGTTGATCTTAAGTTTATGTTGATTGTATTTCATGTTTTTCTGTTACATGTTTGTGTTGTGAAGCAACAGATTGTAGCGCTATGTCCAAGACAAATTTCCCCTCGGGGACAATACAGTGTATTCTTCTTCATATGCTGTTCTGGATCATTACAATTCTTCAGATCAGATAACAAGAAATCTATCCTATTTTGAACGCAGCTGTCTAAAACAGTTTGAGCTGTAACAGCTAGACCCTGATGCATGAAGATGGTCAGTTTAGTTAAGTTATTTAAAGTCAACATTTATTTTTTAATATTAACACCATATCTGTCCTAGTCTAGTGGTAATAAAATGTACACATAATTCACTATTGGGCAAAGCTAACCATTGGTTTTGGTCTGTGTTGCAGGTGTTTGATAATTATGCAGTAACTGTAATGATTGGAGGCGAGCCCTACACTCTGGGCTTGTTTGATACAGCAGGTATGTCTTTCCATCAGTCATTGTGACTATATACCCTTTGCAATGTGAAGTGTTGTTATGATGTTTAATGGAGACATTTTGAGCTGTCTTCATTTAGTTTCCAACTTTTGTCAACGTGTGGTGTTGAGATGGCATTGTTGGTGCTGTGCCTTATTCTGCCCGTTTGCTGGTAACGCGATGGTCTGAGTGTGCGAGATAAACGTGTTTTGGTTGTGGTTTGTCCAGGTCAGGAAGACTACGACAGGTTACGACCTCTGAGTTATCCCCAGACAGATGTCTTCCTCGTCTGTTTCTCCGTTGTGTCCCCCTCCTCCTTTGAAAACGTCAAAGAAAAGGCAAGTCAATCTCTTCCTTTTTATTTTCTTACCACTGGTCGTTTTCCCAATCCGTTGTGAAATATGGATGCTTTCTTTTAGTTTTTTTATAATATGGTAACATACTCAGAATTATTAAATCCTCCCTCAACAATAAAATAGATGTTTTAACATATTAACCACAGTTTGACATTGTGATTTGATTTGTCATTAGCAGCTTTTATAAGAAAGACGTTACTGCTCCTTTGTTGTATCAGTTGCTGTAGAGTGTGTTGTAGGAGCCGGTCAGTGGCCAATCAGTAGGTAACGTTTTGAGTCAATGTAAGATAAAACAAGCTAGTTAGCTTTCTGTCCCCATTCTAATATAAATGAGTATCCACTGCTGTACTGTCAAGTCTTAGCACCTTTTCATTTTCTGTAAGATGAATCAACTGTTTTGTGAGGATACAACAGCTACGGCTCTCTTATACCTTCGCCATGGACACGATCAGAACTTCATGATAGTTGTTGAATGCTAACCAAATAAATCATTTCAAATTTGATTATGCCATACAAACCAATTTAGCATAAAATATGGACACTAAGATGTTGCAGCTGTCCACAAAGGCACATGAAAGAGAACTGTAGTTTCTAAACATTTCTGAAAGACTCTTTTATGTTATATTTGCAGTGGATCAGAACTCTACTGACAGCTGATCAAACTTGAGTTAGTGTTGAGAAAACCACACCATGAAAACCCAATGTTAAATACTTGTGATGCGATAAGTCGACCAATGCGTAACCCTGTGTTTGTGTATCCAGTGGGTTCCAGAGATCACCCACCACTGTCCAAAGACGCCCTTCCTGCTAGTCGGGACTCAGATTGACTTGCGGGATGACCCTTCCACTATAGAGAAGCTGGCCAAGAACAAGCAAAAGCCAATCACTCCGGAGACAGCCGAGAAGCTGGCGAGAGATCTCAAGGCTGTGAAATATGTTGAGTGCTCAGCCCTCACGCAGGTATTGTATATGAATGAAAAATATATATATATATATATATATATATACACACACAGTCACACATATGCTGTATACACTCTTGAACACACATGATTCACAACTCAATGGCAAGAACTAAGAGAATGGAAGAAAGAGGAACATGTCCATATTCCCCCTGGCCTGTGCACGCTATGGTTGATGAGTTTTGTTTTGCATGCCAGTTTGGTTTCGGTGACTGTTCTTACTGTTGAATTATAAATCCTCAGAAGGGTTTCATATGGCTTAAAAACCTTGCTTCAGACCACCGTGCATCCTGGTTACTGCAAGCTGTCTTCCTTTAGTGCTGGTGCTGGTATGTGGAGTCTCGTAGGGTTTCTTGTAAGCAGGGTCAGTCCAATGAGAGTGACACTAATTTGGTCGTTTTTTTTAAACCTTTTTTCCTGGGAGTCCCAGTGCCATGTGGCCCTTGTCCCGGGATCCGCTTCCTTCACGCAGAGTAAAACATGCTAGTAGTGTCTACAATTTGAGAATGGGCACAGTGCAGCTCTGAAAGACACAGACTTGGCTTAGCAAATGGAGATGTTAAGATATCGGTAACTTTTTTAAATTTTCTTTGCGAGCTAGATGTCTGCTAACGTGAAAACATTAAAGAGATAACTTGTGTATTTTGGAAGAGGACCTATGGATGTGAAGGCAAACCTTTTAATGAGACTTCAGGGCTCGAAACACCATATGCACATGCACGGTAGTGCGCGTAAAATGTGAGCTGTGCACGTAACTGTTTTGGGCTGCCAACTGTTACGCGTTGACTGTGAGCCTCACGCAATTGATACTTTTCACATGTCCATTTTCTCATGCAATAAAAAAACTGATAATGTTGCAGCGCGAATCAGCAATCATTTCTCACTTTTTTTATATACTAAATAATAAATTTTGGCAAAGAAGTCACAATTTGATAAAACCGTTTCCATAATAGTTTTTGCTGAGAAGTACAATGGATTTCTGCTGACCTTATTCCTGACTATGACCATATACAATTTGAGGTAGTTTCAGTGCACATTACTGTACAGGGAAAGTCAGCTCACATGATATTGTAACAAATTGAAAATGTCCTCATGTCCACATAATTTAAATAAATGAATGTTTTCCTTCAGAGGTTTGCTGACATTCTGAATGTAATCTTGTTCAGGATGACCATGTAAAATCTCAAGACCTTTTACTGTACAGATTTTGAGAAACTTAAAGTGCATGTTAGCTCAATATACATACAAATAAAATGTTTATGCTTATGTTTAAACTCTCATAAAATCTTTGGAGGTTTGCTGAAACGTTGAATGTAATCCTGTTCAGGTGACTCTGACCATGTAAAACCTGACTGATTTGGCTGTGGCAGAAGTGCAGAGAATAAAGGACAAATACACCAAATGGTAAAAATCTTATGGTGAAGGTAAAACCTTTTTAGTCGGTGTAATTTTAAAAGTTACATGCGCCAGTTCAAAAGTATTTTGAGCCCTGGAATTGTAAAGGCCAGTGTGTAGATCAAACTAATGAAATGCTGTTAGTGAGACCAAAAGTAGGCAGTTTGTATGTCTTTTTTTAAAAACTCAACATGAGAATTAATATCGTGGTACTCAGTGGTTCAGTCGAGTCCTGAGTACTCCTGAGTACTACCAGTATTGTCAGTGGTGCATCTCTGTTAGAAGCTCGAGGGAACGTGAGTCATGAGAGATCAGACTCAGCCAGAGAACAATAGTGTTGATGAAGTTAAGGTGGAGCCCCCACCTCTCTGCTCTGCCCCTTCCTTCCTCCTCTCCCTCTCTCCCTGGCACAACTGTTGCATAGCTGCTGATGTCATTTCCTGTTTCCTCTCGGGGATTTCAGCTCTCTGTCCACAGCCCACTGCACCCTCTCTTCTGTCATCTTTGTGCCATGCATCTCGTTCTGTAACTCTCACCTTCTCTTTGTATTTTGCACACATACGTTCCTCCTTGTTGTGCCATGTTCCTCTTCTCCTCCTCTCCTCTCTATCTCTTTCTGTGTTTGCTGTGCTAACTGTGCTCTTCTCTTTTCCTTCTCCTGTCGTAGCGAGGGCTGAAGAATGTATTTGACGAAGCTATCCTAGCTGCCCTCGAGCCACCTGAGACGCAGAGAAAGAGGAAATGCTGTATATTTTAGACTCTGCTGTTTAACACTGCATTCATTCATTCATTTCCCTCGTTCATCTCTCCTTCCCCCTCTCTCTGGATCTGCTTTTAAAATCTAGACCAATGTCACTAACCAATCCATCAGTCGGCTTCTGATCGAACTCCAGACCACTACTCTGTAGACCCAGACCACTACTCTGTAGACCCAGACCACTACTCTGTAGACCCAGACCACTACTCTGTAGACCCAGACCACTACCCTGTAGACCCAGACCACTACTGTGTAGACCCAGACCACTACTGTGTAGACCCAGACTACTACTGTGTAGACCCAGACCACTACTCTGTAGACCCAGACTACTACTGTGTAGTCCCAGACCACTACTCTGGTCTTTGTTTCATGGCCTGAGTCTCTGTGCACTGCAGTAACTTTACTTGTTGGTTTTTCTAACCTGTACCTGCTGACATTTCATTTGGTCGGGGTGTGAACATACGTCACATCTTACTCGTGGGGTGGTAACGTACGTCACATCTTACTTCTGGGGTGGTAATCTTACGTGGTAACGTCATCATCTTGGGGTGGTACTTCTGGGGTGGTAACGTACGTCACATCTTTCTCCTGGGGTGGTAACGTACGTCACATCTTTCTCCTGGGGTGGTAACGTACGTCACATCTTTCTCCTGGGGTGGTAACGTACGTCACATCCTGGGGTAACGTCGTCCATCTTTCCTGGGGTGGTAACGTACGTCACATCTTACTCCTGGGGTGGTAACGTACGTCACATCTTACTCCTGGGGTGGTAACGTACGTCACATCTTTCTCCTGGGGTGGTAACGTACGTCACATCTTACTTCTGGGGTTTTCACATCTTACTGGGGTGGTAACGTCGTCACATCTTACTTCTGGGGTGGTAACGACGTCGTCACATCTTACTCCTGGGGTGGTAACGTACGTCACATCTTTCTCCTGGGGTGGTAACGTACGTCACATCTTGGGGTGGTAACGTACGTCACATCTTTCTCCTGGGGTGGTAACGTACGTCACATCTTACTCCTGGGGTGGTAACGTACGTCACATCTTACTTCTGGGGTGGTAACGTACGTCACATCTTACTCCTGGGGTGGTAACGTACGTCACATCTTACTTCTGGGGTGGTAACGTACGTCACATCTTTCTCCTGGGGTGGTAACGTACGTCACATCTTACTCCTGGGGTGGTAACGTACGTCACATCTTTCTCCTGGGGTGGTAACGTACGTCACATCTTACTCCTGGGGTGGGGTGGGGTGGTAACGTACGTCACATCTTACTTCTGGGGTGGTAACGTACGTCACATCTTTCTCCTGGGGTGGTAACGTCGTCACTCTTACTCCTGGGGGGGTAACGTCGTCACATCTTACTTCTGGGGTGGTAACGTCGTCACATCTTACTGGGTGGGGTGGTAATCGCACGTCACATCTTACTCCTGGGGTGGTAACGTCGTCACATCTTTCTCCTGGGGGTGGTACATCTTTCTCCTGGGGTGGTAACGTACGTCACATCTTTCTCCTGGGGTGGTAACGTACGTCACATCTTACTCCTGGGGTGGTAACGTACGTCACATCTTACTCCTGGGGTGGTAACGTACGTCACATCTTACTTCTGGGGTGGTAACGTACGTCACATCTTACTCCTGGGGTGGTAACGTCACATCTTACTCCTGGGGTGGTAACGTCATCTTTTCTCCTGGGGTGGTAACGTCGTCACATCTTTCTCCTGGGGTGGTAACGTCGTCACATCTTACTCTGGGGTGGTACTCCTCTTTCTCCTGGGGTGGTAACGTACGTCACATCTTACTCCTGGGGTGGTAACGTACGTCACATCTTACTCCTGGGGTGGTAACGTCATCTTACTTCTGGGGTGGTAACGTACGTCACATCTTTCTCCTGGGGTGGTAACGTCTTACTCCTGGGGTGGTAACACATCTTTCTCCTGGGGTGGTAACGTACGTCACATCTTTCTCCTGGGGTGGTAACGTACGTCACATCTTTCTCCTGGGGTGGTAACGTACGTCACATCTTACTTCTGGGGTGGTAACGTACGTCACATCTTTCTCCTGGGGTGGTAACGTACGTCACATCTTACTTCTGGGGTGGTAACGTACGTCACATCTTACTTCTGGGGTGGTAACGTACGTCACATCTTACTCCTGGGGTGGTAACGTACGTCACATCTTACTCCTGGGGTGGTAACGTACGTCACATCTTTCTCCTGGGGTGGTAACGTAGTAACGTACGTCACATCTTTCTCCTGGGGTGGTAACGTACGTCACATCTTACTCCTGGGGTGGTAACGTACGTCACATCTTACTCCTGGGGTGGTAACGTACGTCACATCTTACTTCTGGGGTGGTAACGTACGTCACATCTTTCTCCTGGGGTGGTAACGTCGGGGTGGTAACGTACGTCACATCTTACTCCTGGGGTGGTAACGTACGTCACATCTTACTTCTGGGGTGGTAACGTACGTCACATCTTACTTCTGGGGTGGTAACGTACGTCACATCTTACTCCTGGGGTGGTAACGTACGTCACATCTTTCTCCTGGGGTGGTAACGTACGTCACATCTTACTTCTGGGGTGGTAACGTACGTCACATCTTTCTCCTGGGGTGGTAACGTACGTCACATCTTTCTCCTGGGGTGGTAACGTACGTCACATCTTACTTCTGGGGTGGTAACGTACGTCACATCTTTCTCCTGGGGTGGTAACGTACGTCACATCTTTGGGGTGGTAACTCCTGGGGTGGTAATCTTCTTCTGGGGTGGTATCTTCTTTTCTTCTGGGGTGGTAACGTACGTCACATCTTTCTCCTGGGGTGGTAACGTACGTCACATCTTACTCCTGGGGTGGTAACGTACGTCACATCTTACTTCTGGGGTGGTAACGTACGTCACATCTTACTTCTGGGGTGGTAACGTACGTCACATCTTACTCCTGGGGTGGTAACTCGTCGTCACATCTTACGGGGTGGTAACACATCTTACTTCTGGGGTGGTAACGTACGTCACATCTTACTCCTGGGGTGGTAACGTACGTCACATCTTACTCCTGGGGTGGTAACGTACGTCACATCTTACTCCTGGGGTGGTAACGTACGTCACATCTTACTCCTGGGGTGGTAACGTACGTCACATCTTACTCCTGGGGTGGTAACGTACGTCACATCTTACTTCTGGGGTGGTAACGTACGTCACATCTTTCTCCTGGGGTGGTAACGTACGTCACATCTTTCTCCTGGGGTGGTAACGTCAATCTTTCTCCTGGGGTGGTCACATCTTACTCCTGGGGTGGTAACGTACGTCACATCTTACTCCTGGGGTGGTAACGTACGTCACATCTTCCTCCTGGGGTGGTAACGTACGTCACATCTTTCTCCTGGGGTGGTAACGTACGTCACATCTTTCTCCTGGGGTGGTAACGTACGTCACATCTTACTTCTGGGGTGGTAACGTACGTCACATCTTTCTCCTGGGGTGGTAACGTACGTCACATCTTTCTCCTGGGGGTAACGTAACGTACATCCTGGGGTGGTAACGTACGTCACATCTTACTTCTGGGGTGGTAACGTACGTCACATCTTTCTCCTGGGGTGGTAACGTACGTCACATCTTACTTCTGGGGTGGTAACGTACGTCACATCTTTCTCCTGGGGTGGTAACGTACGTCACATCTTACTCCTGGGGTGGTAACGTACGTCACATCTTACTTCTGGGGTGGTAACGTACGTCACATCTTACTTCTGGGGTGGTAACGTACGTCTGCTTCGTTTTACACCATAAATCCCAAACTTCCCAACTGTATTTTTTCTTGTTCCCTACTTTGGGCCAGAGTTTAGTACGGCGGCCCTCGGCCAACGGTGCAGGACCTAATGGTTGTAGTGGGTCTGTCCCTCGGTCCTGTAGTGGTTGGTGTGAGGAGGGTTTGGACCAAAGGAAGGCCGGAGGCCTCACGTTGCTCCACACTAAACAGAGCTTCCATTTCTAATGCTAATGTATTTTTTGTACTACTGTTGATGTTTGATTAAACAGAACTTGGGGTCTGACTATGGTTACAAGTAGGGCTTTTAAGTACTGAAGTCATATGTAGGGAGCGTTTGGCCATTTTGACAACATAACCACTGAATAGAGTCTTTCCTGTTTGGTACCTTAATGGTATGGTCGTATTGATCTGGTGTATAGCTCAGTTACACTTGATGTTTCTTAAATTTGTAATTTTCTGAAAAATGCTTTGTTGTTGACTTTTTTGGCCCAACTTTCTCTATATATGACACTTGTGCCAGTACTTGGTGCATATCCTGCTGTCTTGGAAGTCCAGATACTAACAAAAAAAGAAGCTATAATTGTGTAAAATGACCTTTGAAATAAATTAATAAAGGACAAATGAACTTGTTCTCCTCTCTGGCTTGCTTCTTTTTCCAGTGCTTTGTTGGAATTTAGTGTTAGGGTTAGTCAACTAAGCTAAGCAGCGCTGAGGGGCTTACTGGTTCACGGTCAGAGCAGCTCTGGTTACTTCACATGACCAAGCACACGGTGGAGCAGCTCTGCTCAGGGCCACATACAGAGAGACCAGAAACATACGTACCTCCAAGGCTGAGAGGAGACCTATTTATTGTTTTAAATATGTTGAGTCTGGATGGCTTGTTGTAGTCAGCAGTTCTTATCTGAAGAGCAGAGCCAATGAAGTAAAAGAATAAAAAGAAACCAGCGGTGTGGAATGAAAATGCTCACTTACTATTTTAGTTTTGTGGTAGTGGGGTCCCTTTTTCCTCCACTTTCTTGTTTGACCTTCGTTTGGTTTCGGCTGTCACAAGTCACCTGCACACAAACGCACTTAACACGTGATCTGGCTCACGCAACTAAGCACATTTCTAATAAAACAGAAAGTTCTCTTGAGTTGTTTGTCACAGATCTGATTTGATCTTCTTGAAATATTTAATATATCATATTAAATATATTATTTATATTATACTCTCACATCACTGTTTCTTAAGACACTCCACTTAATGAAGTTCAAAACTGCTTTTGTTTTCACCCAGTCATTTTCCCTGTTTAAGCTCTTATTGTTTGCCCTCTACCTTTTTATTTTTTGATTGACCTGTGTGTTTGAGCCTGTGTGTGTTTGTGTTTACAGAAAGGCCTAAAGAATGTGTTTGATGAGGCGATATTGGCTGCATTGGAGCCCCCAGAGCCCAAGAAGAAACGCAAATGTGTGCTGCTATGAGAGGCTCCTACCTTTTCAAAGCACACACACATAACACATACATGAATCTTAAAAACATAAATATACACATACACACACATGCAAAACACACACACACACAAAACACACCCCCTCCCCTGCCATCACACCCCTCTCCCTGGCTCTGCTGAGGTTGGTTGACAGCATTGCCCTTCACAGAGAAGACTAGAAAGAAAACAGCCTACACAGTTCCAGATAATTCTCGGCAATAAAAAGAAGCTTCACCCCTAAGTCTGCGTCTGGGACAGAGGACCTAACCTGGCCAAAAGGTTGCTGTGTGTTTTGGGCAGGGTGGTGTAACCTCGGACGTGGACACATACCAAGCTTACGTACAAGTAGAATTCATTCTGTCGAGCTTTTGATAGATGATTTAGATTCAGACAGTGTTGTGGCCTAATCAACTTTTAGACGCCCAGCCAATGGATATAAGCCCCAGCCCCTCCCAGCTGCCTGATTGGTGGCTGCTCATGCTGCTGGTCCCATCCTCTCTTGACGAGCACACTCATCAGCCGATCCCTACGTTCTTTCTCAGCACTACCACAAGAAAATGCTAACAAAGTAGGGTTTTGTTTCTGTTTGCCAACACCCTTTTTCTCCTCAAACACATAAGTCTGAGATATTTCTTCCATGTTCCACACAGACGCGCTCTTAACCACTAAGGAAACTGTGTAGGTCCGACAGAACTCGGTAATTCAGAGCAATACGGCTGAAAGTCCACACAGTGGAAACTTAATTAGTAGATATTGCCATCTAGCATCGAGTCCTCTTTAGTGTGGACTTCACAGTCCATTTGGAGTGGGAATCACTTGAAGAGCTAAAGGCATCCTGAAGTTAAGGGTCCAGTAGTCGACCGAAAGGAATTGGCCTTTTAGATGCAGGGAACTTAAACAGTGTTAGCAGAACAAGCGTTGTGTTCTTTATGTGTGACCAAGGGGGGGTAAAGCAGGATACTGTTTTAACATTGTCATCACCTTACAGTCAGAACGGGTACAGCAGAGACATGCGTGTAAAACCAGAGTCTCTGGAGATCCATACTCCATACATCCAGACGATGACCAATGAACAGGAAGTTGCACCAGGGTGGGTGCCTTCCTGTTGCCGTGTGTCTGAGACGTGGAGGACTTTGTCGTACCCGTTGACGCTGTCTGGTGCTGCGTGTAGCTGAGCCTCGGTCTCTCTTCTAAATGATAAGGTTAACAGATGGAATTATAATGTAAGCTGGAGCACAATTTCGATGTAGGCTCCAGGTATTTTTACCAAAATATTTTTTTTTTTTCATTATTTCTGTTTGTGCTGTTTTTATTTTTTATTTTATATATATATATATATATATATATATATATATATAAAAAGGTTACTTTCACTCCTTTTACATTTAGTGGTGGAATTCATCTGAACTCTTACCTGCCAGTTTATTCCAAGAAAAGCTCTGATTGGTTAGTTGAATAAAACCCTCCAATGGCAGAGAGACTGTTTGGTAAAGATTGTTTGTGATTGGTTGGTTCTTGTTTTTCTTTACTGGTGGCTTAGAGTTGGGTTGATCTCCAGCCCGAGTCAGTATAATTATTATTATTATTATTATTATTATTATTATAACCTGTTGTTTTGGTGCAAAACCAAATGCTCTGTCTAAAGTCTTTGTTCTTTGTATATGCATTCTTTTAAAAATATTAAACTTATACCTTAATTGCCTTTACCACTTTTCCCTTGCACTTCTTTTTTTATTGCGACTGGTGAACAATAGAAAAACATAACCACGCAACAGAACTGTTTGATTATCATGACCCTGAATCAATAAATCCGTCGATCTTTTAGTATAGCACCTTTACTCAGGTTAGTGCAAAGAAAAGAGCTTCACAGAAGACTGACCCGCTGATAACTAGACCTTAAAAACTATAAAAAGACAAAACCATTTACAATTAGAGAAGTAATACAACAGATTTAGAAGGTATAAAGTAAATGTAAGACAGTTAAATAAAAAGATAAAGACAAAGCAAGAATTAAAAAGATGACAAAATAGATTGAAACATAAAAGATTAAAACTAGAGATATAAGTAATCATGATGTTAACTTATATTTAGAGCATCTCTTCTTTTTTAAGATTATTTTTTGGTCATTTTAGGCCTTTATTTTTATAGGACAGCTGAAGAAATGAAAGGGGGGAGAGAGAGGGGGAATGACATGCAGCAAAGGGCTGCAGGTCGGAGTCAAACCCGCGGCCGCTGCATCAAGGAGTAAACCTCTATATATGGGCGCCCGCTCTACCAACTGGGCTATCCGGGCGCCCAATAGAGAATTTTTTTTTTATACTGCAACCAAACTGCTTCTCTACCAGAGCTGTCAGCGCCATCAGAGGTTGAGCCGTGTGTTGGTGGCAGGCTGTGTCCATGGAGCCATACGGGACCATTACCTCCAGTTTCTCTGCTGTCCAGCCAGCAGGTGGAGCTGTCCACCCAAACGTTACCGGCCCTGATGCTGGGGACCCTCTGTGGGTCACAGTGAAGCGGATGGTATCCACTGAAGTCCTTTTATTCCCGCTGTGTAAACTGAGACTTGGATATGGACATTGAGATCGTTAGCACCAGTTGTGAGCTAAGGTGGAACTCAATCACCCATCAAGAGGATTTTAAAAGTGTTGGCTATAAAACAAAATAGATAAAAGCAGTAATGTACAGAAAGATGAAGTTAGGTATATGAAATGCAACACTAAGTATGTTAAATAATAGTATAAACTTCATGGAATACAGGCAGACTCATATTAACAGGTCTACAGAGGTCCATATGTACAGACAGTGGTAAGATCTTTAAACTCATCTGGTACTGTTACCAGGGCAACACGTCCTTAAACTCCACCCTGCAGCCCACTGCTAGCAGCTGGATCATGACCCCGTACATGAACTCATTATCAGGTACATGGGGCTGGCTTACTTATATTAATAATGATATGAGTACAAAACCATGTAGGTTATTGTATAATTATCACCTCTTTCATAACGAGTTACCTACTTACTGTATATATGATAACATGCACTCTAAGAAACCAAACAATCCAAATGTAGTTTACTGTGACCAAAAAGACATAAGTTCAGCTTCTGACTGTTAAAAGAGCGATGGAGCCAGAAGATATGGCATTACATTTGATTATCCTCATCATTCACACACTAATATCACTCATAGTCTAACCACATTCACTGGAAATATGCAATTATGTAACAGTGATCAAAGAGTTGAAATACTGGAAACACAGTGTAGAAGAAAAAGAAAACCAGTAACAATGCAGGAACACAGAAAAGTAGACTCCATGAATCTGTTGCCCCAGTGCATGCTGGGAGGGTTCCCAACAGACCAATGTAAGAGCAATTACATGATCAGCACTCAGTGATTAATAGAAATGCTGATCATGGTTTCAACTCTCTACTAATTTTGCATTTTATTTCAAAATAAGAGTGCACTGTTAAATATAACTTCATCCAGGATCACCATTTAAACTGTGTTCGAAAATCCGAATGAGCTGGATGACAGGATTCTTTAAATATTAATTAGTTAAGCCACATATTAAGACCGGTGCAGACAACTCTTGGGAGACAAACAACAGCTTTATGAACTACAAATAATGACGCCATGGTCAATTTACCCATCATTTTGAATCACCCTTCAAAATAAAATGGAGAGATGAAGAATAAAGAGCATTAAGCCTGTAGGGAGTCAGGGTCTCACTATATTCTGAAACATAATCATGTCGACTGAAGAAGCTTTTTTCTTGCTGCAAAGGGAACACATTTCTTAAAATGGAAATAAAAACTTTTGGGGTTTAAGTTTCTTTACAAGATTATTTACTCGAGGATGGACGGTTAATTTCCCCGAGACATTTTTATAAGAGACGTGCTAATTCAGTTACATGAAGAGTAATGTATTACACAATATATGTATTATAACATAAGGCGTTATCTACCTTTTATACAGAATGGTCACGATTTCTGGAGACATTTATGAATGTAATTTGTTGTGATTTCAGGGTTGATTCTAATTGGTGAAATGATTATTACAATTTGAGAAAAGTATAATTATATATAATGTACCTGTTCTTTACTTTCACACACACACAGACATACACACACACACACACACACACACACACACACACAACACACACACACAAAACACACACACATACACAGTATCTAACAGTGTATTGCTGTGAGCTGCCAAGAGATCAGTATCACTTTCGCACAGCTTACGCAGATGTCCAGAAATTCCTCAAATGGCAGCAAATGAGGGTGATAGCGCAGGTTCGCTGATCTGAAATCATCTGAAACAGGGACAGTTGGGGGCTATTGCCCCCCCTCCTCCACCCTCATCCACCCTCATCCACCCCTGGGAGGCGTTCACACATTCCCTGCGTTTCTGGAGTGCTGTCTGTCAGCGCCTTCTTCCACTAAAGAGATGCTGACAGCCATTAATTATCACACTGGCTGAACGAAGGACATTCCTCTCTGCTGAAATATTAGTGCAGTGTGTGCATACACACACACACGCACACACACACACACACACACACACACACACACACACACACACACACACACACACACATCCTCAGCCCTCTATGTTCACACACACACACACACAGAGACACCACCTGGCCTTCATTGGTCTTCATCATGTTTGTCAAATGAGTGTAAATGTTTTGTCCTCTGGGGTCGTCCAATCACCATCCAGCCTGGCCGAGTATCTCCTCTGGGTGGGACCAAGGGGGTAAGCTTTGCTTCAGAACTCAAACCTCCGGCGCCATTTTGATGCTACAAATTGATCACCTCCCATTAGCATCCCATTGACTCCCATTCATTCTGATGTCACTTTGACAGAGAATAACTTTACATCTGAAGTGTTTAAAGACTCTATTTGTCCGTTGTTTATTTCTAAAGAAACACGACAATGTATAAAAGGCTCCATTACCTTGTAGCTCACGTTATGGCTCCGTAGCAGACGCTTTTATAACAATAGGCTAACGATTGGGTCATAACCACGAGACTTACTGTCACACAGTAGAGGAATTACCGTATAGTACAGGAGAAGCTCACAGGCAGTTTGGACTTCCATTAGCTGTTTAGGTTTAATTACTAATGTTAACTAGCATGTTAGTGATCATTAATTACTAATGTTAACTAGAATGTTAGTGATCAATAATTACTAATGTTAACTAGCATGTTAGTGATCAGTAATTACTAATGTTAACTAGCATGTTAGTGATCAGTAATTACTAATGTTAACTAGCATGTTAGTGATCAGTAATTACTAATGTTAACTAGCATGTTAGTGATCAGTAATTACTAATGTTAACTATCATGTTAGTGATCAGTAATTAGCCTGTGTCTATGTTATCTCCTTACATATACCTACACTCTCCGTCTCTGTGAGATTGGGAATGATTGAGATTTCTCTCTCACAGCTACCAGAAGACTTCACACTTTCAGACACGTTGCTCACGTCACATCTACGTCTTCAAGCTCAGTTGGAGGCTGCTCAGTAACACTCAGCCAGCACCGGGAAAGAGACTTCTGATATCCTCCACTGGTCTCAGACAGAGACACGGGGTCTGCTGGTCCATTATATATACTGTCTATGGGTGGGACGAGCAGGCTGATGTCGGGATGTAATGGCAACCCACCGGGACACTTGAGAAATCTGAAAAACACACACAATGCAGGTGGAGAGCTGCTGCCTGTGTGTGTGTGTGTGTGTGTGTGTCTGTGTGTGTGTGTGTGTGTGCTGCACCCGCTTTTTTGAGACGATTTTACGATGATCTGCACAGATACTGACTTGTGATGAAAAGCATGCTGAGGATTGAAGCAGTTTATCAGATCTCAGCAGTAAATCAGTTTTCATACATCTCAGCTATATACGGTGCTCGGGCATGGCTGCTATGTGTGCATGAAAATAAATCTCCAGTTCTGGCACTAGACGCTGACTGCTTAGTTGTGCCTGCACTGAACCTTTGACAGCCTCTGCTGTTCCAGTGTCCAAAGCTCCTGCCAACACATGGAACACAATGTGGTTTTCATGTGGATGTTGGCTGTGGTGTAGAGGTGCAGGTTTGGCCCGGTCTACCTGGTCTAAATGCTCTCCAGCAGGTAGGAGGCGGTGTACAAGTCAGAGAAAATGGGGCCGTTTTTATCTTTAAATCACAATCATCAGACACCAGCACCAGTGTCTGGTTTCCATAGAGCGATTTATCTTGCTGCTGCTCAGGGCAGACACCGCTCAGTTACAAATCTCCCTGATGAGTCTAAGTCCTTATTTCCACCGGCTGTGGCCCGGCTCTGCTGCGTGTCGGCCGCATGCTCCGCCGTCCTTCAACACCCACCAGGAACGGCTGCGGCCATGACTGACAGCTGAAGTCACGAGGACCCACGAGATCTCGCAAATTCACATATTTATTGCGCGATATAACAGTATGTAGTTTCTATAAACAGAACCACAAAACCAACAACAGTTGACTTCAGGCCTGTCTCCGCCCATTATGACGTTATCGAGGTGTAGTGCAGGGAAATATGATTAAAATGAACAGGATGTTTTATGTTGTTTCTGTGCTCCACTTTCTGTCCCCCACTATCTGCCGTGTGCTGAGTTGCTGCGGAGCCTGTCTCCTCCGGAGGGCTGGGGACCGCCGGAGCTGGGACGCAGCTGTTCTGCAGTCAGTGGAAATACACACATTATACACACAATACACACAATACACACACTGACTTAATGGAAACCTAATGACTCCGCCGCCGTTAGCTGGTGGAAATGAGGAGTTAGGGCTCCTGCACACTGGCTGCGTGGCGTGAGCGTGGCGTTTGTGTTGCGTGTCGGCTGCGTGGCTGTAAATATATTCTGATCTGATTACGGCAAAGACAACATCGGCAGTATTGACGGCAAAATAGGCTCCAGAATATTTCCTTCTGGATTGACAGGTGACATATTTGACATAATTGATAATTATTTATTTATTTTTTAAATTACATTTATATCTGTATTCATGTCAAAACCTAGAGACTCAAACATCAACATCATTTATTAAACGTATTTGTGTCAAAATTACATATAAACATCTTTTTGTATTCTATTTTTCTGAGACGTGCGTGTCACGCAGGCAGTGTGTAAGCTCTAACCTGTTACCATGGGAGCCCAAATATAAACGTTCACGCCACGCAGCCGCCACGCAGCTGCCACGCAGCCGCCACGCAGCCGCCACGCAGCCGCCACGCAGCCGGCAAGTTCACGCCACGCAGCCGCCACGCAGCTGCCATGCAGCCGCCACGCAGCCGCCAGGCTCACGCCACGCAGCCGCCACGTTCACGCCATGCAGCCGCCACGTTCACGCTACGCAGCCGCCAGGCTCACGCCACGCAGCCGATCCAATGTTGCTTACAGTTTGATAAAAGTTCTTCCACGATGGAAAAAAAGATGATGAGGACATGCCAATCTGATGGGGTGGCCAAGTACAATCCAAGCAATGCCACATGAAAACTCCCCAGTATACTATATTTCATTTTAACTCATTTATTTTCCAACATTTAACTAGTTCTATTTGCACCCAATTCTTCATTTACATGTACAACGACAACATGTTTTGCTGCAGTTACAAAGATGCTTATCTTAAAAGAAGCAGAACCAAACGTTGTTCTCATCATGATGTTCATGGAGTACATGTCTGACAGCCAGGCGGCCATCAAGTCACGCTACCACTGGTCACTGCAAGGGTTATTTTGTCATGGCAGGTTGCTGTTGGCTAATAGATACATGTAACACACACGCTCGCACCCACATACACACACATATTCAGGTGTGTGTGTGTGTGTGTGTGTGTGTGTTTTAGTGTCCAGGTGTTAAGGAAAAAGTTCTTTGCAGTTCAGCTGAAATCTCCCCGATGACAGACACATGGCTATAACCATCAATAGAGAGTGTGTGTGTCAGTGTGTGTGTGTGGAGAGGAAAGCTCACAGTGATCCTCTATACCAGCATCCAGAGATGAAGCTGTGGCAGCTAAAGCCCTCATCAACAGCCTGAAGACCATGTGTGTGTGTGTGTGTTCCCTCCTGACTGATCCATCCTTATCTGATCCGTCCATGCTGGGATAACTGGTGTCTGAGTGGCCTCGAGGTGAGTGCTTGGAATTCACTACAATTTACTTTACAGAACAAATGAAACTAAGTCACGTGACATATACAACTGGAAGTTGAGTAACTTAACAGACCACGATCTTTTTCTAAACTTAACTGAGTAGTTTTGGGGCCTAAACCCAGCCAAACGGTGACTGTTTCACAACTTTAATGATGTGTTTAAAACCAGGACTGTTGCGTTCTTTGGTTTAGAAATGAGGACGGAAATCGCTCCTGTGGGTCAAATTTCCTGCCACCTCTGGGGGCGCTAACTTATGAAACGCTCCCGTGGGTCGTTTTAGAGGATAGTTATGACTAACCTATATCGTCATATGGTTTAGAGGACTTGTTGAGTGAATCCAATGCAAAGAGTGCATAGTGTGCACGGTATGCAGACTTTTAGCCTTAGTCCTGTTGTTTACAAGTTGTTTACAAGTTAAAGATGCTTGTGAGTCAGAGTGGGGGCTGATTAGGCTTCCTCCCCAGCCTGTGAAGCATCTCTTAATCAGATGCAGCAATAGATATTTCATCAGATGCCATATGATTCGCTTGTAAACTGTGCTACTTATTTCAACACATTTGATAGGTGACTTCTACATGAAAATTGAGAATTAACGTTTAGGCTTGCTACACGTTAGCATTACATTTTTATCGGCGGTGGAAAGAAACTATACCGTACTTCAATACAACTGTAAGGTAGGCTACTTTTAATTGAGTATTTCCATTTTCTCCTACTTTATAGGATACTTCTACTCCACCGCAATTCAGAGTCAAGTATTGTACCTTTTACTTTGTATTTATTTTACAGCTTTAGGTACTTTGCAGATTAAGATTAATAATACAAAATATTGTATAAAGATACATTGGATAATTGTATACAGATATTTGGATAAAGAGGAGACTTTGTTGATCCCGTGGCGAAATTCAAAAGCTACCTGCCAAGTCAAAAGTAATGCAAAAGTAGTATAAAGCATTACAATTCAGAGACAGTCATATTATAATAGAACTAATTACTCCCAAATGACAGTAGCTAGTAATCTAAAATGTATTACATTTTGGAAGTAACTTGCCCAACACTGTTGATTGACTTATAGGCCTTAGACTTATAGACTAAACACAGTTTGCGCTGCACTTGCTCTGGGTTCAGCGCACATCTACAGCGTGCTGCGCCCAGAGTTCAACCAGCTCGATGGTGTTTTAAGCCCCCACCGTCGACTTCAAGGCAGTGCTGCAACCATTGACTTCAAGGCACCTAACCCTAACCTTAACCTTAACCTTAACCGTAGCCCTTGCCTAACCCTAGTGCCTTCCATGCAGCGCATCCTGGAAGACGACGTTGGGGGCTTCAAACACCAAACATTGTTCAACGAGGTTGAACTCTGAAAGCTGTCGTGGCGCGGTGGAAGCCATTGGGTTTAAGAGTGCAGTTAACAGCAGTGCTGTTGCCACGTCTGCCTGAAAGGCCCTTTAATGTGCACCCTTGAGAGTAGAAAGCACATAAAACTTGCAAGCGGTGTAAAGATAAAGTACAGTCAGTGAATAGCAAGTCCACTGCACCAGTACTACGTAGCCATGTCAGATGTGGAGCCTGGTGTCTCAACGCCCACAAGCCCAATCCTCCCAACCGCTCCGCTCGTGTTGCACAACGTGGCCGTTTCAGGGCAAAGAGCGGCGGAGACACCGGAGGAAAGCCGAGAGAGAAGAAGAGGGGAGGAGGGCTGGAGGAGAAAAAACTGCAACTGTCATCACAAACAAGAACCATCTGTCTCATTTGTGTAACTTGTTTTCTTTTAATATGAGAAGTATGCTGAAGAGATCTGGGAGTTTGAGAGAGGCCTGGGAGGGCCGGGCCCTGGGCTAAACCCAGCCTTCTCCTGGGTTCTCTGAGCGAGTGGCATTAATATCCAGCCAACCTGCACTGTTAACCCTTCACACTCACAACACACACTGACAGAGAAAGAGAGACAGCAGAAAACCTTTAACCAAAGCTATGCAGGTGCAATGTAAACTATTAGCTGCCTGTCTGGGAGAATGATTGGCTGGAAGATTGATGTTTCACATCATCATTGTCTCATTACCTCTTATACCTTCAGGAAGTATTTATTTGAGTACCCGTGCTTGTGTGGGTTGTGAATAGCACATGCTAATTAGACAAAACATAAGTCAAATCTTGATGTTGTTTAATTATGTTGTCTTCATTATAAAGTGTGTGTGATGTATGTATGGATGGATGGAAGAGGGCAGACCACTTTGCACCCTTCTTTAGGCCAACACGGTGTTGCATTATTCCTAGGCTTTCCAAATGTAGGTATATGGTCATGCTAACATTGTTGCTATAGAGAGCTGCAGTGAGACCACTTTGTGCCGGATGTAAGAAAACCTCATTCAAAAGCTCACTGACATTTGTAACACTGTAAATAGCTAAAACTCAACAGATTGTCTGTGATGTCTAGATGTGATTGAAAAAAAAGAAATCTAATATTTTTGTTTATTCAACATTTGACGTTGTCTTTGATGAAATCCATTTCCCATTTAGACCATCGCAGGTTAGTCCATATCCACGACGTTTCACTTCCGGGATTGCTCCGTTGGCGACGGAAATCCCGCCGGGTTTCACTCTTTTTCAGCCGGATGTCCGTTACCTTCCGCTTCCTTTGTGTTTTGCCTTTTGAAACTCTGCAGCGCTGTGCAGGAAGGTCTGGCAAAGCGAGGCTAATAGCAGGTTAACCGTCTCGGCTCCACAGAAGAGGTGAACCCATGAGAGAGTGGAGGGGTCGCGGGTAGCTCAGACAAAGAGGACTGACCGATGTAGACGTTGTTAGCCAGCAGCGAGAGAAGAGCGTTGGCGAGTTTTATGGATGTGGGCAAAATGACCCGCAATTCTTTTTAATTGGAGCTGTAGTTTTTTGTTTGCTTACAAAGTCATTGTTTAACTTTAAATTCATTAAAATCACAAAGGTTTTAACTTTGACAGTTTTTGTATGGCTTATTATTATTGAATATGTTTCTGTTGTGTTTTTTGTCATATTTTATTTTGTTTAAATTATCTTCTTGTAATTTTTTGTGAAATGTTTTGTGCTTTTTGCATTATTATTGTCAAGGAGCCCCTTCTCTCTTTTCTAATTTACATATTCACAAAGCCACTAATTTCTGCCTACCACCTGGTGAGAAGAACAACTTGGAGCGTAATGCTCTGAAGACAGTGGAGATGGTTAGGGTTAGGGGGTTAGGAAGGACACAGCCCCCTCCCGCCCCCCTCACCCTGTGTGACTCCCAGTCAACACTGTGTCCAAGGACCTCAAAAAGACTCAATTCAATTCAACAACTTCATTAATCCCACAAGGGGCAATTAGTTGAGAGCAGCTACAGACAACACACGCATATGTAACAGCACACAAGCCTATATACTGTATAGGGCTACACCCTAGAGAGTAGATCAAAAAATAATGAAAAAGAATTAGAGTGGCGATTAGTTTTAAAAGCATGTAAAATATAAGGATGTCTTGATGGCAACAGAGAAAATTCCCTCTGAAGAACATGATCGGAAGAAGACAAAATGCTTGTTGCTTCATGCAACATTTGTTGATTACAAAGAGAATTTAAATCTCTTTGTTTCACACCAGTAATTTTGACTATATTGTTCAGGCTGTTTCTGTCTTTCACTTTCGATCCTCAGCAGAGGCTCTACTTCCTGCGGCAGCTGAAGAAGTTCAACCTGCCAAAGACAATGGTGGTGCACTTCTACATGGCTATTATCAAGTCCATCCTCTCCTCCTGTATCACCAGCTGGTACGCTGCTGCCACCGGCAAGGACAAGGGCAGAGTGCTGCATATCATTCGCTCTGTGAAGGAAGTGATTGGCTACAATCTGCCATCCCCCCAGGTCCTGTTTGCTCCAGGACACTGAGGTGGCCAGGAAGGATTATGGCCAATCCTTCCCACACCAGAAAACCTTTTGAACCACTCCTGCCTGGCAGAGGGACCAAAACCTCCCGCCACAAGAACAGTTTCTTTCTGACTGCAGGTGGACTCATCAACAAGGCCAACTAGCCCTAACTCAATTACTAGGCTAAACTCACTGTTAAACACACAATGGGTACTTACATAAGAAAGACATAATGATGAAGCAGTTGCTGTCAGTAGACTACATACAACTGTTTCCAATGTATGTCTATCAAAGATGTGTGTATCGAGATGTAGTATAATTTTTTTTGGCCTGGAAATTGTCCATATGGATGCTAGATATTAGCACAAAATATCAACTATGAGTAGTTTCATTCCACAAATATTTGTACCAGCCTTCATAAACCCATATTTGTTGCACTTTAGTGCACACACGTATGCTAAGTGCTAAAACCCTACTGTCAGCCTCTTGTCTCCGCCACAACCGCAGCAAACCACAAAAGGCATAAGAGTTCTCTGACTGACTGCCTAACTGTACGTCTGGCAGACTGAGCACACACACACACACACACACACACACACACACACACACACACACACACACACACACACACACACACACACAAGCCCACAGACATTCCCAATCAGTGTGGCTACCACCACCCACCTCATCTAGGCCATCACGGGGGCTTAATGAAGGACAGATCCCACCGTCGCAGACCGAGAGTGGTTAGGTTACACTTTCCGTAGAGGGGGAGCGGACTGGAACCAGCTAAAGTCAAAGATATTGCAAGAGAAAGAGCGAGAAAGCTGGAGTAGTGGGGGCAGTATGATATTGATAGAGACAGAAGGAGGGAAAAAGCTTGAGCCATGTGGTCTGCATTTCGCTGTAATCCCTGTTCTAGCACGGTGTTCCTGCCTCTGTTCCCTTTTCAGTTCGAACTCAATCAGGCCATTGCTGAAACCTGAGCGGCCGCTCTTGTTCTTCCTAAAACCAGAGTACCAGGTTCCCAGCGCGGGACGCACATCCATTTATCTCTGGTTGATATACTGTATGCAGTATGCTGTATGCAGTGGCGCAAAAAGTGGGTATGCGCTATATGTGGCGCATAGGGGTGCAGCACCATGGGGGCGCCAAAACGATGGTAAGGAAAGGGGGGGGGGGGCTGAATGAGCAGGTACAAATAGTGAGTTGTCATCTATGGAAAAAGATGGATAAAGCAAAATGCTGTCGGGGCTAAAAATTTAAAAAGAAAGAGTCAAGGGATGCGACAGCAGTTAAATAAGTGGATGGTGCTGATAGCTATATTTAGATTTTGATTAAACCCTATGGTACCAATCCCATGCAATTTTATTAAGATAAAATAACAACTGGTAAATATAAGGCAGCATGCACAATAAATGACAAGAATTTGGAAAACATAACTTATGCAATAACTCTGGTTATCATGGAATCATTAATAGATTTAGTTTTACCATTAGCTGTTCATGTTAGCTGTGTTGTCAGACATACAGGCTATACTGTAGTTACATCTGTTGGGTGACATGGAAGCTGTAATTACAGGGTCACATCTCTCTCTCTCTCTCTCTCTCTCTCTCTCTCTCTTTAAAGGTCTGTGCTAAGTGGCTCTCCATATTTGTACTTTTTAAAATCCAAAATGTGAATGTAATTTCAACAGCAGCACAACCTTACTGCATACTAGTTGTCTTATCTGATGCCATCACTAGGCTGATAAGAATTGAATTGAGGCTCCTATATTTAACAGTGAGTTCATTTCATTCAGGTGTGAGGATGGTGGATCAGGAAAGACAGGGGAAGGCAACAGGTAGGTCTAACATTAGGTGAAGGTGTAGGGGGAGCCACTTGATGCCAACAGATTCATTTCTTAATATTATTAATACAGAAAAACTAATGAAAAATCTATTACATAATGTTTGTTTGACAATATGTCTTAGTGGATAAGAACCCAGGCAAGGAGTGAATGAGACAAACATGAGGTCGGTGATGGCATCAAGTAGGAGTTTTTTTATTAGTTAGACAGCACAAATATATATATATATATATATATATATATATATATATATATATATATATATATATATATATATAGTTGTCAGGGCTGCAGTGAAGGACCTTGGGGTGTAATGTACCTCACACAAACAGGACACACGCACACACACACACACACACACACACACACACACACACACACACACAAAATGCTGCATGGTGCAAACGGTGGCCACATAATAACGCAGCTGAAAGACACGGGAAATGGACAATTTTATTGAAATATGTGTATGTCTGTCAGCAGGGCTGTGTGTGTGTGTGTGTGTGTGTGTGTGTGTGTGTGTGTGTGTGTGTGTGTCAGGGCTTGGTGGTGGAAAAGGATCTGCTCTCTCTCACTTTCCATCTTTCTATCTTCTCATGTTCACACACACACGCACACACATATTATTTTTGAAAGAAACGACAACAGTCATTTTTGACAAAGCATATATTCTGTATTAACATACATTCATAGGCAGTATAGTCTTCTTCAGTGTATAAGTCTTTACAGATCTACAGTATGTCTCTATAATGATAGCACGTTATTATAGGAAAGCTTGGCTTTGTGGTGGTACAAGACAACAATAGAGTCCTGACAGTGGCATGGGAAACTGTGTGTGTGTGTGTGTGTGTGTGTGTGTGTGTGTGTGTGTGTGTACAGTATGAAAGGAACAAGGAACATTGAAAATGTGGTCAGAGGTTCGCTGCTGTGGGGCGAGGGCTCTATGTGCGCTTGGAGAGAAAGTGCTTCAGTCATCATGCATGGTGAACATGCTCGGCAACCCTCTGGCAGACCCCTTTGTGTATGTGTGTGTTTACATTGTGTGTTTTCTGGTGCATGCATGTCTCTGTGTGTTTACTCATGTTTGCATTAAGCCAACTAACGTTTGGCAGATGGCAACGTGCAGGAGAAGGCCATGGTCAACATCAATCCAGGATTTTTACAATATGATGTTCTGTAATGGCAACACATCATTGACAATGTGATCTGAAAACTGTTTGGATATACTGTAAGGTTTCTGGTTTCTGGTTGCAGGTATCAGCTGTGCGTGAATACAGGTGCTGATTTGAAGCAATGTTTGCCGAGTATGTGTGTGTTTTGTGTGTCTCATGCCTATCACCTGCCAATGCTACGGGTCTACAGAAAAGACAGGAAGGAGCTGACAGTGGCTTTCACCTGTCCATCATCATCCTCCCTCTGACAGAAAGACAGTGAGTGTGTGTAAGTGGAGCAGCATCAGGGCATGGCAGGGGGCCAAATAAATGACTGGACTTCAGCGCAGCACAGCCATGTACACTCAGGAAGCAAATCACAGAAAGTCCGTCTGTGACACGTTGTGTCCTTGTCTGACAGACTCAGCGTTTCCCTTTTTGACATCCAGCACTCCAAGTGAGTCCCCGAAGCAGCAGCAGCAGCAGCAAAGATAGAGGGCAAACAACCCTCCTCTTGACCCCAACCCAAACCCAAACCCTTAACCCCACCCACCCATCTGCCCACCCATGGGTCCAGTTTGTCCCTAATTATCTCCATTCGTCTGTCCCCTCCTTCTAGGTCCACCAACCGTTAATCTCCTCAGTCTCAACAAATAAGTTAAACATTACAAAAATAAGAAGCATCAATGACAAAGCAAATATGAGTGAGGGAGGGAGACAGAAAGTAAAATATGCTCTCTACTTGAGAAGAAACAAACTGCCTCTGTAACTTTGTAGGGAATCCCATGCATAATCTACTGATTTTCATTAAGGTGGCATAAAATGAATAGGATGACATTTGACTTATAAGCCACTCAGTCTGTTTCCGTTGACCAGTAGTAGGAGGTTGGGGTGTTTCAAGCAGAAGAAGAGGGAGGTTCACAAGTCCTCCTTGCTCCCTTTGGCCATGGTAATTGAGCAGGAGTGTGGGGCGTTTGTTTTGTTCATCAGCAGTGCCCTCTGTGCCCCCCCCTTTCCCATCACCGGCAAGTATGCATCTCCACCATTTTGCGGCACTGTTTGCATTTGACATAACAGCACCAGTGGAACTTACAGCTGCACCTGTCCACCACCTCCACTTCCTGCGTCTGGAAGCCGCGGCCACAGCACATCAGCTCGCAGCCGTCGATGGCCTTTGATGTTCGGTTACACTGGCGGCCCACCGTGCCCAGCATACCCGGCGTGCGTGGGTCATAGTCGCAGAAATCTGGACTGGGCTCCAGGTAGACCAGATCTTCGTCTGTGTGAGGTTTGAACTGGGAGTTTCGAGGTGCCAGGACTTTGGTGGTGCCCACCTTGCGCTGCTCCACCTCAGTGGCACCGTCAAACTTCTCCTTGATGACATTGCCCACTTTGCGGAAGGGCGGCATGGCTTTCCAGCAGGTCTTTACCTCACAGGAGCCTGACACGCCATGGCATTTGCACTCCACACGCATGTGGGACAGAATGGCCTGCAGAGATGCCAAAGAACCTTTGGTTAGCAGAAATAACTTGACTATGCACAATATTCATACAGAATAGCTGCTGTGGATAGCTGCATCCATCTCTCAAATGCTGACTGTTTGGGCTTACAGTAACAACTACCTACTGCTATCAGAGCTGTAGACTTAAGACTTGGACTCAAGTCAAACTTCATTGGGATTTCATTTAGACTTGACTGTAATGAGACTTAAAATACTGTATTTTGTAATCTTTTTTGACTCAGACTTGTCTCAAATAACATGAATTGGACTCAAATTAGAGGAGAATAGACTTGCACTTGTCTTGATTTACTTGAAACTTGAATTGGACATATCTAGAAATATTTAAGACTTGAGCTGGACTTATCTTGAATGACTTTGGCCATGACTTGGACTTGTCTTGAATGATTTGAAACGTGACTTGAACTTGTCTCAAATAGTTTGAAACTTGGCCTGGACTTATTTGAATGGCATAAGACTCGACTTGGACTTGAGAATAGATTGACTTGAAACTTGACTTGGACATATCTAGAAATATTTAAGACTTGAGCTGGACATATCTCGGATGACTTAAGACTTGCTGGAATTGTAACACAAAAGCATTGCGAAGGAACAACTGCAAACGTAGATCAAAAAAATAATTGCCACCGCAACCTTTTTGGGTGCTTTGTACTAAAAGAAGTGCAGTGTTCTACAAAAGGGCTGATTCCCATTTTACGTCATTGGCAGTGAGTTACCTTCCTGCCAGCCTCGTTGTTGTGCAGGTTCATGAGAGCCCGGCTGGATGACTGGCCTTTACTCCTCTCCCTCACATCCACAAAGGATTGGGAAAAGGCCACTCCATATGCAATGTTATCACTGCAGCCCGACCACTGGAACCCTATCAAAATATATTAAGACAGAGACAGGAACATTGCTTAAACACTACACTATTTTGCAGCCATGTTTCAATAATTCGGAATTGATGAAATGCTGGTTGATGATTGTAGTAATGCGTGATAATGATATTTAAAAGATGTGGCAATACACACATGGAGATAAGATGTCAAAAAAATAATATGCTGCCAGTGATATCTGTCCGGCCTTCAATAAAAATACTGTCACATTATTTAGTCTTTCAAATGATTGCATTAAAATGTACTGGATCAGTTGGTCCTTCTGTTTCTGTTGCGCGTGTGTCCATGTGTTTGTGTGTTTGTGTGAAAGAGAAAAAGAGAGAGAGAGAGAGAGAGAGAGAGACCTACCCTCTGGACTGACTCCATGTACATTGTGGTCGCAGCCACATTTTTCCAGCTCTCCGCTGCTGCAGGCCCTTGTGACCGCAAACGCCACACTGGCTGCTGAGATGGCATATACAAAGGCTGCCTCACGGGTGCCTAACACATACACAAACAGCCACACACATACATACACAGTCATATTTCTTTGCATTATGTAACTGAAAAGAGCTTCTCATTCTGAATGGCAAAAAAACCCTTCTACAGATAAAGAGTGTATTAAAGTCTAAGAGCAGGAGCCCAGACGTCAACATGCAGTAACTGGTCAGGCCAGTGGAATAATCCACATCAAATCAGCTTTGTCATATCAAAGATAATCAGGTCCCAATTTTGTTAATGCATGCAGGTAGAAAAGTTAACTGATAAATTTGTTTTAGTGTGTGGATAAGGGTGTAACTTTGGGTTCAACATTGGGGGGGGGTTGAGATCTCCAACTATCTAGGGAGGTCAAAAAATCTCTTTTTTGTAACACCCCCATCCCCCCCGTAAATGGCTATGGTTATGGCTGTGGTGCTGTCAGTCATATCAGTGTGTCCTTTGTGTCCAGATGCTTGCAGGGAGTAGGCCACAGGAATCACTGCAGTGTATAATCTTACCCTGGGTGACCACTTTGCCAAACACAGGCATGTTCTCCAGAGTGGAGCAGTTCCATCGACGGTTGCGAAACTGGAACTGACACTCGTCTATAGCCAGCTGGGCTCCACGACGCACCGCATCCATCACCTCCACACTGCGCTTACAGATCTGGACCTGCAGCAGAGGCACACAGGAGCTACGTCAGCCACGAACACAGCAGCACACGTACTAATAAAAGACTTTACTTTCTCATTTAACGTAAATGTCTCCTGGAAAAAAAAAATACATTTACCAGTATTCATTTTGGTATTGATATGTCATTATCAAATCAATTGTGGTACCTTCCTAGGTAGAGCTCATCCTTTTTGTTCTTAGCTCATTATTGCTGCAGAATATCACATTTCTTTAAAATGATTAATGTTGTTTTTATTTTTGTGTCCCAATCACCCATCCCTTCTGCAAGAAGACACTGTTAACGCACTTTTTAGTAAATTATGTGCAAAAAGGTATGTACGGGGTATGTACCTGTCTCTGGATGAGGCCTCGTAACCTCTCACACGTCTCCTCATCCCTGATGCTTCCCACTGACGACAGCTTGGCCAGGTACCTGAAAGAAACGAAAAACACAACCAACAAGACCTCTTTAGTGTGCAGTAGGTGGGGAGGCCTGAAAGAACATGGAGGTCGCAAAGGAACATTCAGGAGAAGAAGTTGAAAGTACCGAATCTGATGTCTGTGGTTAAAGTGGTACACAAACAAGATAGACATATATTATCTCCACCGTAGTGTCACTATAATACAGTTATATGTTTCCCTTTGAACCAGGGATGATTGAATTTCACGACACCATTCAGATGAAGCAGAGGGTTGGTTCCCATGACGTTGTGGGAATGTTTTGGATAAATGTCTGGTTGTGAGGACACTGAGAGGAGGGAAAGTGGCTTATCATACAAACCACCTCCAGGCCAGACAGGTCAGGGAGATATACTGAACACACACACACACACACACACACACACACACACACACACACACACACACACACACACACACACACACACAATCTAAGATGTGTGAGGAAATGGCATCAGTCTGGATGCCCTGATCCTCACACATCCACCTCACTTCAGTCTCATATCTCCAGTCCCAGCTGCACCTTACAGAAATAGGCTTTCTCATAAGCTGGCAGTGAGTCTCCCACAGAGGGAGCAACCCTGATTATGTACAGTCAACACTACTCAAAGTGTACTCTTTAAACATATGTTGAGTCTAGTTTTTTCAAACAATGGAAAGTTGTGTCATTTCTAGTGCAGTTTCACGTAACGCAGTGATGGAGTTTTGAAAGAAATGCTTGTTTCTTGTTTCAACAAGGGGGGGTTCAGAGATTTTGTCAGGAAGATTTGAGCATCAACAACTTCATTTCCTGTCTTCGGATACACTTTTATGCACCAATTTATGGTGGAAATACCTTTCTTTAGCCTTTGTGAAGAAGAAAATAACAGATATCAAAAATATAATATTAAGTATGTATGTTGTTACGTGTCATTGGGCATTTTTAAGTGGGTATATGGAAATCCTGGAGCTTTCCTAATGGGTATAGTGCGTATAGCTGCGTATCACGTAGACTACACCACAGCTTTGACTCCAGCTCAACACACAAACAGACATTGATCTTCTTATCTCACTGTCATAAAGAAAGCAAATCACGCATTTCCCAAAATGTTGAACTACTCCTTTCAGGGAGGTCAAGGACAAAAACACAGTGTTGTTTAACATGCAAAATCCAAAGTATATAAGGATCGAAATCGAACATATAAAACAATAAACTGCATTAAATCCAAGCAGCACATTTACATGAGATGGCCATTTGCATGCTCATCTATGATAACTATAGTAAATGTGATAACCTAACTATTTTACTATTGTATTATTCAGTATTTGCAGGCTCCTCCATACAGTGGACAGAGTTTGAATATCAAAATGGGCCTTAATAAGTTAAACTCCAACAAAATGAACTTACAGGCTGTCATTCTGACCAAGTAGACATGTTTTTCCTTAAGGTTTCTCAAGCTTGTTTTATGAGGCTCAGGTTATGAGTTCCCTAGACCACACATACCTCTGTAAAGCCCTGTTAGCCCGTCTCAATCAAGCTGTGGCACAGAACCAGATTGCAGAGTTCTGCTGTCAGATTATTGACAAAGACATAATGCACAACACAAAGCCATGCTCAATCTTGTACACCAGCTGACTGTATAAAAAGGTTTTACATCCTAATTATTGGTTTTATTACATATAGATCAGCTGTTAGCTACATCTCACTTCTTTCAAACCCTCCTGATAGTGGGTGATAAAAGTGATAGAAGTAGAAATAGTTCATGTTTAGCATTAGTGCATTATGTTTAGTACTATTTGCAAATGTGGTATAATTAGTATATCATCCTTCCAGAGGTCAAACAGCTCCTCCTCTCCATTCACCCTCTCATCTCCTCCTCGCAACAGTTCAGATTATCTTTCTCTCTCCGTCTCTTTGATGGCCTTCTTTTCCTCTTCCCCCCAGACAGTGTCAATATTTAGCACTCATCGCTGTGATAACCCCCGCTCTCGGCCACATCTGCTCACATCCACCCTACAGTGGGGCGGCTCGGTTGAAAACTTTGGCGTAGTCATATTTTCAAATGTCCACTTAGCTTTTAGCACTGACTTAAAGCTTTAGTGCGTCACTTTTTGATATTAATGAATGCCCGTTACATTCAAGCCAGATGAGTTTCTACAAAGCTGATTAAGACTATCAGCTCCACACAACTCTCTCTGTATGTCTCAGTATGACTATGTTCAGAAGATTGGGGCGTCTGGCGACCCATGGGGATGGTGGTGGGGGGGGTTCATGGAAGGCTTGTATCATGTGGACGCGCCAACAGTGTTGTTGTCATTACTTAGAATTCCTCATGGGGGAGACAGAAACTACGCACTGTAGCACTGTTTAATGTAGGGTCCTATGGAGTCTGTTTTATGGCATTTAAAAAAAATTGTTTTGATTCCGTCCATTATTTGATATCACTGAAACTATTGGGCTCTACATTATCAAATAATTTTTCCACTTTAGCTTTTTTTCTGTGTTGTTATTTTTTTTTGTTTCTTGTTTTCATATCTTCTTTCTTTGTCAGTGTAAATGAGCGATCTCCCGAGTATAAAAACAGGTTGAATGAATGACTGAACCACCAGCACATTACAACGCAACACTTACCTTGATCGCTACAGAGCATTTAGCATCTTTTAGCTGTAGGTTTGACAGCTATATGCTAATATGGATATGGATTCTATTTGAAATAGAATGTAGCCGAGTGAATGTTACGAAATGTTTCACACACTAAATTCATTTGATTGGGTTCATTTTAAGTGAAAAAACAGACCCATCCCTATTTTAGAAAAATAGAAGTGAGACTGCATCTTTGCCTGGATATCCAACTACAGGACAGAGGTTTTTTTACGGGTCCAAAATGTTGGACCTGACCAAAATGGCCCCCTGGGAAAATCTACCTGAACCCAATGTGCATGAATTAATTTTCCAAAACAAACAAAAAAGGGCCTGAGCACACTCGGAGCCAATCTAAATAGACATGAGTATCATTAAGAAACAGCCACTGTTAAAAAGAGAGCAATATGATATATCCCAAGAACAAATGAATAAGTAAGTCATAGAATCTTTTATGCTTTTTTTAATGTAATATTTGCTAACAAGGTCGCCATATCAACCTTAAAAATATATAAATAATAAAAACCTTTGTGATATGTTAAAATGTGGAGTCATAAAGTCAGCATATGTAATGTCAGTTACACTGCAATGTCTAATCTTATCACAAGTTTAACTTTAGCTAACATTAGCCACCATAAGTTACTGGTAATACCAGACCAACTAAGGCTGTATCAGGAAGTCGCTGGGCGTCTTCAACTGAGCAAAGATGTGCTGTTATTGTTTATGAATTTATATTTATTTATTTTCAAATGTTTTGAATTGAGTTGCTGTAACTCTAAATTTGGGGGAATCCTAAACCCCACTGTCTGCCCTCGAGCCCTCTGTGAGGGTATTTATCTTCCCAAATCTCAAATCTACAGGTCCTGTCCTCCCCAGCTATGATTTGCTTCATTGCAGTAGCGAGGGTTTCATCAAAGCCATGTGCGCTGTTTGATCCCCCTTTGTTGTTTAGCGTAGCCTTGGGCAGAGCTCTACATTTGGGTCGAAGCATCCAGCTGGGAGACTATCAGACAGCGGTAAAAACAAGCCATGGAGAAAACTCGAGACGACAACCGAACCCAGCACCACACTCATAAAGCTGGATGGCATCCCGCTGGCCTGACATTCACCCTGGAAACATTTAAGAAACATTGGGTAAGCCGGTATTCAGGTGATTTTCTGGACGTGTGTGTGTGTGTGTGTGTGTGTGTGTGTGTGTGTGTACACGCGTGGGAAAAGTTCAGTGCAGGCCTTGGGCGAGTGTGTCTGAGTGTTTTGAGCCCTGTCTCACTTTATCTGTTCATTCTGCTGTGTATACCCTTCACTTCCCAGAGACAAGGTTAACAAAACGTCTCAACAAGGAGACACACGCACACACGCACACACGCACATTTGCACACACACACACACACACACACACACACACACACACACACACACACACACACACACACACACACACACACGCACAAGCACACGCACAAGCACAAGCACACGTGCGCATGCACGCATGCACACGCACACATGCACACGCACGCACGCACACACACACACACACACAGACACACACACACACACACTCGCCAACCCCTCATCCTCATTCCACTCCCTCTTTCCTCTCTGTCTCCCTGGCCTGTGGTGGTTGCGTGCCTAAATCCCAGGGGCCTAAGCCCAGTGGAGCCAGTGGTGTTGTGAAGGCTGCGACGTGTAATGCAACACAAACACGCAAACGCATCACAGTCCAGGTGGAATGCTCCATACCTCCCACCCAGAGCCCCCCACGGCCTCATGGGAGGCTACAACTGAAAATAAGAGATAATTCTAAACAGAGGAGACATTTATGACGCAGGTTGTTATCTGGAGACAGGAAATAAAGGATAGCAAAGAAATGGTGAGTACCACACAGAAATCCCTTTTGAACCACTTTCATGCATTAAAAATATGAATTAGTGAATTTTCAATGAAAAAAGAAGGGACATAGGGAAAGAAAGAACTTTAAGAAAGAGTGCGGAAAAAAATTGTCGACATGTATTAGTTCATTAACATAATATAAATCGACAACAATTTTGATAATCAATCAATAGTTAAGTGCTAAGAATGAAGACCATGAGATGTTATTAAAAGCTTTTATTTATTTTTACATAAACTGTTACCAAAGGCCCAGGCAGCACGGTGGCTCAGTGGTTAGCACTTCTGCCTCACAGCAAGAAGGTTCTGGGTTCTAACCCAGGTTGGCCCGGGCCTTTCTGTGTGGAGTTTGCATGTTCTCTCCGTGCTTGCGTGGGTTTCCTCCGGGTGTTCTGGTTTCTTCCCACCATAAAGACATGCATGCAACTAGTGATACAGTTGAAAATTAGCCGACTGGCTAACACTGGCGCATTTACAGAAATGTTGATTAATGTGCATTGTCCTAATATAAATAAATAAATCTTCTTCTATTTCCAAGAGGTAAGAGTTAGATGTCTGTAAATAGCTTAGCTTAGCATGAAGACTGGAAACAGCTCGCCTGGCTCTGTCCAAAAGTAGCATAATTCACCTACGAGTACCTCTGACACTCATCTATCTAGTTTGTTTAATCTGTACACAAACGACAATGTAAAAACGACAAGTTGGATTTTAAAAACAAGTTGCGGGTTATGTTATGTGACTATTTCTTGGCTGGGAGCAGCAACTTCAGAAGCCGATAAGAGTGTTTCCCAAAATGTTAAACTATTCCCATATTTCAAGCAAAAATGCCAGATATGGTCCCTCTTAGTCAATTAGTCGACTAATCGGTCGTTTTGGTCTTAGTCAACTTAGATCTCTTTAGTCCATTAGTCATGTTTGATTTTTTGACTTTATGACTTATTTCCAAAGAAACGTACGAGCACATCTCTGGTAAACACAAGAATTAAGGGTTGACATTTGACCCAATAGATATCACCGTGAAACCTACTTTGATTACTTTCATTAAGGCAATTATTTGTTGTGTTACACGTTTTCTGAAATGTTGTTTAAATATGCAAAGGAGGCATCATCTTATTCAATATATGCATCCTTTTGCATGACTCTTTGTGGAAAAACTCAGATTTACAGATCTGTCGATTAAATCAACTAATCGATTAGTCGATACAATTGAATGAGTGTTAGTCGACTAAGAAGTTCTTCAATTGAACACAGCCCTACAGATATGTATTATATATTTGCTGGTTTGGGCTGCTCAAATGGGTTTATTTGCTTCTTATTTCTTTGGACTGTTTTTGTATGATTTTTCCATTTACTGCCTTTGGACAAAACAAGCAACAGCATTCACTATGTTATGACATTTAATAGAGCGAACAACAATGAATCAGATTTCAAGAAATCTGAAATATTATATATATATATATATATATATATATATATATATATATATATATATATATATATATATATATATCTTTAGTTGCAGCCCTACTTCATTGTTAAAGATGTCAAACTAAAAAAGTAGTCTCAAATGACTTAAGAGAGGTCTTGAGTTGTCCTCTGCATGCTTTGTCTATATTGCGAGTATCCTGACATACTGCTGTACTGTCTGGTACTCCAGTCACACCGCTGCAGGTCTGCAGACCTCTAAGTCCCAGAGTTCTCTCTACTACTCCCTACTCCCAAACCTGAGAGACATCTGATCGAGCCGTCTCTACAAACATCATGAGAGACCCCTCAAACCCCAGACACCCCGTTTACCACCAGAGTTGTGGACAGGCTGCTGAACCCATAACCCACAATCAGTTTTGTGCTTTTCTGTCACTATATTCATTCAACATTGAATATACTGGTTAGACATTTAAAAAAACAACAATTATTAAGTTAGCTAAAATGATGGCCCAAAAAAGATAAATTAGGGACCGCAGAGAAGAGAGAAATGCAGGGGAGGGACGGGATATAGAGGCTCAACACTTGAGCAAATGTCACACACACACACACACACACACACACACACACACACACACACACACACACACACACACACACATATACAAAACGACACACAAAGGCTCACAAACTGTAGCACACTCTCTGTACATCCATCACCTCTAATGTTTATTTATATGAAAATATCCTCATGTTTGCCTTTCCAGCACTGAGCACACAGCAGAGGTACACAGTGACAGGTAAATATAGCACGGATGGGAAATGCAAGGAGGAGAGCTGCGAGAAAGAGACTAAGGAACTTCTTTTCTACTGAAGCACTGTGCACAGGTCTTAAAAGAGCAAACAAACCTGCAAGCAAAGCTGCAACAAGTTAGCGTTCTTGACTTGGTGCACGGACAATATCTTTTGTTAGTTCAATGCCAATGAAGTAAAGTGCTCAGGAAACCCTCACATTCAGTACTGCAAGTAGAGAGCCAGCAGGCAGCAGAGATTTAAACTGCTCGTAAAGACAAGTGTGACTGTGGTGTGACCTGAGCTAACCCTCCCTGTCCCCTCTGCAGTAGACACCTACAGTATGTAAAACATATAGTGACCTGTAGAGGGCACTATCTTCTCAGTTTACCTTCTGCAAATTTACTACACAGAGTTACATTTCAGCACTAAGCTCGCCGTCCTACCTGCTGAACCTTTTGTGGCTTTCCTGATGGCTCCAGATGATCGGACTGCTCTGAACATGGCCAATGGCGTGCCATGTGTCTGTTCACATTGTTCTTGAGAAAACACCTCTGTTGATTGCGTGGGAAGCATCTGAGAAATCCATAATAACGCCTTAATATGTCACCTCAAGGAGGGATTGGTGTCCATGTCACATCGATCTACACATCCAAGAAAAACTGACACCAGACCTCAGTTATTATTATATAAGGAAGCAATACAAGTTTTACAGAAAACAAAAATTTCTTATTTTGACCCCCAACTTCACCTGCACAGTCCACTATGTTTAATCTACACTGAAAAAAATAAATATTTTCAACACAGTTTAAATGCGTGTATCTGATTGGCTGGCAGGTTTTTGTTTAAATTGTACATCAGTTTGAACCACTGTTCTAAATCAGCAAGAAATGTATATTAAACTAGTGACCTTAACAGCAGCACATCTGCTTCTTGTGACATCACCACTCATAGTTATTGCTTGCAAACAGCAATTATATGTCCTTAGTGAAGGTCATAATGTTTAGTTTTTGTTAAAACCATTTCATAGAAGATGTAGTTTGTGGCAGTGTTGTAGCCAAGACCACCTAAACTGAGACCATGTCATCAGAGTGTATCGAGACCGAGACAGGACCGAGACTTTGAGGGGTTGAGACTGAGTCAAGACCAAGACCAAGGCAGGGCGAGACCCAGTCAAGACCAGACCAGTGCCACAACTTCTCTTGTCTCTTGCTTCACTTTCTTGGGAGCATGTGTTAAGGGGGAAAATTTTTCTAATTTAAAATTTGTCCCCATAAATTTTGCCCCGCTGAGTCAAGTTACTGGTTGCATTTGAAGCAGGAAGTTCTACATCCAATCACAGCAATGCTGTTAACACATACAATTAGACAATGCAGAGGCAACTTAGTGATATCCCTGCAGTTGTGGTCTTGACCGGTCATGAAATAAAATCCTGAGTCCTCTTTATCCGAGACCGAGTAAAAATGCGATCGATTCTAAGAAGAGACCGAGACCTTCAAAAAGTGGTCTTAAAGGAACACGCCGACTTATTGTGAATTTAGCTTATTCACCGTAACCCCCAGAGTGCACAAAAAACAACGTAACATGAGACACAGCTGTCTTCTAACTGTAAACAAACCGGGAACTATATTCTCAGACGGAAGAATATAGTACTTGGGCGGAGTGATATGCTCGCAGAAAGCCTGCCTGAGAATATAGTTCCCGGTTTGTTTACTGTTAGAAGATGGCTGTGTCTCATGTTACGTTGTTTTTGTACACGCTGTGACTCTACAAATCACAACATGTAAATAGGAACATGTTGGAGTTATTTTGTCACTTTTGTCACAATTGGGAGCAGTAGGCTAGTTGGAACCAGTTACCTGCAGGATCTGTGCTAAGCTAAGCTAATGCTGGAACCGTCAGGCAGCGTTACAGCACGCACGGAGAAGAGAAGGGTATGTATGGACTAGTCTAACTATGGGGGTTACAGTGAATAAGATAAATTCCCAATAAGTTGGCGTGTTCCTTTAAGACAAAGACCGATCTTGAGTACTACAACACTAGATTGTGCTGCTGTTTTATTGCATTGCATCATACACAGAGGTGTTCCTGTTATTTAGCCTGCCCTCATTGACCCTAACCCTAAACCGTCTCATATCAGGATTCACTTTTCCTTAACATTGACCAAATGGTTTTATTTGTGTAACGATACCTGACTGGAGTAATGAAATGAAATTGACAGTGGTTCACCATTGTCATAAAAACAAATAAAAACAAATGAAAGGTCTGTTTGAAGGTTGCAGAGCAGGGTTTTACGTAAATGGTAAACTGCATACTGAAAGCTTGTTTTTGATGTGAAACATTAAAATAGAATACTAAAAATATAGTGAACTAGTAAAAATATAGTGAAAAAGAGGGAATATCTATATGGTTTTCAAAATAAACTGTGCTTTGAAATATTTAATGCAACTTTTTGGGAATGGGAGTCTGCATTTGCAAGTATATATGCAATCCAATTCTTTTTCTTGAGTAATAAATGAATAAATAAATAAAAATAAAGTAACCATTCCCAAATCATGGATATCTCACTGAGAAATAAAACTCATCAAATGTTTATTAAACAAACCATCAAAAATGAAAAATGAAAGTACTGCAGTAGGCTAGTTGGTTTAGGAGCACTTTGGGCGGTGGTGGTAGTGGTAACAATGGGGGGGGGTGTTATTGTAGGAAGGAGTAGGTGGATATGATTTAAAGTCATAATACTCAAAAAGCCTAGCTCTGACGTATTTAGTTTAAATAAAATAAATGTTGAGAAACAGTAGCTTCAAAGAAAGGAATGAAAGACAGTGTAAAAAGGTCAAAGGGAATCATTTAAAGTGAAGGATAAAAAATGGAAGCAAAGCAGGTACAGTGATAAGAGAGGAAAGCATCTGATGAGTTCAGTTAACCCAGTTGAGTGAGCAGCTAGAGGCTCGTGTGTATGTGGCTACGCGTGTGTCTGGGTGTATTTGTATGCTGCTGGCTCCACTAGAGCTCATTTCCCCCTAAAAATAACATGCTCTGCCAACACCACAACCCTCACGCACACACACACACACATACTTTAACACACATTTGGGAAAAGAGGCAATAAAAGCCATGAAATTAACCTCCTGCATGGTGTTAGTGCAGTGGCCCCTAAAGGCTAGGAATCAATTAGTGTGTGAGTGTGTGTGTGTGTGTGTGTGTGTGTGTGTGTGTGTGTGTGTGTGGGTGTGTGTCAGTATGCATACAACCTCATCCCTGTCTTAAGCCTGTCCTCAGATTCTCTGTCATGTTTCCTGTCTATAAAGGTCTTTCAGGTGATGCCCACTAACATGAAACAATAGCTGCAAACAGCTGATTGTTTCTAAATGCAGGACTTGGCTGGAGCTGATTCCTGTGCTATGTGTCGGTAGCGTTCTGTTTTCCGTTGGCAGTCTGTTTGTAGTCCGAGTAGTATTGACCAATCACGTTTGAGCAGGCTTTGGTTGCATACAGGTCCTTGTGGAGTGCAAAAGAGACGGAAACTATTCGCCAAAATGCAATCTCAAAAGCCCATCGGCTATCGTCTGACGTCGATTTAGCTTCTTTTTTTTTTAGCTTTTAAAAAAAGGTATCTGCATTCATATGCAGATATCTGTTTAGGCTATAGAAATTAGGTGAAATGTTGTCTGGACTAAAACACCTACTAAAAGTATCAACTAGGACTGTTAACAATGACTGCCAAACAGAAGAGGAAGTCTTGGCTTGGAACCCCAAAAATATTGGTCGTTGCCCCAGAGGCTAAATCGTTGTCAGACCGATAGCTGATGAGTTTTGAGATTGAGTAGAGCAAAGATGATAGGCATGCATGTTCATATCAGCTTTTGAGTTAGCAAGTAGTCTCTATATGTCTGTAAAACATTATCCATTTGCAGGGTTGCAACTTTCAGTTGTCAATGTATTTAAAACATTTTTGTATTTTAAAAGAGTATCTACTAGCAAGAGATAGTTAGGATAGTGTAGGAATCTTTTCACACAAGACTAAGAGTCTAAAGCCATGCTAGCTAGTGTTAACATGCTAACATGCACAAGATGACAATGCTAACATTTCTACAAAACACAAAGTATAGCTGACGCTGATGGGAATGTCAGTAGTTTTGCAGATATTTGGTCGGAAAATAAAATATTGGCCAAATTGAAACGTTGACCCGATGATGGTGTGAATTGAAAAGTTAGAGGATCACCAAAGTGAGTAGGATTCGACTTATGTGAACCATGAATGTCTGTAGAAAACTGCAATCCATCCTTTGGTTGTTGAGATATTTCAGTCTGGATCAAAGTGGATGGACTCTCTGACACACCGGCATTGCCATAAAAAGAAAGTAGTTTGTATTCAACCAGCTATCACAAGTCGCTTGGAAATCTGGTGAGGGAGTGGCCAAGCCTATTGGTGTATAGTGTCCCTTGATCCCTCTTACCCATCCCTGTCAGTTTGGTGGAAAGAAATGGGAGATTAGAGATGTGTCTGTAGTTATGGTAAATCTATGGTAGGATATATTTTGGAGAATCAGTTTTATTTATGGCCTACATGTCAAAGGATAATACAAAAGGGGAAAGATTCAGTACATTTAAAGGGATAAGAGGGATAGGGTATAATTTGGATGCACTTGATCATTTTAAACTTCTCATTAAAGCGGAGCTTTGAGCTCTTATATTTTCAATTTGATGGATAAAAGTAGTTCATGAAATCATAAGCTGAAAAGAATGGGATTGCATTATTACAGTGTCAAAGATGAATTTATGGTTGTTTTTATTTTCACATTCAGTTTGGATAGATAAGGAGATAAGCTCGCTTATACTAGAAAACCGAAATCATTGATGTGCAGCGGGCAGGTTTGGACATGCACCATGTTCACTCCTGCTAACTATTTACACAGTTAACACACACATGTACAAACTGTGTGTTGTACACAAGTTTGTATGTATAAAGAGATCAGAGATAGCAATATCCTCGGAAAGTGCAAGTCAAACTGAATCTAAAATGATTTGTATCATGTCTATGTGCTCAGATTTGACTGAGTTAAAACTCTGTGAAGGAGTTTAATTTTGAAGCAAATTGCAGCAATCAGGCTTGTGAGGGTCCTGTTTAGTAAACCTTATTTTCTTTTCGCCTATTTGCCACACCCAAATGGAAACGTTTATAACAGAAGAACTGGAAGACCAGAATGCAGGTATGAGGCTTCATTTGAAACCTCAATTATTCTAGATTCTGAAACTATGCTTGTGTTTGCATTTGACTTGAAGACAACCTAAACCTCAACAACACCTGTATAACGTTTTAGACCTCTAGGCCTAACCTTATGGGAGCTAAGGAGTTTTTAGTTTGTGGTGTCACTGGTGTCCCTGAACCTCTCCAAAACCTCCTCAAGTGACCAAATTGTGCTAAATGCTTTTACTCAGTTCTGTGACATTGGGAAAATACATGCTAAGGCATTAGCATGTATTTTTTTCTTACAAAACATGCGTTCTTTCAGACTGTCTCACATGCACTGTTCCTATCCATGCTATACACCGTTAGAAAGGGAATTTGCATGGCCGAAATCATCATGATAGACGTGTTGATAGCCAATGACAGCTCGTTCTACCACGCTTTGGTGCACATGATTTTGGTAAAATGAACTGGTGAACGGTTAAACGCACAATATGTAACTTTCTGCCGCTAGGGGTCTCTCAACCAAAACAATGGACGGTAAAACTGGACTTTTGATGACGTTGTGAAGTTGCGTGGAATTATGGGAGTTTTTAGTGTTAAACACCTTCGCTGCCGGTTAGAATGCATCAGTTCACGGACGAGTTTACCCATTCAAATTTATTCACGTTACGTTTATTTATGTTATTCTAATAAAATAGCTGCATTTTCCCCAACATAATTACGTTTTTCTTGATTAGATTTTTATTTGTAGCTGACCAGTTAGCTAGTGAGCCAGCAAGCTAACAGTAGCAAGCAGCTAAAACACAAAATATTTCACATATCAATGTCACCTTTTGAATGGTTTCAACACCGGGGCGGACGGGCTTTGTTGTAACGCTAGCTAGCTACTAAACGAGTCTGAGAGACGGGTGTGGGTGGGGATTGTTGGGGAAATCTCCGCGATAGCGAGCCAGGACGTTTGATGCCTGTTGTGCAGCAGCAGAACATCTCCTAGCTGACCGGAATTATCTCCCCTTCACTTTTCAGTAATCTTAACTTTTCGTTTTGGTGCTTAACCCACCTTTTGTCGGGTTAATTTAGCTAACCGTAAAGACAGCTAAACGTGAAGGGGGGAGAAATTCGGCAGGGAGGAGATTTTCGGCACATACACCGGTAGCGCTACGGAGATGTAGCTAGCTAGCTACCGCTATGGATGTTGCCGCTGTTGTGACTCGGTGCTGGGTCTGATATAGTCTGTTTCCCGACATTTAATTAAACTGCCGTTAGCGTCGTAAACACCAGGCACTGGAGATAAGTTCTGGCCGGGGGTTGCTGTAATGAAAGGAGCTGGCTGATAGTTGACTGGGGGCTAACGGTAACTAGCTAGCTTTATGTCCCGGGGCTGTTGTCAGCTGTCATCCCGACTGAGTCTCTCTGCGCCGGGGGAGTGAGGCAGACAGACCGGGGTGTGCTACTTTGGCTAAATTAACATTAGATTAATCGTCTATCTATACAGCTAACGTTAACGTTACTAGTGAAGTTATTCGTGGGTTAGCTCAGTCCTGTTAGCTGTGGTCGAAACAGTCATACTAAAAATAACTATTTGCGTGTTGAACGATGTTGTAACCTCAATTTGACCCACAAAGCTTTAGCATCAACGTTAGCACATTGTAGTAACGTCAAGCTGGTATCGATATTGAACTTTCAAAATAGATAAGGTCTCTGTTGTATTACTGTGATAAAAAGTGGGATGTAATTAATCACAAAATGATGCTGTATGGAAAAAAAAAACTAATCACAAAATGATGCTGTATGGAAAAAAAAAACAGCATTACGGTTACAAGTATTTTTTTTCTGTGACATTGTATGATTTACAATTACTCCTGAACGTATCATCTTGGTGCCAGTGTTCTGACGGAAGCTAGAGTAACTGGAGGGTGAAAGGTTATATGACGCCACTGACGGGCGACTAAAGGAAACGTGCCGTGTCTGAAAATAAAATAACAGATTTCTCTGGGTTTGACATTTGGTGGAAACATTAAGGATAGTGTAAGAACACAACTCATAAAAATATATAACATAGGAATGGTCGTTTTTAGACATTTTAAAGCAGAAATGTTACATATTGTACCTTTAAGTTGCGGAGAATCTAATCGATCTAATGATGTGTAACATATCTATATTGACTACGGTTTTTAACATTTGTATTTTAATGCTTAGTCATCAGAATAAGGGGGCTATACCTATATGTAGTTGTAGTAGATGTAGATGTGTGTGTGTGTGTGTGTGTGTGTGTGTGTGTGTGTGTGTGTGTGTGTGTGTTTGTGTCTTAATGTGAAACAAAATCAAACTATCGTAACGGGCCGCTGGCGACCACGAGGGTACAAACTTGATAAAATACTGTCATTGCCTCCATGATCTGTATGTCACAGCCACGGCTGCTGTTGGAACTGCCAAGCGTGTTGATGAACGTGCCAAACTACAATAGCTACCTTCCAGTTGTTTTTAGAACACCAGCATGCACCTGTCCCTTTCACTCCAGCAGTATCTTTGCCTCACGTTTCTACCTCCTTCAAGTCTCCCGCCTCACAGTCTGACAGTATGACATTTAGAAATGCAATCAGCTGTTCACAACCATTGTTGTCCAGGAGCACGAGCACTTCCACATGGCCGACAGAGGGTGTGTTGTGTCTCCTAAAAGCCCCGTGCACCTCACTGTGGATCTGCCAGAACTGTCTCTTGTCTTTCAGCGACCCAGGTGTTTTCTCGTCAGCCAGAGCTGGCGGTAATCTGGTCATCAGGTTCCCCGTGGCTCCAAGTGTGTCACGATAATTGTACACACTCTGATGACAAGAGGGCTCGAAATAACATGCCACAGCTTTAGCACATTCGTGTGTGTGTGTGTGTGTGTGTGTGTGTGTGTGTGTGTGTGTGTGTGTGTGTGTGTGTGTGTGTGTGTGTGTGTGTGTGTGTGTGTGTGTGTGTGTGTGTGTGTGTGAAAGACGTGTGAGGCGCCAGTGTGTACTGCAATGCCAAGGTCTCTGCTTTCTCTGGTTACCCATCAGCTGCCATCTCTTTAGCACCTCACCATGGTTGTCCAGGACATATGCATGTATGTTCACACACACACACACACACACACACACACACACACACACACACACACACACACACACACAGTATATAAAGAGATATTATCTGTGATATGTGTAATACCAGGATGCAACTGAGAATGTTGAGTAATATAGGTGTGTATTCAGTGTATTCAGTAGTTTAGAGGGGAAATCATAACTATTCTGCCTAAACCAGAATATTAAGTAATAACATCCAACCACATTTGTTTCCATCTATTGGTTGCTTTGCTGCCATATCTTTTGCTTCATGTTGACAATAGCAAATGGCAGCCAAACATGAACGCACTGATCAGTACTGAAAGTTAAGTGTTTAAAAAGCAAACTCAAACTCAACTCTTTCTAGGTTTTAAAGGGGATGTTCTTTTTCGAGCAAATAAATGAGGATTCTAATCCTTTCTCCAGAGCGGCTTCATGACAGTTTCACTAAACAAATAAATGAAACCGAGCAAGGCGTGCTCAAAAAGATGCCAGATGTAATCCTTCTTTTGCCTCAGCAGTGGTGAGGAATTATTCACAACCACTATGGTTGCTTTTTCTTGAGTCAGTGTTTAAGGTTTTTACCCATTAAGTGACTTTGAAAACAAGGACAAAAAAATCTGTATTTTGGTGTCAGCTAAGGCACACTGAGGTTATTTCCTGCAGTTTGTAATCTTGGTAACTCGGTGTGGCAAAGTCAGTCCAGTGGCACACTGAAATCTTGGTGCCAAAAATGAGTGTTCACGTTACTTGGTGAAGGACACACCCATATAAACCTCTCAGAAATCACACAAACCGTTTTCAGCTTTTATTCTCCATTTGTCAACCAGCTGACGTGATCACACACACACATTTAAGTTTTTTCAGGTATGGCATTAATGCCAGTGAGGCAGAATGAAGATTAAAAGCAAGATTCTTATCAGCTCTGTAATAACAGTTAGTATGTAGCCTATACTGAAGGCCGTTCCTTTACACTGGTGACTCTCTTTAAGGCAGCAGGTATCTGTTTCATCTGCACTCTCTAACCAGGCACATCTGCGCTGCGTTCTGAATGCGCCGCGACCTCTGCGAGCAATCTCTGCCATTCTAGTCAATGCTTGATATTCCACCAGCCTCTCCACCGCACATCCCACAATCGTGTGTGAAGCGGCTCCCGGCTCCACTAAAGATACGCGCCAGGTCTGTTTTCATGCGAGCCACGGGCTGTTCGGTCACCCGGGCAGGAAGTGAAACAGCGAGAGTATCCAGTCAATTCACCAAGAGACTACTTGCTACTGTAGTCGCTCTTAGTGTTACGTCGTGGAGCTGCTGCTCTCCCCGGTACGTTCTACAAACACGCTGAAGGACGCTTTTTTCGTCGCTTCAGATGCTGACAGCCACTGTCCAAACATCCGTATTTTACGAGTTCGGAGTGAGAATGAGTTGACAAGGCAGATCTGCTGGTTACATTTTATGCGACCAGCACCAGACTGTTGCAAAATAACCACAGAAAACTATGCATACGTACACATCAAACGTGTCATTTTGTCTTATTCAACAGTTTAACAATAAACTGAAACTTTCTTCGGTTGAAAAATGATCTTTTAAATTGACAAACATCATATTTGTAATCCATTCTATATCGACGACGTTTCATTTCCAGGATTGTTCAGGCGCTGGATGTCCCTCATTTTCGGCAGATGTCCGTCACCTTCCTCTTTTGTTGTGTTGGTGTTCTAACCTCTGAGGACTATGGTTAACTAAATCCAGACAGCTAGCTAGACTGTCTGTCCAATCTGAGTTTTCTGTTGTATGACTAAAACTACTTTTGAACGTACACGTTCCACCAAAACATTTCTTTGGATGTTGTATTGTATTTACATGTTCAAAATAAAAGATATAAAAAATAAAAATAAAAAAAAAGACAAGATCCTTCCTGAGAATATTTTTCAATGCAAGACTACCTGGACCACATTTTGCTATGATGACACACACACACACACACACACACACACACACACACACACACACACACACACACACACACACGCACAGACTTGCAAGGTAAAAATAATACCAGAGTTAATATCAGCGTTAATAGTGGTGTCGTTGTCGTGGTTAATAACTATGTGTTTTAGATTTTGGGGTGAACTGGCCCTTTAAATGTAACTGAACATCTTCTTATAGACTAAAATGAAGCCCTGAGTGGGTCCTCTTGCCAATTTATTTGGATTCTTACTAGCCAGTACATTCCTAGATACATCCTTCCCCCCACACACACACACACACACACTTTCCTGCTTCTTCTCTATCATTGTGTTCAGCTGTGCATGTGTCTGTTTGATGAGTTGGAGCATGCTAGTGCACTGTAAGTGGTTACCATTCTTCTGCAGTCAGTGTGGTAATTACTGAGTGTGTGCCACTGTTGGGGAAGATGCCAGCGTACATGCTCAATCATAAAAAATCACACACATACACACACACACACACACACACACACACACACACACACACACACAAACAAACACAGGGCGCAGGGCAAGAGGAGGAAGAGGAGGAGGAGGAGGAGAAGGAGGGTGATGACGGACAAACCAATGAAAAGGAGCATTCAAATCCCTGTTCGGCAGCGGGACACTAAACATGACTCAGCAGCCACAGAGATTTGGCAAAGTGATCCCATCCTGGCTCCCGGGCTAAAGGTGACAAGCAGAGCTACAGGTGAGGTAAAGAAATAGGCTGAGGTTTAATGTGACGTCAGAAAGGTGTTGGAAACATTTTAGCGGTTCTGAATCATAGTCAGTGAATGCAGATTCAAAGAAATGTTTCATGAGTGACAGAATAATAATCAGGTTTGCAACTAACCATTATGTTCACTATCAATTAATATTCTAACTACTTTTTTCAGCTAATAGAAAAAGGAAAACCAGAAAATGTTCATATTCTGCTATTGCTTGCTAAAAGTCTTATGGTGAGTATCCATAAACGCGTTGTTTTTACAGATGGGAAAGCCCCGCTAGCATTGCACGCTAGTGGGCTTGCCACCTAGCCTGGAAATCCAGACCCAAATCTGAAAAATTAAGGGTCTGGCATGGAGTAATGAAAATGGCCCAACTCGAGGGGCAGCACCAAGCATGCATTTGAAAATCTCACAAACACTACGACCAATCACAACAATACACGGGGTGACGTATACTAAGCCCCATACGCTTAGCTACCAGAGGAGCTAACTGGTAGATGAATCTCTTAGCTACCAGAGGAGCTAACTGGTAGATTAAACTCTTAGCTACCAGAGGAGCTAACTGGTAGATTAAACTCTTAGCTACCAGAGGAGCTAACTGGTAGATTAAACTCTTAGCTACCAGTGGAGCTAACTGGTAGAGTAAACTCTTAGCTACCAGAGGAGCTAACTGGTAGATTAAACTCTTAGCTACCAGAGGAGCTAACTGGTAGATTAAACTCTTAGCTACCAGAGGAGCTAACTGGTAGATTAAACTCTTAGCTACCAGAGGAGCTAACTAGTAGATTAAACTCTTAGCTACCAGTATTGGGGCACCGTCTTCTGTTCCTCTTTGAGATAAAAAGCCTACTGGACTCGACGCCCCGCTCCTCAGAAGTCCACGTGACGCTACCAGAATGCATTGCACGGCTGCTTCCATAGAAATGAATTGGAAGAAGGGAAATGACGCTGACAGGACACACACCATGAGTCCTGTTTAGTTCACACAGCTACTACACATTTTATGTTTCTGTGGTGAAATTTCTTTCAGTAGCTCTGATGCTAATTTATGAGTATAATGATCAATAAATCAAAATCAATCAACGTTTATTCATTTTAAAAAGCAACCAACGTTGCACAAGGTGCTGTACAGAACAAAGTAGAAATCATTTAAAACATTTACAACATTTAACATTTAAAACATGAAACAGTATCACAGTAAAAATTTTGTCAGCCTCAGCTGGGAAAGGCCAAGGAAGAAAGGTGGGTTTTAAGAAGAGATTTAAAATGAGACAGTGAAGAAGACTGTCTAATAGGCAGAAGGAGCTCATTCCATATTTTTGGAGCTGCCACAGCAAAAGCACGATCCCCTTTAAGTTTCCGCTTTGTTTTAGGGACACTCAGGCGCAGTTGTTCAGCTGACCTGAGTGAGTGGGTCGGAGTGGAAGGGTGAAGCAGCTTGGACAGGTAGGACAGGGCAAGACCATTTAAGGATTTAAACACAAGTAAATACATTTTAAAATGGATCCTAAAATATACGGGCAGCCAGTGGAGTGAAGCTAAAACGGGGGTAATGTGCTCATATTTACGTGCTCCAGTTAAGAGACGGCACTATGCCTACATATAGGGCGTTACAGTAATCCAACCGAGTGGTCACAAGGGCGTGTACTACTGTCTCAAAGTGCTGCCGAGTAAGAATCGGCTTTATTTTGGCTAACTGCGTAATGATGCAGGTTGTTAAGTTATTAATATTATTTACATTATTTCAAAAATGATCATTAAAGCAGATTAATTTTACTTTGTTGGTCTGCAAGCTCATTTATCAACATGCATTAAAAACAATTTTTTTTACCCAACTATGTAATAATAATATGTTTAACAATTACCTTTATATACTTATTACACAATAATGTGCACATATAATAGAAAACGGGACAACGTATTAGTCTGCACTGTGACTCTGTGTTTTGGATGAAGAAAAGAAAGAAAGAAAGTTATAACACAAGTTTTGAATGGTCACACTGTTGTTAAAAACATAATAAAACACATTCTGATCATGGTTGTCTTTCTCACAGTTTAAATGATTGACGTGAGAGAGATGAAGGAAAACAAACTATATATAGAGAGAGGTTTATTTGACTGATTGTAATGAACAGTCCTGTCCAATCAAGTGCTGCTGTGGTAAACTGCTGGGTATACACAGCAGGTGTGTTGCTGCATGCTTTCTGGTCCAACAATAATCTTTCTCCTAATTGCTTCTTATCCTTTGACCCCGAGTGTACCTGCTGCTGTGTGTATAGGTGAAACTGAAGCTTGAGGGTTTGTTGAGGTGTTGAGGACTGAGATGCAGTCCCTACAGCCCCACACAGATTTTCCTCGGCAGTGTAATCCCGCCGAGCAGACTGGCAGCTCGGCAGCCTGCCTGTACATGCCTGCTCTGTACTGCTGTCACCACGCCTTCAGCCTCAAACAACACAATTACCCTGCACTCAGTGACAGAGTTCAAGGTAGACAGCGTTGTTTTGGCAAGGCTGTAATTTCATTTATAACGACAAATCTGTCAATGATATCAGTTAGGCTATCTTCTGCTGTCCTGATGTAAAAACACATAAGTCTGTAGTGAACCTTGTATAAACCTTACAAAGTTTATACAGAGAAATTAAGTAAAATAATGTCAATGAAAGTCAACATACACTATGTAAGCCCCTATAGGAGGATTATAAAAGGAGGGAATTATGTCATATAATAATAACTATCAATGACAGGTATAATTATACCGCCCGAGCCTCAACTCTCTGGAAGAGAACAGGAAGGTCCTGCCTAAATGATGAGCGCAGCTTGTAAATTTGCTGAAGCTAAGAGGAATGAATGGCAGCAGAAAATGGAGCAGAGCCTGCGGAGGAATGCAGAAACCCACCTAACCACCTCCCACAGGCTGCCGGGAGAGCAGGCACACACATGCGACCCAACCGACCGGCCCCAGGAAGAGGTGGCACTGTGCAGTTCAACTACAGAGTCACACTGTGTTTTTGGAGCCCCTGTAGTCTGACTGCTTCAAGATCCCCACACATCAAATACATGAATGAATAATAAAATATTTCTATATGGGCTGACATTTGTCTGTGAGCTTATTGTGACCTTGTTGAACTTTTAATTTTCCCTTATTTCCTGAGTTCTCTTTATTTATTTTTTATATTATGTTCATATAGCCGACAAACTTGGTGTCAGAACTTCATGGTAAACTAATAGTGGTCTTACTCTACTTTATTTATTTAGGTGGGCTATTTTAAGTATTTAAGAGTCACTGTCATATGCATGTGGTATTCAGGCACTGATTATTTACTGGGATATGTCTTTTTTTTAGAATAGTTTCTTACGCTCAAATGCAGTTGAACTGGCACACACCTGCATATTATTAACAGCATCTTTGTCTGACCTTATAATAGGCTGTTGGTGATGACAAAATATAAATTTAGGACTATGAACAAGAGTTTTTGAGACTGCAGGTCAGAGGATTAAATGGTCTGTGAACTCCTGTTTGTTGAAGCGTTTCCAAAGTGAACAATTATTCAGTTTGTGTTCTTGCCATTTATAAGGAAATTAGCACATTAAGTTTTACAGGCTGCACCATCTTAATTCTTGATCACATAATTACGAAAATCTCTTGATATTTACTTCATTGAAAGAACTGAGGTTGAGGGTTATGTTGGCAAAAAAGATAGGCAGAGGAGACCTGTTCATTTAGAAATAAAACTTTATAACCCTTTTTCTATAGGCTGCACATGCATATTAATGCCACATGTCCATCTTCCATTACTGACCTATATTAGTTTCATAGATACAACTTTTCACATGAAAAGAAATGAGATGTCAATGTCAATCAATAATTTGACATTTCAACTGTGACATTTCACCTATGGGAACCTGCACCTTTGCATGACGAGCATGTGCTTTTTAACTTGTGGGTGACTTTTTGTAAGGGTCTTTGCGGGGGGATGTATCGGTGTTGGTAAATTATTAAGTCTTGGCGAGAGGGGGAGAGGGAGTGTGCGCGTGCGTGTATGTGTGTGTGTGTTTGTGTGTGAGATGGTTAACAATTAACCTGAGCGGGCAACGAGCTGGAGGGAAAGAGGAAAGAAGCTGTGAAGATGAGGAGGAATAGGAGGAGATGAGGTGAAAGAGTGGAGGTGAAAATACAGTGAGAATGTGGTCCACTTTCTAAAATCAGGAGTAGAAATGTGGAGTCCAACTTACAGCCAGTTACTTGCGTTGGCGGAGAGGAGCGCACAGCAGAGCATCAGGACGCACCGCAAAACATACTCCTCAGTCATCTCGAGAGGGAGGTCGGGGAGACTGGTGAGAGCTGAAATAATCCCGAGGTGGACAAGGGGTCGGCGGTGAAAAAGAAGCAGCGGCGGGGTCCGTAGAATGCTGTTAATCCATCGTCCCGCATCCAGTGGATCATCCACCGGGGAGGCGCGCAGCTTCACGGTCCGTCCGCGCGGTTCTCCCGTCCCTCCCACTGACACTCCGCACTCAGAAGGGACGGGAAGAGCAGGATGCTAAAAATACAATCAAAACTCTGGAGCCGCTCGGGCTGAATCGGACCCTTCTCCTCAATCAACTTGTTTGCTTTCTTTCTCAGCTGCGCGTTTACCCCAGCCGGGACAGTGCGTGGATAAGCAGTCAATAAATGAGCTCTCAGGCGGTTCTTCCTCCTTTCTGAAAGGCTTATCACCCGATACCGGCTCGCGCTCTGAGGCAAGCGGGGCTCTCCTGTCAGCGCGCGGCGGGCTCTCCAACTCTCCCCGGACACATGCACACACTCTGAGCGTAAAATACGCACGGTTCCTCCTCACACACCACCGTCTCTCGGTGCATCTGGCAGAAGAGAGATGTGTGCTGACTTTAGTTGAGGGGCGGAGGATATAGAGGTATGGCAGCGAGATGGGAGTTTTTTAGGGATGAAGGAGGCGGGTTTAGTGCGCTGCTTAGGTACTGTGTGTGTGTGTGTGTGTGTGTGTGTGTGTGTGTGTGTGTGTGTGTGTGTGTGTGTGTGTGTGTGTGTGTGTGTGTGTGCTGGGACAATGTGTGTGTTTTAGAGGTCTCCTGGGAGGATGCAATAGCACAGCCATTCACTAATGCCCTCCCCAGCCACCCCCACTCCTCTCCCACACACACCTAAACACGCTCTCTTTCACTCACACACATACACACACTCCTCAAACCGCACACACTTCTTGGCAGCACCTCACTCTCCCTGTCACACACTCAACCAAATATTCTGCGGTCAACAGGCTATTTAAAGCTTGGCTGCAAAATGTCTGCATTTGAAACCAGCAAATCCCAATAATATGACAAATGTCAGCTACACACTACTGATTGATGAACACGTTGTAGGAGGATAATAAGGTGAGGCAGCCATGCTGGCCTCATGTACCGAGGACTAAATGACTCACCTGATCCTGGTGAAGACGAAGAGCGAAGTGGAGGACTGAAAACGGCAAGATTATATTTTATTGAATATAATATTTTATTTTTTAAACTACAACAACTAAATGAGAAAAAAACACATGTACCTTATTTATTATCAAGGCTGCCTGGGTCCATCACTACAAAACCCACAGGACTTTATTTTTAACACCAGCGAGAATCCCAAAGTTTCCAAATATGTCAGACTGAGTTATGAGTAAAGGTGTATAAAAAGATGGACAAACATGTACTTCTATTTAACATGTTGCAGCCATATGAGAAAATGTTCATTCAGCATAAGCAACAGTATTTTGAATAAAATGATGAAAGAGAATAGAGGAAAGATATTACACTTACACGTTATTCAAGGGAGAGTTAACGGACCAAAAAGAGTCCGAGAGGTTTATTTAAAAATATAGAACTTTATTTAATATTGCCCAAGATGCTCAACATTCAGAGTGAAAGAAATACTGTACCTATACACACAGGGACACATGCCTTACGCATAAGGTAAGGAAAGACGAGATCAAACTTTGTTAATCCCAGGAGGGAAATTTAGTAACAGCACAAAAAAAGACCAGAGAGAAAGACAAGAATAGGATACCGTTTGTTTTCTCTCTACATTTATTAGTATGAATCCAGTGACTAGACAAGATAAGATCCTTCATTGAGAGGGGAAATGTGTGTGTTGTCGAAGCACAAATAAGAAAGACAGAGAAGTAAGTATAGATACAGAGAGAAAAATTTAACAAATGAATAAGTAAAATAAAATAGTGAGAATGTGATAAGAGATAAGGAAAACTTTATTGTCTGTTCACACAGAAATGTTTCTTGCATCGCCTGCTCCAACACTCAACAGTATTACATAAAAACACAAAAGCAAAAAAAACAGATGTAAGGTCACCCTCCAATAATCATCAACAAGACATGATACAATATAAACAAACATTTGACACACCTGTCAGTCATGCACACACACACATACACACACACACACATACACACATTTGACATCCAAAAAAACATATAGGCCTAGGAGCATATAAAGATAAAAAACAAACATATAAGAGCAAAAGAGTCAAGATTACCAATACCCAGGACGACAGAAGAAAAAAACATTTTATTGAGGTATTTACCTTCATCAAAGCCACATGATATCGCCTCATCAGTGTTTAAATATTTGCAAAACCCACAGACAGATTTAATTGGTGACCAATTGCATTAATTTATGAAAAAAAATGAAAATCACGAAATACAGCCAAAAGTTTGGACACACCTTCTCATTCAATGCATTTCCTTTATTTTCATGACTATTTACATTGTAGATTCTCACTGAAGGCATCAAAACTATGAATGAACACATATGGAATTATGTACTTAACAAAAAAGTGTGAAATAACTGAAAACATGTCTTATATTTTAGATTCTTCAAAGTAGCCACCCTTTGCTTTTTTTGATAACTCTGCAAACCCTTGGTGTTCTCTCAATGAGCTTCATGAGGTAGTCACCTGAAATGGTTTTACCTTCACAGGTGTGCTTTGTCAGGGTTCATTAGTGGAATTATTTACCTTATTAATTAAAAAACAAAGGGTGGCTACTTTGAGGAATCTAAAATATAAGACCTGTTTTCAGTTATTTCACACTTTTTTGTTAAGTACATAATTCCATATGTGTTCATTCATAGTTTTGATGCCTTCAGTGAGAATCTACAATGTAAATAGTCATAAAAATAAATAAAAAAATGCATTGAATGAGAAGGTGTGTCCAAACTTTTGGCCTGTACTGTATATGGAGATACAAATTTTTTGACCGACAATATGAGATATTATATTATATTTCAGCAATTAAATTATATTGTGTATATATAATGCAAGAGTAATTTGATGCAAAAAAACATAACGTTATAACAGAAGAATATATCTGTATTGATATAGTTTATAATGTAATTAAACACTGCCTAAAGATGGCCGACACAGCAGCAGTGCTTGAGTGAAGCTCCTCAAATCTCAGTCTGCTAAATGCACTAATTAACTAACTTTCGTGCATTTCTATCCCACATCAAGTTCTGAGTGTTACTAGAGCCACTTGTGACTTTTTGTGATCTGTTGGACGGTCACTGTTACAATTTGTTCACTTGATCATCTTACTTGTGCTCCGCCATGGAACAAAATGTGACCAACGCATTCATTCTGAGCGCTCTCCAACAACTTAAGCAAGAGATGTTCACGTATTTTGACCCGAAACTTGACAACCTGCTAACAGCTGCCAATGCGTTGCAGTCTTCCCTTAAATCTCTCGGGGATCAAGTAGGCGAGCTAGAATTTAGAGTCAGTTCAAACCAGGATAACATAAATGATCCAGAGCAACGTGTTGAGATTCTGGAGAAGCAAAATGCTGTCCTGCTACAGAAAACCGAGGACGCCGAAAATCGGAGCAGAGCCCAAAATCTTCGATTCATTCATGTTCCTGAGCGAGCTGAAGGTACAGATACAATCGGCTTTATTGTACGTTTACTCACCACTGTCTTCGGCGAAGCCAGCTTTTCCACTCCACCGGTGATCGAGCGCACTCATCGTACTCCTGGAGTTTCCTCCAAACGGGATTCCAAAGCTGGTCCAAGACCCATACTGGCAAAGTTTCTCCACTTTCAGGACAAACTTAAAATCCTCCGCCTCGCTCGGGAGAAAATGGAGCTGATGTACCAAGGTTCTAGAGTTTTCATTTATCCCAACTTCAGCCACGGTTTGATGCAGAAACGCAGCCTGTTTGACCCAGTGAAAAAGAAACTACGCGAGATGGGGCTCCGCCAAGCACTGTTGTATCCAGCTACCCTCAGGATCCACATCGGTGATGAAGCTCACCTCTGCAACTCTCCGGACGAAGTGGAGGTGTTCATTCGGGATGTTCAGATGAAGTCTCCCTAATTCGGGTCTATCCTGATTTGCATTTCTTCTTTTACTTTGAACTTTGTAACTCTCCTATCCTGCATTCAATTCCTGAATCTTTATTTACCGTAAACTGTGGTGCTTTGCGACTTGACGCAGGGTCATGCTTTACCGACGCATGCCCTCACCGATGATTATTATTTTTTTTTTTATCTGCAGACTGAGACTTGGATCTTTTCCTTTTCTTTCATTTTGTATCTTTTGTTAATATTTTTGCATGTTTACCTGTCTGTTTTTGGAGAGTGTTTGTGTGTATATGGTTTTGTGTGTGTGTTGACTCCCATGTCACTCACCCACCTTTTTTATTTTGCAGTATGTACTCACATAGATCTCTTCACTAGTCACTGTATTTTAATTAATTTTTTTCTCTGATAAATATGGGTAAAGGTCTTTACATTATGCACCTGAATATTAGAAGTCTACTCCCCAAAATCGACCAACTTCGAGCATGGTTGGCCTATAATAATCCAAATATTATTACGTTATCCGAAACTTGGCTTACCAGCAACATTTCATTTCTGCCGATATTAGTATAGACAACTATAAACTGTTTAGATCGGACAGAAGCACAAGGGGAGGCAGAGTAGCCACTTATGTATTAGCAAATTTAAATTCTCAACTTATGGTTCCTAATGAGACTCCTGTACATTTTGAAAGACTATTCATCAAAATCACTCTAAATGAAAACAAGCAGTTAATTATTGGAAATATTTATAGACCGCCTAACTCTCCCAAACTCGAATCAATTAAAAATATTATTTCTACTGCATCTTCCTTAGTTTCTAATAAGGAAATGATACTTATGGGTGACTTTAACATTAATTGGCTTCATTCATCAGCACTTACTGAAAGAAATATGATTAATAGCTTAAACTTGACTCAGCTTATAACTGAGCCCACAAGACTTACTTTTACCTCTAAATCTCTTTTGGATTGGGCCCTAGTTTCTCACTCTGAATGAATAATTAAATCTGGGGTTCTACCAGATTGTTTTCGTGATCACCACATGATTTATTGTATTTGGAAAATTATGAAGCCACGTCTCCCTCCTAAATTTATCAAGATAAGGCAAACCAAATTCTTCAATAGTGACCAATTTATTGATGATTTTGTAACCCTGGTTAGTTTTATGGTACTGTAATTTACAGAAACCTTTGAATGCATGTTGTTTCCGTCTAGTAGTGGAACTTCTGAGCTTACCTGAATTCATCACCCGCAGCCCTCTTTGTGTGAGAAGGTAAAAAAAAGAAAAAGAAAAAAGAACATTGTGCAGCTGCGGAGCAAAGTGTCCTCGTTCAGCGACGCACAGATGATATTTTGTGAACGTTGTGATATAACGGTCGTTAAAAAGTGAGTGTGAAGACAAGGCTCAGTCCTGAGGAATGACGTTTTAGTTGGAATCTATTTTTTTTTCTTTTTTTTTCCTGAGATCTCAGTATTTTTTGGGGGGTTTATTTTTATTTTTATTTTACATTTTTTTTGCTAAAACCAAACTGACAAAGGAACCTAAAAACGGTCTCCTCCTTGGAGGACCCTGGAAGACAATAAACTGAAACAGACAACGGAAAACAGTGAAGAATAAGGACTATTAAACCCATTAAGAGAGGAAAAGAACACATTTTTTTTTTTTTTCCTAAATCGGTACTTACCTAGGTCAGCTAATTTTATTTCATACTGTGAATTTCATTTATATGGAAATAACTGCATTTCATTTAACAAGTGTAAGGCTGAACATTTTATGTTTGAAATTTTTTTTTATATTTGAATATATTATTCATTTATACCACATTCTGTGTTGTGTGTTATGTGGGCTGGGGGATCTATTGCTCTCGTGCTTTAGTGCTACTGCCAATCTCCTTACCCAAACCTAGTTGATCAGACAGAATCCGAGGAGAAAAAGGTTACAATTTGCTACAAATTAATTGATACAGGCTCAATCTAATTCCATTTATTGATGATGCATGGAATTTTCTATATACTGAGGTTCAGAATGTTATAAACAAGCATGCTCTTTGGACCACAGTTAAAGTTAAAGGTAGTCACTTACCGTGGGTAAATGGAGACCTTATTAATCTCTTTGAACAGAGGGATAGGGCTTGTTACAAATATCGACGGACAAAATACACTGCTGATTGGGAAGAATACAAACGATTAAGGAACATTTGTACTATGCAAACGAAAAACTCCAAATCAAATTATTTCAGAAATTGTCTAATGAATGATTTTAAAAACCCACGAAGATTCTTGAAACAGATTAATAATGTACTTGGGAGATTGGGGCAGGCTACAACTAATTTGAACCTGAATAATGAAAGTATAGATGATCCAGCTACCATGGTGAATGCTTTTAGTTTGCATTTTTCCCTAGCACCACAAGTACAGACTTCTACTTTTCAACCTGATCTGGTCCCTTGTTTCCAGCCAGGCAGTTCTTTTTTTTTTTTTTAGCCCAGCTGATGTGCAAAGGGCTATACTGTCCTCTATCAGTGTTGCTGGTCCAGATGGCATCGAGAATAAGTTTATTAAAATTGGTTCTCATGTACTAGCAGTGCCATTGGCCTCACTTTTCAACTTCAAAAGTCGTTCTCTTCTTGTAAATTTCCTTTAGCCTGGAAATGTGGCAAAGTTATCCCACTTCACAAGGGTGGCGATCATGAAAATATTAATAACTACAGACCCATCTCAATCATTAATAGTGTTGTAAAAGTTTTTGAGAAAATCATTTTTTTCCAATTATCGAATTATTTATCTGACAATAACCTATTATCTCAATGCCAATCTGGATTCAGAAAACATTTTTAAATGAAGCTCTGGTACAATGACCTCTGTCAGACCTTGGTTAAATGTATATAGAAAGCGAAGGTGGAGCAAGTCCATGAAAAACTTTATAAATTAAACAACAAACAATTTTTAAAATGAATAAAATTTTCTAAATTAAGCATATTGTGCTTTCCCAAAATATTACATTAATGGAATGACAGAGGTTTTTGATCAAGTATTTTTATAGATTTTTTTGAATAACATTTGCGTTTTAAAATTATATTTCCAGTAAGTGACCAGGTTGTGATGCAGTAATCTATGGGTGAAAATATCATTGAATGTAGGAACATTTTAGCAGAAGTAATTGTCATTGATGATCTGATTTGTTTAAAGATTTGTAAATTGAATTTGATTCTGTTTGCTGTAAGTTTGATGTGTTTTTTAAATGAAAGTGTTGGGTCCAGTGTGACGCAACAATGTCAAGTTCCATTCCCCCCAGGAACACATTGGACCGCTCCAGTTTTATGTTTTTTTTTGTGAAAATCATAGCAAGAGTTTTCTTTTTGTTCAATAACAGGCAGGATTCAAGCAGCCAATGCTGTATAGTCAGTGCTAATGTAAGGGTGGATGATGCTTCCTGTGTGCTTTTAGCAGGTGTAGAAATAACCGCATCATCAGCATACATTTGATACATACAACATACAGCATACGTCTTCTTTGCTTTGGTTCAATTCTTATTTACACAATCGTCGTCAGTGTGTGTCCTTTGGGGGCAGCATCTCTAATTTCACTGGCATTGACAGAGGAATTCCTCAAGGTTCCTCTTTTGGGCCTTTACTTTTTTCGATATTTTTCAATGATCTTCCGCATAGCTGCACTGAATGCAATATCCAACTTTATGGGTCATTTATTGTTCCAAACCTAATATTTATGACATCAGCACTACATTACACAATGGTTTTGATTCCGTCCAGCGGTGGCTATTGTCCAACAAGCTTCTACTTAATTATCTAATAAATCAAAATCATATTCAATGCTTTTTCAAAAAAAGCTGAATCTTTCATTTGAAAATTCACTAAAAATTACATTTCTTGATCAAACTCCCATAAAACCTACTAGGCAGGTCAAGTATCTTGGCCTTTGGCTTGACTCTGATGTTTCTTCTAGCACTCATGTACATAATATCTCTAATAAGCTCAACTGCTCACTTAGAATTGTATACCAATCAATTGTCAGAAAAATAATTGTTTCTCAACTTTTATTGCCAATTTTGGATTATGCCGATATCGTATATCAAAATACTACAGCCTCCTGCCTTCAGTCTCTTAACACTGCCTACAATAGCCTGTGTAGATTAATTATCCGCTGCCACTACAGAACACACCATTGTGAAATGTACCATCAACTCTCCTGGCTGACCGTACCAGATAGAAGGCGTTTTCATTGGTTACAGTTTATTTTTAAATGTATTTATATGGACTATCCTTCTTATTTAAAACAATATCTAATCTTATTTAGCTCATTTTATAACTTGCGACACAATAACCACATTTATTTTCACATTCCTCAAATCAATAAAGAAATAGGAAGATATGCATTTCAACATAAAGCACCTGAAGAGTGGAATAATCTTCCAATTTCAATTCGCTCTTTGACTTTCTTTCCAATGTTTAAAAATGCCCTTGCTCAACATCTTCAGAATACATGCAATTGTTTTAAATTTTTGAGATCTATGTGCTGGTTTGAGTGCACAGGTCAGGACAGATGCTGGAGCATTATTGGTGGCCACTACTTCACTACTGCTCTACAGTGGTTAACACTGATAGAGTTGATACCCTTAAACGGGACTAAATGAAACCTATTTTAAGCATGGTGCATTTATCCCTTACTTTTACATTTATGTGTGCATACGTGTTTACTGGTGTCTAGATGTGTGTTTCAGTACATACATATTTCATGTGTTTACTTTGTTGAGGGATGAGTGAGCAACCTTTGGAGAGTCTTGTATGAGTGAATGTCTTGTTTGTATGAGTTATGTATTATATATTTCTGCACTTACCATTATTGTAAAGTAAGTTGTTGTTTTTTATTTTTTTTTTTTTTTTTTTCTGTTTGACTGCCGCTGTAAGGTCAATGTCAATTTCTGTACCTGGACTCGAGGACCCCCTCGAAAACGAGATGGTTCATCTCAAGGGGTTATTCCTCTTCAATAAATAAATGTCAATATATATATAGTATACCATAGTATAATGTAATATAGATGATAAAATACAATATAGTAGATATAATAAAATATTAGGTGCATCTACATTGTTTACTAATCACAGTATGAGAGCCGCTTAGTATATAGATGCACAGCAAGAGCATGGTATACAGTAATATGAGCATTAAAAACAGGTTGTCTTAATAACTGATGCAATTATCACACCTCACATTTTATACAGATAATAGAACCTAACAATATGCGTGCATCAATGGAAACAAACAAAAAATGTCACGACAGAATCCACCCATTGGTTGGTTTTGGCTGCCAGGCTGGGGTGGGTGGAGCTTACCTACGTCACAGAGCTCACAAAGCAGAAGTGAAGCAGATTGCGAGAGACAGGTGCAGTCCAACAACTGTCGGGCAGACACAGGGTCCTATTTTAACAATCTAAATGCACGGTGTGAAGCGCCTGGCGCAGGTGTGTTTAGGGCATGTCCAAAGCCACTTTTGCTAGTTAGAAAGAAGAAAAAAGGGTCTGTGCGCCGGACGCATGGTTCTAAAGGTTTGTACTTAGTGTCTTCATTAGTCATAGCTGTGTTTTGGGCGTAAGTAAGTAAGTAAGTAAAATTTATTTATAAAGCGCTTTTCACAGATAAAATCACAAAGTGCTGTACAATAGAAGAGGTAAAACAAACAATGTAGAATGTGTATACATATGTGAAATTAAAGTGACACTAGTGAAAACCCATCAACCAAAAGCTTTCCTTAATAAACATGTTTTCAGATCCTTTTTAAAAGAGACAACAGAGTCTGCCAGACGCATGGACAGGGGCAGGGCGTTCCATAGTCTGGGAGCGACAAACTCAAAAGACAGGTCCCCTCGGGTCTTATAACGAGTCTTAAGGACTACAAGCAGGTTCTGGCCAGCGGACCGAAGAGTCCGGCCAGAGGAATACGGCTTCAAAAGGTCCAGGATGTACTGTGGGGCCTGACCGTTTAAGGCTCTGAAAGTCAGCACTAAAATCTTAAAATCAATCCTGAATTTTACAGGGAGCCAATGGAGAGCCGACAAGACTGGAGTGATATGAGACCTTCGAGGAGCACCTGTTAAAAGCCTAGCAGCAGAATTTTGAACAATTTGCAGTTTGTTCAGGGCAGACTTATTCAGACAAGTAAAAACAGAGTTGCAGTAGTCCAGTCTTGTTGATATGAAAGCGTGAATTATCATTTCCAGATCCTTTTTTGACAATATTTTGCGTATTTTACAGATGTTCCTAAGATGATAAAAAGCAATTTCGGACGAGCTGTTTTGAGTGTGTCTCCAAAGACATGGCCTGGTCAAACACAACCCCCAAGTTTCTGAGGCTGGATTTGACAGAGGGGCCCAGAGAGCCAAGGTGTTGTTTGATCAGCGGGATCTTATGGTCTGGGGCAAAGATCAGCGTTTCAGTCTTGTTTGAATTTATCTGCAGGTAGTTAGTGGCCAGCCAGTCTTTGATGGAGGACACACACTCTAGGAACAGAGACAAACGATGGAACTCAGCGTCATTAAAAGAACAATACAACTGGACATCGTCGGCATAGAAATGATACGATACATCCTTAAATCAACCAATAATTTGACAAAATGTACAGTAAAAACAAAATAGGACCCAAAACTGACCCTTGTGCCACTCTGCAGGACAAATTGGACACATCAGACTGTACATTGTTTACAGCAACATTAAAGGTTCTGTCATGAATATAGGAAGAGAACCACTGAAGTACCGATCCCGAGAGTCCCATCTCATTATGAAGCCGATTGATCAGTATACTGTGATCCACAGTTTCAAAAGCAGAACTCAAATCAAGAAGTACAAGTACAGTGTAGCAGCCAGAGTCTGATGCCATCATCACATCACTAGAGACTTTGATAAGGGCTGTTTCAGTAGAGTGTAATTTTCGAAAACCAGACTGAAAAGTATCAAACAGGTTGTGCTGCTCCATAAAGGAGGTCAGCTGGCATGCCACTACTTTTTCCAAAATTTTAGAGATAAATGGAAGTTTAGATATGGGCCTGTAGTTATTAGGTTCTGAAGGGTCAAGATTGGGCTTTTTAAGGATCGGGTTTACCACAGCGTGTTTGAAGTAGCCGGGGACTGAGCCAGATCTAAGTGACATATTAATTATTTTTTCCACACAGGGGCCGACAATATCAAACATTTTCAACAATAAAGTTGTTGGGACAATATCAGCGGGGCTCGAAGACGGTTTCATGTTTCCTGTTATGGTCTTCACATCCTGTAGGCTGACAGGAGTGAAGGACGACCAAGACGACACCGGTGAAAACTCAGTAGAACAAACACTGATGAGTGGAGAATTAACACTGGCCCTAATGTCATGTACTTTGTTCAGAAAAAACGACAAAAAATTGTTACAGTCCTCATGTGTGTACACAGGCACAAGAGGAGCTGAAGGTGCAGTAAGATTTTCAATGGTGTCAAACAAGACTTTTGGATTCTTCTTATTTCCTGACACAAGGTTAGAAAAATAAGCAGAGCGAGCCTGCTTTATCAATTCATTCAGATCCAGCATCATGTCTCTTAAATAGAGTCTGTGTACCTCTAATTTAGTGGCTTTCCACAGACGCCCTGTCTTCCGACATTTTCTCCTAAAACTACAAATGTTATCATTTATCCATGGGAGGGCCTTTTTCTGTGACCCTGAGATCTTTCTAATAGGCGCTACCATATCCAAAACCGACAGACAGTGGTTGTTGAAACTTTGCACAAGTGAATCAACATCATCACATTCAAAAAAGGGGCGAGAGTCAAAAGAGGCAGAGAACTCACTAGGTGTTGTCTCACTAATGATGCGTTTTTGTATTACAACATTACAGACAGTAGGCATCATGGTAAGCGACAGATTAAAAGAAATACAGTAGTGGTCACTAATTTGAAATTCTTCAACACTCAGTTTATCAATGTTTAGGCCACAAGAGAATACAAAATCTAACGTGTGGCCTTTTTTATGCGTGGGACCAGAAACATGCTGTACAAAGTTAAAAGAATCCATAATAGTCAACAGTTCAGCTGCAGTTGAACAAGAGGGATCGTCAACATGCAAATTAAAATCCCCAAGGACTAAAACGCGATCTAGTTTAATGATGGACGTTAAAAACTCAGAGAACTCATCAAGAAATGAACGTGCAGGACCAGGAGGTCGGTAAACTAAAACACAGTAAAAGGGGTGTATTTTCCCAACCTTACACATCTGCAGCTCGAAGGAGTTGAATGAAGCGGTGTCCGTCAAACTGCAGCAGAAAGAATCCCGAAAAACCAGCGCAAGTCCACTTCCACGGCGCGCGAGCCGAGGAGTCCCAAACACGGAGCAGTCCGGGGGGCATAGTTCTTTAAGGTGAAAGTGCTCGTTCTCCCGCTGCCACGTCTCCGTAATGAACAGGAAATCCAAGTTCTCCTTAGTGAAATGGTCGTTCAGGGTAAAAGCCTTACTAGCAATGGAGCGCGCATTTAGAAGTGCAATCCTGGTAGAGCGCGTGTGTGACAAGGGCTGGCCTGGGACACGCTGGATGGCATGATCCATCCGGCAGGTAACCGGGCACAGGACACGCTGGCGGGCGCCGCGATGGCGAGCAGGCCGGGTTGGGAAGATCCAGTCGGAGATGCTCCACACAGGCGATGACGCACAGACCCCGGCGTCCCGATCTGACTCGCAGACCGAACCGGCCTCAGGCACCGCTCACTCCCAGGAGCACTGGATCCGTTTGGCCCAGATGAAACTCCACGGGATCGCCACTTTCTCCTCCAGACTTGGACCCCAGCCCTGGATCCCCGCTTCCTTCTCCTGCCGCGGCGCCGGGTAAGCAACAGGTATTCCGGCGATGACGGGTGGCACTCCAGTTTTGGAGGGAAAAACTCATAAAATCGGTCATAACTGGTAGTTGATAGGGTTGACACAAAGAAAATCACAAGGAAGATTACAGATGTATGAGAGAGCAGAGAGGTGACCGACGCATAGCCAAACACAGGCGCCATCTTGCTCAATCGCCTAAGCGTGCGTGCTCGTCCACTATAGTTTCAACAGGGCTGCTTGAAACATGCAACATGCAATAAACCAATCAGAGATCATCTCCCATTCCCTTTAAAAGCCAGGAGGATTTGCTGAGCAGGAAGGAGAGATTTACAGGAGAAGAAACTGATCTGCTCGTGCGTGAAGTGAAAGTGCAGATCATATCATAATACTATTTCACATTGTATATATATTTTTTATATATATTTTTATTTTTAATCTTTTAATTTGTAATCCTTTCTGTGTTGCTGCACATCCCCCTAGGAACATTTTACTAATTTGCTGTTAAAATAACAATGAAATGCTGCGTCATTGACTTTAGACCAGGTTTTTGTTGGTCAATGGTGCAATCCCTTTCCGCTGCCTCAAGATAGCAATACGCCCAGAATGCACCTGAACACACCTCCCTGTAAGACCAGCACACCCAGAATGCACCTGAACACACCTCCCTGTAAGACCAGCACGCCCATGGGCACACAGATGGGAGCAGGTGCATTTGCTATTTCAATAATGTGGGCGCTGGACGGTCTTAAAATAGCAAAGACACTTGCATCGTCAAGCCTCGGACCAACACCCTCCCTACCTCTACTCTGGATCTCTGCAACTCATTCCTCCACTTTTTTGCTGACAAAATCAACATCATCTACTAATCTCTATCCCCTGTATCTGACCTCCCAGGATCTACTCCAGCACCCACCATGGACCCTCCTCTCCCCATCTCTCCTGACCTCCTGACCCCTCCTCCTCACTGCCTCCTCTTCCAGTTTGATCCAGTCACTCCTCCTGAAATCTCCAAACTCATCAGCTCTTCCAAACCCACTACCTGCTCCCTTGACCCCCTCCCTACTCCACTCCTGAAGTTTTGCCTCCCCGTCCTATGCCCCTACCTCACTAACCTCTTCAACTCCCCACTGTCCCTTTGAACTGTCCCCTCTGCCTGCCTTCAAAACTGCCGCTGTCACCTCCTCCCTCAACAACTACCGCCCAATATCCAACTCCTCCTACCTATCCAACAGATCCCACTTCATCTCTCTCCATAACCACACCTCTGCCACAGCCACAGTTACACAAGGTGGTCCCCAAGGCTCCGTACTCGGCCCCCTCCTCTTCATCATCTACATCCCCCCTCTTGGTCAGATACTCCGCCACTTCAACCTGGACTTCCATGACACCCAGATCTACCTCAGCACCAAATCCCCCCACAATACTCCCCTCTCCCACATCAACTTCTGTCTGTCAACTATTAAAACCTGGATGCAACTTCCTCAAACTCAACAGCGATAAAATAGAATTCCTCCTCATCGGCTCTAAATCCACACTCAGCAAAACCAATAACCCCACTCTCACCATCGACGGCACCATTGTCTCACCATCTCCCCATGGCCCACAACCGTGGCGTTATCTTTGATTCCACCCTCTCCCTTGAGCCTCACATCCGTCAAGTCATTAAAACCTCCTTCTTTCACCTCCGCAACATTGCCCAAATCAGACCCTCTCTCACACCCTCCGCTGCTGAAAGACTCATTCACGCCTTCATCTCCTCCCGACTGGACTACTGCAACTCACTTCTCCTTGGCATCAGCTCTACCAGGCACGGCGCCAGGATTCCAGTTTTTGATGGGCCAGACCAATTGTGGGTGGGCCTTAAATTAAAAATTTTATCAAATCCCTGTTTAACCTAATAAAAATGACTGTTATATTATATATATTATATGTGCTTACATAATAAAGATTGTAATAGCTTGATGCTATTTATATGTTGTTGCATTGTAAAAAGTTTCGGTGCAAAGGACGGACCTATCCGCGATCGCTCTCCTTGGTTCTGCCCAAAAGAAGAGCGCTTTGGACTCTCCATTACCACCATACCTGGCTGTACTATAGCACATCTCTCCTAACCTAAGGCCTATCGACTGTAAAAGTGGTCAGGAATCTAATATTTCCCCAAAATATAGTTTAGTTCTGCTCGTATAACATGAGGCCGAATATTTCACAATTCTTTTCAACTGTTTTAAGTTTTCAACAATATACAGATCAACAACACTGCCCGACAGTTTCAATCAATACTCGGCCACAGAACATGTTCATTGACAACGTCATCTGTCATGTAAAACAAGACTCAAGTTATTTCCTTACTTTAGTGTGATGATTCATGTTAAAAACATGTTTAACAAAAATAAATAAATCGCATTAATAGCCCTAAAGCATTATTGGCCATAACAAGAGAAAACCATGAGGGAAAAAACAACTTGAAAACAGTAACAAGCTGTTATAGAAATAGAACTGCGCCTTCTGTAGCGGGTTATGAATTGATTATTTTAATCCATATATCTCATATAACGACATAATACAATACAGGCAGAGTAGTCTTGACATACATTACTGTTATCCTCTGGGAGTCTTACACAATTAAACTCAGCAGAAGAAGTGACCGGATACTTTAGCACTGGTTGAGTTGCGGGCTCATCCACGGAAGACCGATCCACATCCACAGGGCTATATCCATAGGGGCTATATCATCCACTCGCGAGGCAGAGGCAAAGGCATTAGCACCGGCGCTGGTCGCGCTAACCACGCTTGCTGCGCTAGCCGCGTTAGCATCCTGCGGTGTCCGAGACAAAGATGTGCTCGGCGTTGTGGATCTCAGCTCTCCTTCATCTCCTGGTTGCAGCGATGACTCTGAGACCATTCGTGCACGTTTAAGGTACCTAAACAACTTTTGCAACCTTGTCCTTTACTGGAAATGATTTTCACACTCTCAGATCACTGGGAGCTAGCCTAGCATACCGACAAGCTACATCCGATCCGAACCTCACTGTCTCCTGAACTTGCGCAGAAACATAAAAATAGACATGACCAGTTTTTTTAAATTGTTTTTGAAAACTAAACATTTAGACAATTTTAGCACAAATTATGAGATTATTTGCCGATTTTTAATAATTCTTCACCAAATTATAATATAGTAATTAATTAATGTTTTTTGAGGAAATGTTTTGGGTGGGCCTGTTGAAAAGTGGGTGGGCCTAGGCCCGTCAGGCCAACCCATAACGCCGTGCCTGAGCTCTACCAACATCAACCGACTCCAACTGGTCCAAAACCGACTCATCACCCGCTCCAAATCCTGGCACCACATCAGTCCTAAAACAACTCCACTGGCTCCCTATCTCCCACCCTCATAGGTCACTGACCTCTCCCCGTACCAACCCTCACGGTCCCTCAGATCCACCGCAGCTGGTCTCCTCTCCATCCAAAAATCCAACCTGCGCAGTTTTGGGGACAGAGCATTCTCCAGGGCAGCTCCCAGGCTCTGGACCTCCCTCCCCCAAGAGATCAGCACCTCTGAGTCCCTCACCATCTTCCAGTCCCACCTCAAGACCCATCTCTTCACCTCTGCTTATCCATAGCCCCATACCCCATCCCTTTCCATCTGTGCCTGAATCTTGTTTTTTTTGTTTTGTTCTGTTTTTGTACTCTACCTACCCTGTAAAGCGACTTTGAGTCTATGAAATCGTGCATTGCGTTGGGCTTTGCGCCGCGCTGTGCCGGGTGCAAGATAGGGCCCTCAGATGGAGAGTCAGTGAGAGGATAGTCTATATTGACGATGTCCCACGGATTTCACTCATTTGGGCCAGATGTCCGTCCCCTTCCTCTGTCTTTGTGTTGGGGTTCTAACCTCCAGTGGATTTGTGAGGACTGTGGTTAACTGCTCCTCAGATCTCTGCAGGGTAAATCCAGACAGCTAGCTAGACTATCTGTCCAATCTGAGTTTTCTGTTGCACGACTAAAACTACTTTTGAACGTCCTCATGTTCCACCAAAACAAGTTCCTTCCTGAGACTATTTAGCAGAGGCACCGTTGCTCCGCGTGGCGCTTAGCACCGCCCATGACAATTGTGGTTGGTTTAAAGAAATGCCAGTAAACCAGAGCATGTTTTTCTCCCATTCAGGAATGCTGTGTGGACTAGACAGACCTTCCTCCGCAGTGCTGTGGAGGAAGGTCTGGACATGCGAGACTAGTGAGAGGAGGATGTGTTTCTGATTTGTCGTGACATTTCCCCACCAAGTTGCATTAATGTTAAGTTCACTACAAATGAACTGTCAACTGAGTGTCGGCAATGTTTGACACCGCAACGAGGAGTGAGGTGGTCCGAAGAGCGGAGGAAGGAGCGGCGCACAGAGTCGAGGACAAAGGTAGGCCTCTCCCCAGCCTGCCGGATTAGTGTGTAGCTCCTGTAACTTCAAATGCACAAAAAAAACCCAAACCCTGTTAAGTTTCATAGACACGTGGCCAGGCCCAGTTCAAGATCTAGGAATAGGCATTCTAGGCACCTGCCTAGGGCCATTTACCACTAGGGGCCCATTAAGAGGGAAAAGTCAAAATATATTTATTTTTTATAGTTTTAAAATGTAAATGTCCAACATAACACTTAATTTAAACTTGTATATTTTTAACGTGTTTATATTATTATATTGTTTTATCAAAAAGTACAGTAAAGACTAGTAAAAACATAGCGTGGAAAATGTGTTTCCGCTTCTGTATGTTAGCTAGCTGTAACGGTTACATTACCACATTTTTGGGATGCTTTTGGATGCAAAAAAGGAGAAAAAATGAAAAATGAAAAGAAGAAAGAAAATGACAAAGAGGGCCTTTACACAAGTTTCTCTCAGGCCATTCAAATAAGTCCAAATAAGATACATTAAAATACCTAAATAAATAAATTGGAATAATTTGGAGGGGGCCCAAAAAATGCAGTATGCCTAGTTTAATCTCTCTGCATGTAGCCATAATATCAAGTTTTCCCCAGGGTTGTGGTTCTGCTGTGACAATAAATAAGTACATATACATATGGATAACAGCACATACTCATGCTTTGTTCAAACCGACATAACTTTATTTAAAAATTCTAGTGAATTCTAGTGGAGAGAAGTTACCAAAGATGCCAACTACGGGCTGCATTTTAGAATAAAAACGTATAATACAATGCAAAAGACATCCTAATAAAATAGTGCAGCAAAGCAATGTGATTTGTCCAACCTTATTGCTATAGGGGGAAATAAAAAAGGAACATTGGATATTAAGTTAGAGTCACAGCTTGCAGATGTGGAAAGACCAAGAAAAAAATGTACAGACAGGAGACTTCAGCAGCAGCCGCTCTTCACACATGGGTCTTAAGCTTATGTGTGTGTGTGTGTGTGTGTGTGTGTTCATGTGTGGGTGGTTGTGGTGATGGTGGTTGAGGTTTGGGTTGTGTGTGTGTGTGTGTGTGTGTGTGTGTGTGTGTGTGTGTGTGTGTGTGTGTGTGTGTGTTGGTGTGTGTCATCTAATCTCATTTTACTTATTGGGTTTTAGAGCGCTAAGAATACACCCTGCTGGGACGAGACGCTGCAGCCGCGCCACCAGCTGTGTGCAGTGTGGCTCCTGGCTGGCGAACACACACACACACACACACACACACACACACACACACACACACACACACACACACACACACACACACACACACACACACACACACACACACACACACACACACACACACACACACACACACACACACACACACACACACACACACACACAGCAAATCAAGTCTGTCTGATTCTGGATACTTAAAGATAAGATAAATGTGTATTTTTCCCTGTGGGGAGATTTCGCTGCAGCAGCCAAACTGAATTCAGCGGTGGAAAAAAAATTGAATACGAGTCCAAGAACAGAGTATCAACTAAACACCGAAAACAGTAACTGACAAGGGGCTCTAAAGACTTCTCCTCATCTGAGTGGAAAGTCTGCAGGTTCTTCAGGAAAAGCCACGGAGTCCAAGCTTCTGGACAGCAGAGTGGAGCTGGTGTGGGAACCTGCTGACCTACATTCTGGGCTGACAGTTCCTTCCCAACTTCTGCTCCCACTGAACCCGTTTCTGCTCCACAGTGAGACAGATGGCACCTGCATCGTGCTCAGGGCAGTGTGTAAAACTCACCGTGTGTGAGTGAGTCTGAGAACTGCCGCCGTGTAGTCTGCCTGCTGTGAAGGCTTCAGCGTCCAGAGGTGAAACAAAATGAAGTGGACAACATCCCTGAGTGCATCCAGGTTCCCCAGAGGTTACCTGCATCAGCTCTGCTGCTGATTGGCCAACAGGGGGGGGCAGTGAGTAAAGGAGCTTGTTTATGAACAATAGGAAATCAACAATTCATAGAATGCTCTCACATGACTGAAATGTAGGCTACCTCAATATCATACCATAATCCTATACAATCTATACGGTTGACAAGTCCTTGTCTGTCAGTAAGAAGTGTGTGAAAATTGACATGTAATATCAAACATAGTTAGAAGTTCATTTCTAAATAAAGTTTCTGTTTGTGGGCGCCTGGTTAGCTCACTTGGTAGAGTGTGCGCCCATATAAAGAGGCTTAGTCCTCGACGCAGTGGCCGCAGGTTTAACTCCAACCTGTGGCCTTTTGCTGCATGTCATTCCCTCTCTCTCTTCTTTCAAGTCAAAGCTGTCCTGTCGGAAATAAAGACCTAAAATACCCAAAACAAAATCTTAAAAAAATAAATAATAATAAGTTCTTTGGAATATTGTATCAACGTGAATGAAATAAAGATTTGGCAATGCATAGCCCATAGTTAACCCTTTGTCCCAATAACAACAAAAAACAATACAGTGGATTTTAAAACTGGTTATGGTAAAAGTATACTTTCAATAATCTGCATACATGTCCATGAAAGTAAAATAAAAAACACGTTTAGTCAAACATCTCTTTGTATGGACAAGAGCAATATGTACAACTTGATAAATAAAACATTTTACATTTTACATAAAAAATTTTTTTTAAAGAGATAAATCAAATAATAAAATGATCTAATAGTCTCAACAAATCCCACAATCTGCCGTTCAGTCTTTGTAGAACCAGATCAGACTTGTCCATCTATGTGGTCGAACACCAGAACAACAATTGTTGCAGCGATGGATTCTTCTTTTGTGATTTTCTAGAAGCCATTGCCGACATGTCTTCCTATTTTTGCAGGCTGTTCTCATGAACCCAGATGCTTAACTAACGGTAAGCAGGGTAAGCCGGGGCCCCCTATCACATTTTCACAATCCCAGCAGTCCCACGTGCAGCCACTGACCAAGCGGGAGTGAGAACGGGTCAAATTAATTTCCTTGTTTCTGTTATGAAGATGAGACGTGTGTGACTCGAACATCTCACATTACCAACAAAACGTACAGCGAAAGACCGTGCAAAACATTTCAGACCGTCCTGCCAACATGTCTACATTTTAACATCAATGTACGCTGTAGTCACTGAAGTCGCTGCTGTGTCAATACTGTTGGCTCTCTGCAGTGGGCGGGGCTGCTCTCTGCAGCGGGCATTTCCCCTGTGACTGACACACACGCGCACACATGCACTCACAAAATAACACAATAACACAATCACACAATCACACAATCACACACGTGGATGCAGGAAAAAACGCAGATGAAACGACACGATGACCTAAATTGAGGACAGCTATGCTCGTTATTGTAAGTTCAATGATAAGTTAAAGTCCAATAAGTACTTTGTCAAACCATATGAATGTGTGTGTGTGTGGTCAGGATAGGAAATTAACTAATATCAACAAGCCACTGACAGTGACATATATGTTCATATTTTAAATCCACCAGCCTTTTTCATATTATACAAACATTTGCTGCCTCCTGAGCCTTTTTGGTAAGGTTCCTAGGAAATCTCAACCCAGAGTAATTAATTCATAGTAATAATTATTATTCTCCCCAAAACAAGTTTCCTTTTTATTTTTAAAGAACTATCCAAAAAAAAGTACAACTTTTTTTGCAACGTTCACTGTCTTCTGCAACTTTATAGCAACAAACAGGAGGAGTTCGGCGTGTATCCTAAAATACAGGGCTTTCAAGCAGGGAAGCGGAGTTCATGTCCCGGAAGAAGTTAAGGAGAAAACTCAAGACTTTCACTAGGAAACCGGTGTTAGTGTCCTGAAGAAGTTAAGGAGAAAACTCAAGACTTTAACCAGGAAACAGGTGTTAGTGTAGCCTCGTGAGACCGTCCTGATCTCGCGAGCTCCAGTTCTCCTCTCCCAGATCAGTCTGGCATCTTGAGATAGAGAAAATTTGGAGCCGTTAGCCAAACGACCGGGCCAATCAGCGTTGGTTTTGAGGTGGGTTAGGTGGTGATAGACCGATGGTTTATCCAATCAGCTAATCAGTATTATCAGCCAGCGGTAGCCCTAATTCTGTTAGCCGCTCGCTAATGCTTTTTTTCTCTTGGATCCTTCTTTTGGAATATGGTCCGGGAACCTGAAATGGTGCCTTTTATTCCTAAATTCTCGTTACACAAATGGCAAATCTCCTTTACCGACATGTTGCTTGCATGCTGAGCTTACAAGCTATGCTTTGCCTGCAGCAGCAGGGGCGGGCTTGTGGTTGTATTTTCATACGCTTCCTGGATCTGATTGGTTGATTTGGCCCGTCTATCACCAACATAGCTGATAGACAGATGGTTCATCCAATCAAATAACCAGTATTCCGCCCCTTCCCATAAGTTCTCCAACGGAAAGTTCCCAGATGGATATGCCGAGCAAATGCGAAGCAATCCATCTGGCGGAGTCAGGTTATTGTTAGTGTCCTGAAGAAGTTAAGGAGAAAACTCAAGACTTTAACCAGGAAACAGGTGTTAGTGTCCCAGGCCCCTGTCACAACTGTCACCTCACAGTCACTCTGCTATCTCTAACTCACTCACTGGACTGACCGTCAACCTGACAAAAAACTGCATGTCGGCGGAGGAGCTCGGCTAGCTTCAGAGCTAAGGCGGGGCTACAGCAGTAGTTCCGCATTACATTAGTTTCACAATCCATTAATTTGCACGCAAGTTTTATTTATTTATTTTATTTAGTGATGCGTTGACGCAAATTATTTGTGCCGACGCATTTATGTAGTCGATGATGTCAACTACGTTGACGAATCGTCCCAGCCCCATCAGAAATAAAGAAAAACAGGGGAGTCCCTGTTTTCCCAAAACAGTGTCACTTGTTATATTATGTTATTTTGTATATTTTTTCTTCAAAATAACTGCTTCTATAGTGAAATACAGAAGGTCGCCTACAAGCAAAAGTCTTAACTTTCTCTATTGTTTATGTATTTTAGAGGAGCAGTCACATACAGTAGCTTGACTGAACCCTCAGTTTGCAGCGGAGAACTAAATCTGCCATGTCCTTAAGTATCCTCTGTTGCTTATAATCAGGATAAAATCTAATTTGCACAAAAAACACAAGCATGCCAGCTCCTGCGCCAACACTCAGCAGTTTCAACCCAATGCTGCCTCTCCAATGCTGTGTCTGTGTTGTAACTACCCTAACTCCCATTCAGTTTGTTGAGGTGAAATCGCTGCAAGCATGTGCCACTGCTGAAGGAGACACAAGCTCACATACTCACACACCACACACACACAAACACACACACACACACACACACACACACACACACACACACACACACACACACACACACACACACATATCTGTGTACGACTGTGTGTGACAGATGTAGACGGTGAGTGCGAGAGAAAGACAGGCATGGACGATGTGTGTTCTCGCTGGACACATGAAACACAGTGAAAGGGGGTCATGAGAGAAAAGGTCTGAGTCAGGACGTGTTACCCTAATGACCCCCCTATCCCTATGGCAACGGGAGCTGGCACACACGCCCGGCACAAAGGCATTCTGGGAAAGCACAGGTTTTATATTGCTTGGCTTTACACTCCTGTGCCATCACCCTGGTAACACGAATGCTTCTCGGCCCTCTAAAGTTTACTCTCGGGTGACACGCACAGTCGCGCACAAATGAACTGTTGCACGCACACACACACACACACACACACACACACACACACACACGCAGTCCGTGACTCCTGGAAGAATTCTTGACAAGTCTCTTCCTCTCTCCCTCTGTTTCCCACTGTTTCTTAATTTCTCTGTGTCTCTCACCTTCTTAGGATGAACCTTGCTTCCTCTAAAGAGGGAGTGATAGAAGAAGTTTAAAGAAGAGGATGAGAAAGAAAAAGGCCACCTGGTGTTAGGGATGGCTTAATAAATGGACAGGTCCATATACATCATTGAAAAGACGACACTATGTTTTGTAAACGAGTGCAGTTCGGTTTGGGGGGGAAGACATCAATGGAAAAGTTGACACTAATAGTGATTTTTCTTTATTTTAAAAGGAATACATTGTGATCCAATGTACACACGGCATGTAAACAGAAGTGGAACCTGTCACAATGGCTATGCCTTAAGTTATGGGTCATTAAGTTGATGGAGTGTGTAAGGCCTAAACCTCAATTGGTTACATGCCTTTTCAGTGAACCCGTGTTTTTCCCAGTTGGTCTTCCAATTTATTCGCTGTGAAAGCTGTCAGTCAAACTTTGGATGGAGGCCACTTAAAAGTTAAAGTTTGGTGACAGCAGATATGTGATTTTAATATAAATCCAAAAACTGAATTACTGTTAAATATATACGGTATATATATAAATATATATATATATATATATATATATATATATATATATATATATATATATATATATATATATATAGAGTATGTTGTACTTGTCCTAGTCAGTGTGTTTTGGTAGTTCCTTAATGAGAAGTGAGTGAAATGTAGCCTAGTGATCACATAGTAACTATCTGTCACGCCCCTGCCTGCTGTGACTTCCGCACGGTGACAGTCTGGTGTGTGTGTGAATGGGTTTTGGTTTATTTCTTCATTTTGACACTATCCCATAATAATGCTCATAAAATAATGTATTTGTGACACCAAATAACATAATTAAACACATCAGTTGCAGCAAAGTGCTGCACGACCTGCTCTAAGTCAGAATTACATTTCCCCACATGGTTCCATGTAGCACTAATGATGCATTATGACATCACCAAAACTGTCCAATCAACGACCATGAGTGTGACCACATGCTGGACCAGAACTAAAAGGTAGTGTGTCTTTTTATTATTTTACTTTGGTTCTCCCAAACTAATTAACTGGTCTTTAGTCTGTCATTCCCGAAGGCAGGAACACACATACACACACACACGCACACACATACACACACACACACACACACACACACACACACACACACACACACACACACACACACACACACACACACACACCAAATAGAAAAAAAGTGTGCATTTCCTGTCGTCCCTCTTCAAACACAAACTAGATCAATGCTGTTCAATATTGAATGTGGATATCAATGATGACATCATGCTCTCTTTCTCTTTGCACTCTATATCTATAATTCATTTAAGATGAATGATAAAGTATAATTTTCCTCCAAACTAGTGACAGTAATCTAACAATTCAATGATCATTTTAGGTAATTTGCAATAATTTGCACTTGTTTACATTTATTTTAAATGTTTTTTACAGCTAAGCAGAGACAGGGATACAATGATTTATTGCTTTATTGTATATTAAAACAAAAAGAACTTTTTTTCCTGATGAGCCCAGTTATTGCTGTACTTTGACTGCTGTAGTGACTATTGGCCTTAGAGGGAATCTGTTATGTTTGTGTTTATTTGCTATGCATGCTCACAATGTAACTATAATTGCTACTTTACCACTTTGACAACACAGGTTCATTTCACATCACACAGATAAATCCGATTTGAATTTAAATAAATTTGTTTGTGGTTCTCTTCTTTCTATTTGCGTGTCGTATCTAGCATGTAGTTACTGATTACCCTGGGTTGTTGCGTCCTCTGACCCCCCTGTGCCCCAGCCACAACACAAAGGTCGGATGTCAAATGCCCTTTGGCCTCCCCCCTACCCTGTCTTGCTTTGTTAGCCTTCCTCTTCATCCTCCTTTTCGTTCATCCTCTTTTCTCATTCTACTGAGAAGAAACCGTAGAGATTTGCAATGAAGTAAAAGAGGATGATGTTGGTTATGTGTGTGTGTGTGTGTGTGTGTGTGGGGGGGGGGGTCACGAGGGCTGTCTGGGGTTAGGCCAGTAAATGAACAGCTGAGAGCTATGATTTAGTCTGTATAAAAGCAGCCCAACTGTCATAACAAAGACACCCTGACAGCAGGCCAACCGGAGACAAAGAGGAGTCACCGGCCCCCAGGAGGCCTCCAAAGACCCCTTTGGACACACACACACACACACACACACACACACACACACACACACACACACACACTTACTTACACAGACAATGGGGAGTCAACAGTGGGCTCCCAGAGGCCCTGTGAGGGTCCAGGGTCCAGACTGAGCTTGGTTGAAAGGACCCAAGAGGCGTCCATTACAAAGCCAGGCAGGCGTCATAGGACCACAGCAGTCACCCATGGGCTACGTCACTGACACCCTCACTCAGCCTCAGTGGGTGATGCTTCATCAGCAAACATCTTAACCAATGAAAAACATTCCCATCTAATGCAGTATGTAATGCAGTCTAATGCAGCGTATATCAAGGTTGTAAGTGTTGATTAGTAAGCCACCAAGTTAGCATTCCACTCCAATAGCACTGCTGGACTCACAATGGAAAGTTTAAAACAGAAAGAAGCTAAATCAGTGCAGCAGAACCAGAGATATTGTGCCAGTGTTGCCAACTTGGGGACTTTCACACTAGATTTAGCGACTTTTCGCAACCTCTTAGCGACTTTATTTCTAAAAAGCGACTAGTGACAAATGAGCGACTTAAAAAAGCAAAAAATATGTTATATTGTATTTTATTTTTTAGTTTTATACCAAGATGCAAATGAGCGTTTGACATCATCTTGTGACTTTTAGCAACATTTGGAGTTAGTGCTGGCTACTTTCATTGAAAAAGAGTTGGCAACACTATAGCTGCCAATGTAGCCTTGAGCCGCTAGCCTCAAGCAAAGATGAGGAGCGGGCGATAAGAAGTCTAGTAAGTTCACTTCCTCCCAACTTCATTTCCAAACTAGTCTTCGGCCCCAACTGACGCTGACTCAAGTTACATCACTTGAGCCAATTTTCTGTGCTTTAGCATCTTTCACCTCATTGTTTTGGTTTTACAGTCCACAACTTTACTGTTTTGAATCAGTCTCACCTCTCTCGTCCTCTTGTTTCCAGCAACAGCAGGCAGCTGTTTTCAGTGAAAATGCTCCAGTTACCCCCACTGAGCGCTAACTGCCCAACACCAAACAACTAGCAGACACAGTAAGCAGTTAGCTGGTGACCTTAGAAGACCATTTAGCAACTAATGAAACAGATATTTCCCCTAAGTAGTAAGTAAAGACAGAAGAGCTAAAAGGAGAGTGAATAGTGGACCAACGTTTATCAGGTGGACAAAAACCCATTTTAAATGACTGCTTAGGTTGCTTTTGCTGGATGTGTGATTATGCAACAGTTTGCTACCATATTCATAATAACAAATTTGGTGGCAATATGTCAGTGTTCTGTGGAACCACAGTGGCCCATAAAATACTGCTTTAACCAATTAGTTTTAGCCAAACTTTAACCACCGAGGTCCAATCAGAAAATGCTCTTATGGGTCATTCTGGAAGGCAGTAACAATTTCCTTTTAGCAGGAATACCTCCACCCAGGAACAGATTTGATCTCATATTAGTAAAATAGTAATAAATGTCTTCTATAAAAATCCATTAGGAATAAGACAGAGTTGATTATAATCATAGTTCTATTGCAGTCAATGTCAGTCTCGTGTTCAGAGGACATGATGAAAAAATAACGACTTAAGAATGTGTCATGCATCCTGTTGATGTGAAGCATTATTTCCACAAAGTCCCCTGAAGGTTTTCCTCCTCACTTTCTCGTCTGTTGTTCTGTCTGTTAGTCGGTGTCCTGCAGGCCTGTCCAGCAGCAGTAAAAGGATGAGTGTGTCCTCTCCATCCTATTAGGCTCCGATTAATCAGCCTTTTCTTCAGAGTCAAGAAGCGTGATGAGGAGAGGCATTGAGCCCTCTGTAACCCCCAACTCCCCTTCCACCTCTCCTCCACCCTGCTACACCCTGCTACCCATCCACCTGCTGTGGCTTTGTCTGTGGCTTTAGAAGAGCTTTGGCTTTCAGCGAAAAGCCAACACTGACCACACACTTCAACCGTGCACACACTCAAGCTGGCATAAAGGCTGGAAAAATCAGCTGCCACTGAGTGCTACTCTTGTCCGGGTGGAAATGCCACCGGAACAAGGTTTTGACCATGAAGGGATACTTACCCTGAAAATCATGCTGGTAAATTTGTGAAGTTATGATTGCAGACAGGGCGAGGCACTATTCACTGCAGGTTTTATAGACTTTGGAGATAAATTCTCCCACACCACAGTGGAATGATGTCTCTGCTCAGACATCTGATACAAAAATAATCAAAACACAGTCCTGCATAGTTGGGTGGAATCTGATCAAAATATAATGACTTTGTCTCTATGAGATTAACAAGCATGAATGAGTTCAGGAGATAATCTCGTCATGTGATATAATGACAACTTTGACCTTTTTAATGGCTCTGAGTACTGAAACAGTAATGTAGGATCCAATCTTCTCCATTTCTCTTTAACAGCCTATTATCTCTTTGACAAGACTAAGAATCTACAGCCAATCAGGCAATCTATCCACAAGTTGTCAAGGTATTTCACTAAAAGGCAAAAATGCCAACCTCATAGTGATGCTAGAGGAAAAGTCAGATGACCACCTAAGTTATTGTGATTCTTTCTCTGGTGACCATGAATGTCTGTTCAACATTTTGTGGCAATACATATAATAGTTGTTACAGTCTGGAACAAAGTGGTGGACTAATCAACTGACCCTTCCTAGAGCCATGCTGCTAGTATAGCTAAAAATCTTAACAGGCAAAATACCGCATACAGATGATGCCAAATTGGCTCGATGTGGTTGAAATCCCCCACCGTCGACTTCAAGGCACCTAGCCCTAACCCTAACCCTAATACAGCATAGGAAATCTGATTTGAAATATAGGAAAAATTGGATAGGATAAAACAACACAATCTAATTTTGCTAAACAAAACACATTCATTATTAATTTCACCTGTTTATATATTTTTTTTTAACAAATTGTGTATCCATTAAAGTACACATTTTCTATGGGCTCTTAAGGCAAAAACTTGGATAGTCATCATAGAAACAATAACTGGTCATGTGACAATGGCTGGGAAGATTTTTTTTCACAGAACTGTATAAAAATGAAGTGCAATGGGGCGACCTCTAGCTCAGCCAGTTAGTCCTCTCCCCCTTTCCAGTCTATCCACTGTCAATAAAGGGAAAAGCCCCCAAAAAATAATCTTAAAAAATGAAATGAAGTGCAATACACTTACAACAAACTTGCCTCAAACTTCAACAAAGAAAACCTTGCTGTACACAGGTTTCAGATAATAGGAAGCAGAACAGAAATAAAGTGCAATACACAACAGCAGCAAGTGCTCTACAGTGAGTTCAATATGTTTACTTCTAAACTGGCTCTAACATTTGAACAAAGTACACGGTTTCAATATAATGTGTGTTTAAAGTAGATATCCATTAACCAAATTGAAAGGCAGTGATTGGCAGAACAGGCAGCAAAGTGACAGCACTCTAGCCCAGTGGATTGGGGGAGTACAGGGGGGGGCAATCATTTTTCTGGGGGGGTCAGGTGCCGCCCCGGGCCCCCCTCTGGACCCGCCCCTGCTTGGAACTTTACAATAGATGATGTTCTTACCTTTGGAGTACTTTCCTGACAACTTAGTTTCTCATGTATTAAAATGAGAAAATGAGGCACCTTTGTTGTAACTTTCAGAAACCGACATTCAAACAATCATGCCCACTTCATGCAGTCAGTCATTGGTCAGGCGTGCTGAGGTGTGCAAACAAGACTGGGTATGAACCCACCCCATTAAGTTTTCTATTTTAAGTTTGTCACACAGTACATGCCTTCGATGAGAGACTGCCCAAATATGTGCACCATCAATCTCAATTTGTATGATTCATAATGTTTGGTCCCTGTTACAGGCTTATTGCCTGGCCTCCTGGAGTACCCTTTCACTTCTATCCTGCCTGGGTCACACACGCTGGTTATTCAACAATGAGGGGGAAAAGGGGGAGAAAGAAGGCCGAGGTGGAGGCAGGTGTGGGCCCTTGAGGCGTTGACTACATAGGTGCTGGCTATAGCGTAGGTCTGCCCACTCGTTGCCCACATTTACTGGCTGTGATTCCTCTGTTTCCAGTGACAGAAGCCACAACTATGTATGTGTTTATTCCTCAGTGTCACTCAGCAGGGCACAGTTTGCTCACTCAGGGGAAGAAAGTGAGAAACACTGTTTGTATGTGCTGGTGGCCTGTGTCAGCACTGAAAGCTCCAATTTCCCACGTGCCTGTCGACAGGACTGTCCTATGCCATCGTTGAGGTGACAAGTAGCGAATTGCATAGTAAACGTGTGTGCAGACCTTATCAGAACCATTTCTGCTGTGCACGAAATCAAATAGTTGCCTTCAGCTGCGAAGGTTTGTTAGTATTCCAGGCATTACCACAGTACTAGTGTGAAAACAACAACAGCTGACAGCTCCAGCCTGCCGGGCCTCGCTCTCACTGCCTTCCCTGTCCAGCGCAGTGTCATTTTGGATCACACATAAACACACACACTCACAGCAGAATTTAATTTGGTTACTTCCTCTGTTTTCTAAGGGTGCAGAACCACGTCACCGCTCGCTGTCACCACGAATGTGCTCCTCTTTTGCTGCCCAGGCTACGTGTACACACATACCAACCCATTATCAGTCCCAACTCATCAAATACATATGCTTAGTAGGCTCTCAGCGTCAGATACGACGCAAAAAGCACCCTTGAGCGTCTGTATGGTACGCACCAGGCAGAGCAGCAGCTGGAACGTGGCGCTGTAAGATGACGTAGTGTGAAGAGCGACAACATTAGCGAGTAGTATGAAAGACCGAAATCCGCGTAGGGAGGTTGGTCGGGGTGGTGGATGGTTCAAACAACACAGGACTTTCACCCAGGAGACCAGAGATCGTGTCCTGTTTTTGTCCTGCGTGTCACTGAAAGGTACATTTTTTAACCCCACCCACGATCTTTTCCTAAATCTAACTGTCCCGTTCTTGTGCCACATGTCAGTTAAACGTACGTCCCAACCCAGAGCGCCAAAACTGACGCCAAGAGTCCCGACAAAGCATGTTTATATATGATGCTAAAGGAGACTTTTAGCGCCAATAACAACTCCAAAGGCACATACACAAGTGTCCGTATTATACGCGATGGGAGTGAGAATGTGTTGCACATACACACTCATCGGGGCATGAAGTTAACTTTTTTGACCACCAGCCACTTTGGCAGGTGGATTTTTAAATCCACCTGCCAAAGTGACTTTTACCAGCAAGTTTCTTTTTGCCTCATAAAGGTAAAAAACAGGACTTGCTGTGCCTTTATGATCCTATCCTGTCCTATTCATGGTAGCCTACTCATGGACATTGCGTCATCATGTGCTGTAGTAGGGGGGCCAGCCTTGATACTGCATAGGCTGTCCTGTGTTGGCTCGTTGCACCACTGCATATAAGAGATGAGATGAAAATCAGGAGTAGCCTACGCGCACCACAACAACAAAAACACTGGTGAATGTGGACCATAACACATCCATACAATGTTTTTTGTATAGTTCTTAAAAATAAAAAAATAAATAAAAAGGAAACTTGTTTTAGGGAGAATAATAATTAGTACTATTAATTAATTACTCTGGGCTGAGATTTCCTAGGAACCTTATCAAAAAGGCTCAGGATGATGATGTTGGTAATATGAAAACGGCTGGTGGATTTAAGACACAAAATAATAATTTATTGAATGAATTAAATATGAACATATATGTCACTGTCAGTGGCTTGTTGATCTTTACATTGTTAGTTAATTTCCTATCCTGGGCTGGGACACACATTCATACGGTTTAATAAAGTACTTATTGGACTTTAACTTATCATTGCACTTACAATAAAGTAGCTGTCCTCAATTTAGGTCATCCTGTAGGTCTCATCTGCATTTTTTCCTGCATCCACCGCGTGTGATTGTGTGTGTTTGTGTGTGTTTGTGTGAGTGCGCGTCAGTTGCAGGGGGAAATGGAGCAGCAGCCCCGCCCGCTGCAGACAACTGACAATATTGAAACAGCAGCAACTTTCAGTGACTTTATAATGAAAAAACGTTACAGCGTACATTGATGTTAAAATGTATACATGTTGGCAGGTCTTTCACTGTATGTTTTGTTGGTAATGTGAGATGTTCGAGTCACACACGTCTCGTCTTCATAACAGAAACAAGGAAATGAATTTGACCCGTTCTCACTCCTGCTTGGTCAGTGGCTGCACGTGGGACTGCTGGGATTATGTTAGTAATGAAAATGCGATAAGGGGCCCCGGCTGTCAATCAATATCTTGCCAAAGTGGCAGGTAGATTGACAGTGTTACCCACCAATTGCAAAATTCACCCGCATTTGGCAGATGGGCAGGTGTTAATTTCATGCCCTGACGCTCATACAATTCCTACACGTACAAAGCAAAGTGGGTGTAACAGCAGCATTTACTGTCCCTCTAACATGCTGTTAACTGCAGCCCTTAACCTTGCAGTGATGTTAAGACATAGTCAAGAACTATAGAATTTAGAAGGACCCTTGTTACAATAACAAATAAGAACAGAGTATACAGGGTATTAACCAGAATTTACAAACTAGAAAGTAGTTATTTTATTTTTTGAGTTAAAACATGGGTACATTAAGCCAGGGGAGCGCTGTGGGGAGGGCACAGTATTGTATTGCATTGTAGACTCCAATCCTTTCCATTTAACTGTGATAATATTCTTTCAAAAAAGGCCTTTCATGATTTAACAGTCTTTTATCTCTTTGGCATGACTAATAATCTAGCCAATTAGGCAATCCATCCATTAAGTATCAAGACCTGCAAATATTATGGGCCCCATATTAATCGGGTAACAACGTGCGCAACATGGTATTTTGGTTTTATTTAGTTTGTACAATGATGATATAAATGAATAATAAGGAAATAGTTGGGTGAAGCAGTTTATATGACTGCACCAATCTGACGCTATTTCAGATACAGCAGCTTTTGCTTCATAATGCATTGTATGAATTAAACTGAACTGCTGACTGCTGAAAAAACAAATAGCAAAGGAGGCTGTGACGCACCAACCCAGAAAATTTATTTAGTTTCATTGATAGAGAAGTGAGACTCAGATAACGCTGATAATTCGATAATAGAAAAAATTATAATACAGCACACAAGACTCCAATATGATTTTAGCCTGAACAAGGTCCAGTAATTACAGGATTAACTGAATGTCTGTGTAAGAGGCAAAACGCAGGGTAAAAAAAGTTGCTGTATTATAAAATAATTCTGAACAGAAATAACGGTTAGCAACATTTTAGCAGAACAAATATATAAAATGTATTTTTTTAGTATTTTCAACAATATATGGTGACAATATAAACAATATTTATGCACTACTGGCACTACTCATCAGCTGTGCCCCTACATCCCCAATTTACCGCAGGTCTCTGTGATTTTCCTCTGTACACCTGCGTGTGTGTGTCTGTGTTGGACTATCAGATGGCAGACAGGGATTTAGGGTTGGGGATCTTTGCTTTGTGAGGTCAGAGCTCTGGTATTTCCAGTCGGAATCACGGTTACACGGAAAACTGCAGTGTCAACGCCACAATCCCCAATTACCAGCACACACACAGACATAAAAACAAGAAGATTCTCCATCAACATTTTCCTGAGACTATAAAGCGCAATAGGGATAAGTCTGCCTACTAAATATGCTATAGATGGCCTTAAAACCTGCAGTAGAAATTGATTACATTGTTTATAAATGTACGGCATGGCTTTAAATTTAATGATGAACTGTAATTAATAACTTAGCATGCCCCAATCAGAATCCATCACTTTCATTCAGGTATGAGCTTAAATACACACAGTGGCCTGCGGGCGACTGAGTGACAGCTGGTGAGACAACAGCTTCCTACAGCCTGTGGAGCTACAAATCCCTCCACCACCCCTCCAACCCCCCCCTCCCCCCCACACACACACACACACACGCACACACAGTGACAAGCCTGACTTCAAAAAACCTCAAGCCCCTCACCCCCTTCCATTCCGCACTATGATTAAGAAATAAAGGCCGGGAAACAAAGACAACAAATAACTTTTCTGGTACATGCCTTCAAAAACATAGCAGCACAGACACACACACATAAATACATACACACACACACACACACACACACACACATACAAGCATAACACACAAGAGCGTGCTCAGCCATAAAACCACTGAGCTCCAGAGACAAAAGCCTTGTCATGCTCTGGTGGGGTCCTGCCACTAATCTACACAGCTTTATGGGTTGGAGGCAGCACACACACACACACACACACAAACACACACACACAGTTTAGATCAATGTGAAAGAGAAATTTGACACACTGCCTAGATTTGTGGATACATACTTACACACAGACAGTGGTGTTGTATAGCCGGCTGGCTGGGTGTTAAGGCCAAGCAGAGCTACTGGCGACAGGTTGGAGAGAGGAGATGGCTCACTAAGCCTAATCACACAGGGGAATGCTGTCTGGGGTACCTGACCATCAGACCTCTCACTGTGTGTGTGTGTGTGTGTGTGTGTGTGTGTGTGTGTGCATGTATGCGTGTGTGTGTGTGTATGTGTATATGCTTGCTTACTTACATGATGTTATGCATGTGTGTGTGTGTGTGTGTGTGTTTGTGTATATGCCTGCTTACTTACATGACGTTTTGCATGTATGTGTGTGTGTGTGTGCGTGTGAACTCCGGACAAGGGCAGTCATAATTGGGGCTTATCGCCCTGAACGGGGCAGAAGGAGAGGTGCCAGAGCAGGATTGGGGGCGTCTGACCAGAGCTGGAGTTTAATGGGGGCTGGGGGGGATGTAATGAGTCATCCAGATTCTTACAGGCAAAGCCTCACACAGCCGGAGAACATATTCCATACACAAAGCACACTCCATCCCATAAAACTCAGCATCAATTACTTTATCCACAGATCAAAGATAGCCCAAAATGTTTGATGTTCATCTGTTCTGTTCATCTGTTGATATTCTCTGGAACCCGCCTAGACTCATGCTCCTACTGAGATTTCCGCTTTGCTCTCAGTGTATCTAATCGGAATGATAGTGGATTGTATCAACAAAAAGACATTGATTGACCCCTAAAAGTTCTTCTCTGACCTCTGCAAAAGGTGGTTGGGGTGATGGGTGGGCGTTAACACACAAGACTTTCAAGCCTGGGAGCGGAGTTCGCTTCCTGGGGAACACAAAAGACTGTTACCCAGGAAATGGGTGTTCCTTGGGAGTGTTTCAATACAAACCACAAAGTAGTCATTTCGATGACTAAACTTAACTTTCGTCACCGCATAACGCTCACTTTTTCTTGCATAAACTTAACTGCAATCTCCGCCGAGTAAGTTAATTGTTGTACTTGATCCCATTTATGGGTCGACCATTATATGGTAGGACAAACAACCACAAGATTTTCATTTAGGACCGGGGTTTGTGTCATTTTGAAATTAACTGAGTTTTAGTCTGTGATGCAAACAGTCTCACATAGCTAGACCTTCCTCCACAGCGCTGTGGAGGAGGGTCTGGCTAGTCCACATAGCATTCCGGGATGGGAGAAAAACATGCTCTGGTTTATTGGCATTTCTTTAAACGAATCACAATTGTCTTTGGCGGCGCTTAGCGCTAGACAGAGCAACGGTGCCTCTGCTAAATAGCCTCGGGAAGGAACTTGTTTTGGTGGAACATGTGTACGTTTAAAGGATTGGACAGATAGTCTAGCTAGCTGTCTGGATTTACCCTGCAGAGATGTGAGGAGCAGTTAACCATAGTCCTCAGAAATCCACCGGAGTTTAAAATTACAACACAAAGAAGGTAACGGACATTTCCGGTGGCACCAGAGCAAATCCTGTAGGTGCTATAGACTAGTCATCTGTGAAGTCATGTTACATCCTCACTTTAGTAGTTCTACATGAATCATTTCAAGCTGATCCCTGATGTTTTACTAACCCTAAGTATTTTTATTGCCTAAACTTAATGTCAAGGTGGAGCTTATTTCAACTACATCATACAGTATAATGTTATGTAGTTTAATTTATAAGAATACATCTTTTTTAATCATTATTATGTTACATTATTACATTACATTATTATTATGATACATATGTTTTACACAACACATCCTCATATCTAAACGACATTATAGGTCTATTTCTAAAGACATGTAAAACGACATATGACCGTTATATTAACTGCAGCACGGTGGCGGTTTAATCATGTGACCGTAGTCATGTGACCATTCTATTTAACCCTGTGACTCCTGAATTTATTCACAATTATATAAACAAATTTATTAAGTGTGTTTCTGGCTCCAAGCTGATGTTAAATTAAGTTGAGATTGTTAATTTGTCTATAGCATATAGAATAGATATAAATTTAGCTATGATTTAAATTAGCGACAACAGGCATTCATGGTAAAATTTTTTACAAAATGGTAAAATGAATAAAACACATTTTCCCATCTCACATATGTAGATTTTATTCATGTCACAAAGTAATTAACAAATAAATGAATCTTGACAACAGCAAGAAAGAAAACACTCTCCTACTCCCTAACATTGACAGTAGTCATTTTAGGGTTAGGGTTAGGGGTTAGGGTTAATTTCGCTTCCAGGAACTGGATGTAGTTCCCACCAGTGCGTGCAAAAGGTTCCTAGGTATGTATCGAATGTAAACCAACCGGCATTGGGGGAATACACACGCTATCTCGCCTGCAGTCGGAATGGAAGGGGTTTGATGCAAATCAACCCACATCCAATCATTAATCTGTTCAATGCACATATTTAATTGTTGTATTGGGCTATAGTTCCCTGGCGATAAGGTTATGTAAATTTGTGTGTCATCCGCATAACTATGGTAACTTATTTTGTTGTTTTCCATAATCTGAGCCAGTGGAAGCATGTAGATGTTGAACAGAAGAGGCCCCAGAACTGAGCCTTGGGGAACTCTGCACGTCATATTTGTATGCTCAGATGTATAATTACCTATAGACACAAAGTAGTCCCTATTCTTTAAATAGGATTCAAACCACTTTAGTACTGAGCCAGAAAGACCAACCCAGTTTTCCAATCGGTCAAGCAATATGTCATGGTCTACCGTATCAAATGCAGCACTGAGATCAAGTAATACTAAGACTGAAATGTTGCCACTATCTGTGTTTAAGTGGATGTCATTAAAGACTTTAACAAGAGCTGTCTCAGTGCTGTGGTGTGGTCGAAAACCTGACTGGAAGGCATCAAAACTGTTGTTTAGCAATAAGAAAAGGTTGAGTTGTTGAAAAACCACTTTTTCTATGATTTTACTCAAAAATGGAAGGTTTGATATTGGCCTATAGTTACTCATTAGTGTTGTGTCTAGATTGTTCTTTTTTAGGAGTGGCTTGATGACTGCAGTTTTCAGGGCCTGTGGGAAGATACCTGAGAGCAGAGACGTGTTTACAATCTGTAGAAGATCAGAAGACCAACAATTCGAAACATTTTTGAAAACACCCATTGGTAGAATATCAAGGCAACAGGTGGAGGTTTTCAGATGTTGTATAATGTCCTCCAGGTTTTTAAGGTTGATCGTATGAAATTGTGTACTGTTGGAATTTGTTTTGCGTGCACACTGTGACAACACATATCCTGTACTTGATATGGAAGCACTGACTGTCTAATTTTCTGAATTTTGTCTGTGAAGAAGGAGGCAAAGTCATTGCAAGCCTTGGTAGACAACAGTTCAGATGCTATTGGTACTGGAAGGTTTGTTAATCTATCAACAGTAGCAAACAAAGCACGTGAATTATCATTGTTTCTGGCAATAATGTCAGAGAAAAAGGACCGCCTTGCATTCCTTAGTTCCATATTGTAAATGCGAAGTCTCTCTTTATAAGTGTTATAATGGACCTGGAGATTAGATTTTCGCCAACTGCGTTCAGCTTTTCGACACTCTCTTTTTTCTGTTCTCACAACTATAAAATTTCTCCATGGAGATCTTTTCTTACCAGAGACAGCTTTGACCTTAGTGGGAGCAATAGCATCAATAACATTCGTAATTTTACAGTTGAAATTATTTACAAGCTCAGTGACTGAGACCCCTGAGAGGGTGGGTGTAGAGGAGAAAAGCTGAATGAATGATTCACGGGTGTTTTCAGTGATATACCGTTTTCTGATTAACTTTGTTTGAACACTTTTGGGCAGAGAGATAGTGCCGTTAAAGAAAACACAGGAATGATCAGAGAGAGCAACATCAGTCACCACAACCTTGGAAATGTTCAGACCCTTGGAGATAATCAAGTCCAGAGTGTGCGCCTTATTGTGCATGGGCTGTGTCACATGCTGAGTCAGTCCATAGCTCTCAAAAACACAACACAGTTCTTTGGTCCCTCGGTCCTGGGGGTTGTCAACATGAATGTTGAAATCACCAGCAATAATTACACGGTCAAAGTTAATACAGATTATAGACAACAGTTCAGTAAAGTTGTCAAAGAAGTTTGCACAGTATTTAGGTGGCCTGTAGATATTTAGAAGTAGAACTTGAGGGGAGGATCTTAACTGAAGAGCTACATATTCAAAAGAAGCAAAATTTCCGTAAGATATTTGCGTACATTGGAATGGGTCATTAAACAAAATGGCGACTCCACCTCCTTTCTTATTCACTCTATTCTCACTCATAAAACTGAAGTTAGGGGGGGCTGACTCAATGAGAACAGCAGCACTGTTATTATGGTCCAACCAGGTTTCAGTTAAAAACATAAAATCAAGATTGTGGTTGATAATAAAATCATTGATTAAAAATGATTTTCCTGCCAAAGACCTAACGTTTAGTAGTGCTAGTGTTAGTGCGTTTTCATTTTTTGGGACAGACTGTGGCTGACGAGGAATGGATGCTAAATTTGCAAAGTTTGCAGTTCCGTGCTTATTCACCATTCTTTTTCTATTACCTATCACAACATAAATTGTGGAAGAATCTAATACGTAGGGCCCAGGCTTGTCTTGGAAAAAGTCATGAGTGCTACTAGGCATGCAGCCTGGAGCCGGCCCATATCAGTTAATGCTTACTGCATTTTGCACACAAGCATCCTTATCAGTTTGGGGAGATGGAGTTAACTGCCGTCCTTGAGGAGGGATAGGTGCCTGGCGTTTTACGATGGGAGAAGGAAGGGGGGCATACTTGGTTCCAGCATTTACCAGCTGCTTCATCTGGTCAGTGAACTCCAACATGGGGATGAGGGAAAGAGGGGAGAGCGACGTATCCTTAAAGAGGTCCTCAAAGCTTTCGTGGTTGTCAAAGGGGTTTGAGGAGTGTTGGACGGGTGAGACGGGGGGTTGAGATTTCTCATCTCCGGTCTTTGGTCTCCCATGGTCAAATCTTTGCTCAGGTGGGGGCTGTGGTGGCTCACTGCCGCACTTTGTTGTGTCTTCCTCTTGTTTTGGTTCATCTTGTCTCGTGTCCTTGGCCAAGGGAGCAGATGTGTGGTGCAGAAAGTAAAGTAGGCTAGAGGTGAATAGCTTTACTCCTGGCTTGTTAAGGAATAGTCCATCTGCTTTAAAAAGATGTCTGCAGCCACAGAAAATGTTAAAATTGTCAATGAACTGCATAGAATGGTTGTTGGTACATGCAGTTGAAAGCCATCTGTTCAGTGCCAACAGTCTGCCGAAACTCTCAGCTCCTCCTCTGACTGGCGGTATAGGGCCACTGACAAACACCTTTGCGTTTAGGGAGGTGTTTAGCAGATTCATAAAGTCACGATTCAGCACTTCAGACTTTTGCTTTACAACATCATTTGACCCTATATGCAGTATAATGTTCTTCACAGTTGGGCGTGCTGCTACGATATCTGGGATTCTTTGGGCCAAGTCAGACACCATGTCTTTGGGAAAACAGAGTATTTTGGTGTTTTTACTGCTTTTTATATCTTTCACAGCAGAGTCACCCACAATCAGAGTTTGGGACCCAGTCATTAACTTTCCCTGTAGCTTTTTACTTTTAGAATTGCTCTCAGTCCTTACCCTGCTGTGTGACGATGAGACGTAATCCAGGTCATGTCCAGGGTCCTGCAGCAGAGGAGCAAATCTGTTCTTCACCTGCACACTCAGTTGTTGGGGAGGCATTTTGTTGCTGATTTTCCCTTTTGCAGCTGTCCACGTCTGTGTCCTGCTAAGTACAGGGGTTGAAGAGGCACTCTGCCTGGATGATAATACAGGCCAGCCGGTCGTATCACAAATCTCAGGGCGCTGTGTCCTGCCCGTTAGTCGTCCTCCCATTTCCCAGGAAAATGATTTACTCTTATGCTTTGCACCAAAAGAGTTCCAGGGAGGACTGCCACTTGTTGATTTATTATCCGTTCCACAGCCCTCCTGTTTCTTTGTGGTCTTGCTGGTGCTAGTTAGCCATGTGTTAGCATGCTTTTGTCCATTGTTTTGGGTCACTGGTAAAGTGGTGTCATTTCCACATGATCCGTTCACTTCCATATTTACTTCTAACCGGTAAATTTTGGTTTCCAGAACTGCAATCTTCTGAAGGAGTTTGTAGTAGTCCTCTATGGAGAAGGGTGGCATCTTGCTGCTAATTAGCTTTAGCTACAGTCACTTTAGGACAGGCTTGAGCTATTGGTAGGCCACGCTCACGCAGAAAAATGTTCAAATATGACAATAGCCTACTATGTCTACAAAAAATATATAGTCCAGTGATTTATAAGTATCCAAGAGCCGCTGCTCATAGTTTCTCTCAGAGGAAAAGCAAGATTATCAGCAGAAATATGCAAGCAGAAGCAGGAGCAAGCAATAGAGCGTCTGCACTGTAAGAAGCAGCGTCTGCTTCTTTAACAGCCGCTGTTAAAACATGTAGTTAATGTTTTAAAATTGAACTAGTTAACAATGCTGCTTATACAAATGCATCAATAATGTTCAAATAATATATAGAGAGTAAATCCTCTGAGTGGGGTCATTTTGTATGTAAGGAGTAGTTTTACTCTTGATACGTTATGTTCATTTTGATGCTAGTACTTCTGTATTTTTAATTGAATAAGACTTCTGTGCCTACATGAAGTTAATTCTCTCTGATTTGAACGAAAGACAGAAATAATATATTTGCAGTGGTTTGTTTTCGAAGGTCCCACAGGGATAGAGGGTGAGAGGTTTTGGAATAGCAGTTGCAACTCACACTCCATCCATTAAGTGAATTTCTTTGAACGTGGGCTGGTGTTGTTGTGAGCAATGGTAGAGGATGAAGGCAAAGAACTTTTGTCTTGTGTCCACCATCTGGCGAGTCTCACTCAAATCACAAGAGACTTTTATTGATTTTCATTTTTAAACATTTTGCATTTCAACAGCTCCTCTCCTTCTCATATATACATAAATATAACATTTCTCAAGAGCAATTTTTGAAGGGGACACAAACAATACAGCCATAATGTGTACGAGGAAATGTGTAGTTGTGGAACTCCTGTAAGTAGGCCGGCAAGCTATTTTATTTACTTTAAACATCAGATGAAGTGATTCTTTTTGCTAATACAGATTATGCTGAACTTAGAACTGAGCCTCCTAGCAAGCAAGCTAAATAACTATCCAGCCAGCCAGCTCATTTTCTGTAATAAGTGAAAGCATGTTGGGTGGAAGTAGCAAGTTAGCTAACTAACTATCCAAAAAGCTATTTAACAAGTTACCAAACAATCTAGGTAACGTTATAATCGCTAACATAAAGGATTCATGGAGAAATCATCATTTTTTGTCAAGACTATTTTGTAATTAATTAAAATGACACAGTATCTTCTGTATTAGAGAAAAGAATCACTTCATCCGATGTTTAAAGTGAATGTACTGTAATTTATGGGTGTATGTGATTTCTGACTGCTTGGGTATTTAAGTTTGTGGGTGGAAGTAGACAAGCGGCCTCAGCTTACACCTCACTTGTGACCCTGCATATAACGCCTGTAATGTAAAGGATTTCACCCTACATAGCTCTTGCTAGCTTGGCACTACATTTCTTGCCGCAAATTCCACTTCAACAGCATTGTTTGTTTATTAAATAATACATTTCTTCTGGTCACAATGCAAGAAATCATGGAGTTGATGATGGAGCTTTCATTACTGTTTCAGTACTTATGCAGACACCCAATGTACATTCTCCAAAACTGACAGCATGCGATTCAGTTATTCTTCATAAAGTATCTGCGTAGGCCGACATGTTCACAAAAAGTATGTCTTGCAGACCCTCGCGGCTATGCTAATGCGTGTCCTTTTCCATTCTGGATAATCTGTAGTCACTGAGCTTGGCAGAGCATGTGGGCAGAGCATGTGAGCGGAGCACGAGCGCGTGTGGATTGCAAGGATTTTGGATGGAGCATAGAGCAGATTTTTTAAATGTTGGAATGTTACCTTATCTCCCGCTCCAATTTCAATTTTCCAATTTTGATAAGCTTGTTGACCATCCTACAGAAGCACAGTTCCCTTGACACCAAACTGTGCAGGAATTAAATAGACTTCTTTTGATGGCAATGAACCGCCCTTTGCGTCTTCCATCTCACAAATACAGTGGACAGAAATACTTTGTATAGAGAAATCAAAGAGTCAGACATTTTTAAAGATGCAACATTCTGAAACAGACTCCTAATCAGACATGAGACCTCGGGCTGAGGTGATCTGCATTGCTCTTACAGAGCAATAACCTTCTCATGCTAATGTAAAACAGAGCTATGACTGCTAACGCAAAGCACTAATTTACCTTAACTTCTCTGGTTACATTCCTACCCTTTAACCTTTTATCCAGGCTTCATGTTCACATTTTGGCCTCGGCCCCTCGATCTTACAACCCTATTCAGAGGAGCAGCCATTATCATTCTGCCCTGTGGTCCAACTCTGTCATTGCTTCATCCTACTTCCAATATCTTTATGATTAATCACTCTACCAGTAATCGGAGTGCCCTTCTTCCCCTTCTTCCCCTCCGTTCCCTCCCTCTTCTTCCATGGGCTCCACATGACATGTCTGATGTCAGGGCATAAGACAATGGGATCCAGATGCGTGATAGATGGAGGACGGACCATGTTCATAAGTATGCATTGTGGTTTAAAGTTACAGACGTACGGTCCCATCCACTGGCTTGGCCTGCCTTGTGGCTTCAAGGGTGATTAATGGGACTTTACTGGCAGTGAGAGAGACCAGTTTCCGCTCTGACACAGATACAGAAAAATATGTTGCATACAGCACATGCACACTCTGAGTTGTTAAAGCATGAATTCATTAGTGCACATATGCAGGCGCAGGGTAAAAAAAGAGTTTGTGGGTTAGGCAGAGATTGCATGTGAGGGCGATATATACTGTAGGAGGGCAAACACAGCCAAGACATCAAAGGATGCAGGGTGTGTATTTACTTCTGGTTGGAACACCACAAAGCATGTAGTAAGATATCATCATGTATATCATCATCTGGAAGAGCTCATCGAAGCACACGTTCATGCTTAAACAATACACCACAAATCAATAACTGATAGCCTCGTCAGTGCTGTCAGTTCCCGACTTCTTCTCCATATACCATCGCTTCAGTCTCATCCCTCATGTCTTGTGTTTCTCCCTCATCCTGACTCATTTTTTTCTCCGTAGAAGGGCATTAGAGCCAAGCCCCGCTGTCTCTGAAGAGCTGGCCTGGCTGCTGTACGGTACTGTATGGCATGGCTACAGGGTCATGTGCTGAGCAGATGTGGTTTTTGTGGAATCTCTGGGTGGCTCTGCATGTTATCTGATGATACGCAGAGGATCAGATCAGATCGCAGCTGATTTTTTTATACACTCTACACACAAACACAGCCCATGTGTAAACCACGTACTGTAACAAGCACCATGTTGTCATCAGGAAGATTAGAGATATACATCGAGTCTGATAGCTGCTCCAAAACTTTACAGCGCTTTCATGTAAACATTTATTTCTTCAAAGGTGCATCTCACTTCAAAGGATGTTTTTTGCTTGGTTTCATTTTTTTGGTACCTTTTCATATTGTGTATGATTTCTTTACTCCTCAGATGCTATTATTTTTCCCACCTTGATTGTGCTGTAACACACTTTATGATATGCCTTTCCTTGTAATTAGCAGTTGCCGTAGAATCAGTGGCCAGACCTTCCTCCACAGTGCTGTGGAGGAAGGTCTAGCTTAGTCTTGCATTGCCAGACCTTCCTCCACAGTGCTGTGGAGGAGAGTTTGGCTAGTCCACACAACATTCCAGGATGGGAGAAAAACGTGCTCTGGATTACTGGCATTCCTTTAAACCAAACACAATTGTATTGGGCTAAGCGCTGCACAGAGCCCTGGTCTCGCTGCAAAATAGCCTCAAGAAGGAACTTGTTTTGGTGGAACGTGTACGTTAAAAGTTGTTTTAGTCGTGCAACAGAAACTCAGATTGAACAGAGTCTAGCTAGCTGTCTGGATTTACCATGCAGATATTTATGTTTAAAATTCCAACACAAAGAAAGCGGAAGTTACAGACATCTGGATGAAAAGAAGGACAGTGGCGAAATTTCCAGCTACAACGGAGCAATCCCAGAAGTGGGATAGGAGATAAAAAACGCTCTGGGTTGTTTGCATTTTTTTAAACCAATCACAATCGCAGTGACAGTAGCTCTACAAAATAGTCTCGGGAAGGGACTTGTTTTGGTGGAACATTTACACCCTGCAAAAGAAAACGCCACATACAATATTAAATGAAGTTAACTGTTCACACAAAACAGTAACACAAGCTATTTAAATTAGCTGGATACATGGTTAAACATTACTGGAGCACAGCTGAAACCCGCTGTCTTATGGTACTATGGTCCGACACCACTGTGCACTGAGAAAAAGAATAATTTAATTTAATTTAATTCATAGTGTCAAATCACAACAGGAGTTTTCTTAGGACACTTTACAGACAGAGTAGGTCTAGACCAATGATTCCTAACCATAGGGCCGCAAAAAACTTTCAGTTTTGCACCTGTGGGCCGCAAAGGCCGCGGGACTGCGTGCAGCTTTTGACCATGTGGTGGCGGTAATGCACTCAGTTGTTTAAAAAGCGCCAATACACAGAGAAGAAGACTCTACTTTGCAGCAAAAATTGAGAAGTTTTTAAAAAGAATAAAAATACAATCTCGACATAAATGGAGGAACAGAGGCAGTGCCAAAAGCCCATTGTGTGGAGTGTTGGCTAATGCTGTCCAACGAAGCTCTCAAGCCCTCAAAACTACAGCGGCATCTAGAGACCAAGCACCCAATGCTCGTGGGAAAGCCGGTGGAATATTTTAAGAGGAAGGAAAGTGGGCTGCAGATGCAGAAAAGGTCTGTCGTGTCACTGACAAGCAACTCTAAATGTGCATTGAAAGCCAGCTACCTCGTAGCCAGAAAGTAAGAAAGCATTCACCATAGCGGAGGAGTTGGTTCTGCCTGTCGCTGTTGATATGTGCCGTGAGCTAATCAGACAGGCCGCTGCAAAAAAGCTGCTGACCATCCCACTCTCAAACGACACTGTGAGTCACCGTATTGCGGACATGGCCTCAGACATACAGCATCAACTTACAGAAAGAATAAAAGTAGCCCTTTTTTTTCTTTGCAATTAGACGAGTCCACAGATGTCACAAATGCTGCACTGCTGCTAGTTTGCGACCGCTGGGACAGTAGTTTGCACGAAGACATACTGTTTTGTGGAGAGCTACCAACACGAACTACGGCTGAGGAATGTTTCCGCTGCATGGATAACTACTTCACTGAGAACGGCCTGGACTGGCAGAACTATGTCGGGGTGTGCAATGATGGTGCAGCATCAATGACTGGCAGGCATCATGGTGTCATTAGACAGATACTTGATCGTGCACCCGAAGCTAAATGGACACACTGTTTTCTCCACCGTGAAAGCCTTGCAGCAAAAAGATCTCACCAGATCTCCACCAGGTGATGGATGTAAGTATGAAAATCATAAACTTTATTAAAAAAAATGCTGTGAACTCCAGATGTTTTGCTAAGCTTTGTGAGGACATAGAAGCAGATCATGTCCAGCTGCTATATCACAGTAAAGTGAGATTGCTCTCAAGAGGACTGGTCCTCAATCGTTTGTTTGAACTGAGGAATGAGGTGTTCTCTTTTCTCAATGAGGAAAAATCTCATCTTGCACATTACTATGCTGACACAATGTTCACAGCAAAATTTGCCTACCTCTGTGATATTTTTTCACTACTGAACCAACTGAACACCTCACTTCAAGGAAGAAACAGCAACATATTTTGTGGACCAAGAGGGCCAAGGAAAAGAGGATGGACATGTTTCCACTTTTGTCTGACATTTTGGAAAACTCCCCTCAGGTGAAGATCAGTGACTCAGTCTCCCATCACCTCTCACAACTGGCAGAGAAATTTGGTGACTACTTTCCTGAGGATCACAGAGAGGGAAACATGTCGATTTTGGACCCATTTTCAGTGGATTCCACTACAAATGATGTTGCTTTGCCCTCACACCTGGAATCCCAGCTTCTGGAAGTTTCCACTGACAGCACTTTAAAGCTGCAGTGGGGCAAACTGGACCTGGGCTCCTTCTGGATTGCTGTCTCAAAGGAGTACCCATGTCTTGCACTGAGGGCTGTGAAACTCCTTCTCCCATTCACAACTACGTACCTGTGTGTATCAGGATTCTCCATTGTGGCAACAACTAAGACCAAAGCCCGAAACAGACTCAGAGCAACACTGCAGGCTACTCTGAGAGTGAGCCTTTCTCCCATTCCACCCAGACTGGATCTGATTATGTCTCAGAGGCAGGCCCAAGTGTCTCATTAAGAGGTGAAGATAAAAAGGGAGTTGTATTATTGTTGTTAATTGTTGTTATTATTTGTGTCATTGTTCATTTGTCACAGATATAAAGATTCTTCTGGTTCTGCCATGCAAAAATGGAGACTGCTGAAGCAATTTTCAAATGGCTTTGCAGATTATAAGGCTATAGTTTCATTTGCACTTTATTTCAATTTCATTTACAGTTTATTTATTTATCTTTATAGATTTATATTATTTGAATGCATTTATTTTATTACCCCCTTTTTATTGATTGAATGATATATATATATATATATCATTTATTTTTTATAAATTTTAAGTAAAATCCTACTATTGGTCTTTTTTTTTATTATTGACATTTTTTCTTGTCACAGCATGATTTGGTCCATGAATTATCAGCCTGTTCGGTGTCTTGATACAGTATGTGTGCAGGTTTACCTAAACGTAAAAAAAATCTTTGTGATGATCCCATTTTATCATGTCATTTTATATGACAAGGTTTTTGCTTGTTAAACAGTAAGTGGATTTGGTTTATTATTGAATACAAATCAAACCGAGAGTGAAGTCAATTAAACCTATACAGTGTTAATATTTAATGTGCCCCGGGCCACTTTGTACTATAAAAATTGGGCCTCAAGGTCAAAAAGGTTAAGAACCCCTGGTCTAGACCACGCTCTATAATTTACAAAAACCCAACAATTTCCCACAAGCAAGCATTTGGTGTGACAGTGGCGAGGAAAAACCTGAAATCTCAGACAGACCCTGGCCCTGGGTGGGTGGCTATCTGCCGCTACCCGTTGGGACACAGATACAGATATACAGAAATATGATTCATAATTATCATAGCAGTTGGTATATGTTTTGGCATTTATTGGAACAATACAGATAATAGAACGAGGAATAGAAATAATAGTTGTATCAGTATAGTTGTAGATTATATCTCCAGCCTGGCCTGGGAACGCCTTGGGATCCCCCAGTCGGAGCTGGTTAATGTGGCTTGGGAAAGGGAAGTTTGGGGTCCCCTGCTGGAGCTGCTCCCCCCGCGACCCGACACCGGATAAGCGGATGAAGATGGATGAAGATGGATGGATGTAGCAGTGCAGGGCATCGAGCAGGACCACAGCAGCAGCAGCTGCCAAAAACGATCAAGGTGCCACCTGAACCCAATGTTAGGCTCTAGTTCTTTGGACCCAGACTCAGAGACAGAGCACACGGACACAGAGGAGTAGTTCAAGAGTTTATTAACAACTGAGATAGAGCAGAGAGGAATTGTTCAGGGTTGAGTAGCTTCAGGTGGGACTAGAGCTGGAGGTTAACGGACAGGAGTGTGGCCAGCATCGGCGGAGCGGGGGGGTGGCTAATTGGGCTTAAGCCCCGAATGTTTTGTCAAAAGCCCCGAATCTTTTAGGTTTTTTAAAATAACTTAATTTCCTCTCTCAGTCTTTCTGACTGGAGCAGCAAAAAATTTAACAAAAGCTCTATTACCGTGCGTGCGGACGGTAATGCATTGCGCATCACTCAGCTTGTTTGCCAACTGCCAATAAAAACTAACGAAGAAGAATATAAATCTTCTTCTTCGTCGTTAACTTGTCGTCAGGGGCTGGCGGCATAGACAGTATGAGGCGGGCTGTTGTCATGTTGTAGTTATGGATATAACTAAGTTTTTTATACGAAACACGAACAGGAACACTAACAGACCTCACCGGCCAGAGAGTGAACCGCGGACAAGCGTGGCAGGTTTGTGACTCCGCTGTTGTAACACTTGAGTTAAGTGACTGTATTGCTGGCTGGCTAGCGAGTTAACATTATTAGTTGTTATTAAGAGAAATTAGTTGCTAATAGAGATGGGCGGATGATTCGTCTGATGATTTGTCATGTACACAGGGGGGTAGGGGGTTAGGGGGGTTGAGGGGGGGGCACTTGTAAAACCGAAACACACAGCTTGTATCAAATGTTAAGTTATCTCAGGGCATGTTTTACAGCTAATCTTGGCACATTAGTGGGATAAGAAGAGAGACTAATTGAGAAATATAGTGATAAAGAAGATCAGAAAGACATGAGAAAGTTTATTTCCTCCTCCTGATTACAACAATTCCAAGTACAGATGCATCAATATCACTGGAAAAGTGATTCCCCCCCCCTACTTTAATTAAAAAAGTTAATCTTTAATATATTCTACATTCATTACATACAAAGTAAAATATTTCAAGCCTTTTATTGTTTTAGTCTTGATGATAAGGGCTTACAGCTCATCTAAATCAAAACTCCAGTACAAATGTATTAGAATTTTAGAACAAAATATCTTTTTTTGTCACACAGATGAGTCAGCTAGGGAAGAGGAAGGACAGGCATCACAGCAAGGGACAGCAGGTGGATTAACTGCAGTTAGTGATCTAGGGACTCCGGAAAGTGGCCTCAGCCAGTTTGGAACTCAAAAAAGAGCATTTAACAAGACATGGTTTGAGCAATTTAAATGGCTGGAGTACTCTGTAACCAAAAACTGCACATTTTGTTTTTCATGTCGCCTGTAGGAAAGGCAAAACATTCGCTCTAATAAAGATGCACTCAGTTGCTCTGGGTTTTCAAATTGGAAGAGGGCTTTGGAATCCTTCCGGGAGCACGAAAGAAGTGCCCTCCACATTTCCACCATGACATGCTGGCAGAGTTTTAAAAGCACAAAAACTCATGGGAATGTAATTGAGCAGCTGAAAACTGCTAATGCAGCAGAAATCTCAGAGAGGCGCCAGTACCTTCACCGTATTGTGGCAGCAACCACCTTTTTAGGAAAACAAGGCATCCCATTCCGGGGGCATGATGAGCACGAATCTAGCCAGAATCAAGGCAACTTTATTGAATGTATGAAACTCCTTAAACAATTTGACCCATTTCTACAAGAATATACTCCCCCTTCTCATACGCATTTCACAAGAAATCACAGAAAGCATCATCAAGCAAATGAAGATTGCAAAGATGTACTCTGTGATGGCAGACGAGGCCAGAGACAGATGCACAGAGCAGCTTGCAGTCTGTGTGCGTTTTGCAAAAGGGGGTAGTGCGAGAGTGTCTTCTTGGGCTTCGGAGGTTACAGAGCTTTGATGCAAAGTCCATTGCAGATGAGATAGAGGCAATGTTACAGTCGCACAACTTGGGTGACCTACTGTGTGTTGCACAAGCCTATGATGGGGCATCTGTCATGAGTGGAGCAGTGGGTGGTGTCCAAGCCCGCTTCAGAGAGCGACACCCTGAAGCAGTGTATGTGCACTGCTATGCACACAAACTCAACCTTGTTCTGTGCTACACATGCAAAGCTATACCTGAAGCTACCGCATTCTTTGAACTGCTGGAGAATGTGTACACATTTTTCAGCAACTCACTTGTGAACCACAACAAGTTCATAGAAATCCAGAAAGCTCTCCACAACAAGATGGGCGTGCCAGGTGAGGTCTGTCAATGCTGTCTTGAACAACCTTTCTGCCGTTTTAGCGTGTCTCAGCAACATGAACTCATCCATGGCCCTAGGGATCCGGTCAAAGCTCTGCAAGACAAAGACACTCTACATGCTTGTGATGTTTTCCAAACTCCTCGGCATAACTGAAGGTCTACACCGGTACCTGCAGGGGGAAAGTTTGGACTTAAGCAAAGCAGTTCAGTACAAGACGGCAGTCCTTCAAACTTTGATGGAGCTCCGCACAGAATCTGGTGGTGAAGATGTGTTCAGAACAGGTTTTGTGGTGGAGTCAGCCTGTGGGTCAACCTCCAATCTGACCACCTCAGATGAATTCAGACAACAGCTTTTTTATCCATGCCTGGACAGGATGGTAGAGGAACTCACCCACCGGTTTTCAGGTCTGGGAGAAGCACTTATGTCAGGTATTCATGCTTGCAACCCAACCACAGAGACCTTTCTCTCTGAAGAAGCCTTCAAAAGCCTTGTTTCCCATTATAAGATTCAGTTGAAGCCAGAAGAACTCCTAGTGGCTAAAAGTTTCATCAATAGAAGGATGGAGAAAGAGACAGTCCCTGACACCTCCACTGTGTTCCAACTGCTTGATGAAGACATGTTTCCAAGCCTGAAGGCTCTCTTTCAAGTTGCCCTGACGATTCCAGTAAGCAGCTGCAGCTGTGAACGCTCCTTCAGTGCGTTGCGCCGTCTTCATACATGGTTAAGGAACACCATGGGTCGAGACAGGCTCAACGACTTGGCCATCATGTCAATTGAAAAGGACAATTTGAATGACATCAACCCTGACAGCGTTATTGACAGATTCGCTCAATTAAAGCCACGTTGATACAGCCTTATGTTGCCGCAACAGAAATAGAAGACGACAAAAAAAATGCTTCATCAAGACAACAATAGGAGAGCAAAGATTTAGAGAGTTTGCGAGAGAAAGAATGGAGGCACGGCAGCTGGAAAGGAATGCAAAGAAGAAATGGAAGAAAGTGTGTAGGAGCAAAAGAATGGAGATGCTTACTATGCTAGTTACTAAATCGGTTAGATTTACAGAATTTCTGTATGGTTAATAGCTTTTACATTTATTAAATTCGGAGTAAGGAGATAAGTCTGAAAATGAGCAAGGAGGAAAAATAAGTGAGTGAAGAGACAATGACACGAATATACTTGTGGAGCATGAGAGACTGGAGGACAAGAGGAGGAGAGATGATGAGGGGAGTGAGAAAGAAGTGAAAAGCAGAAGTTAAGAGGAGAGAGGAGAAAAATGTGTGATGAGAAGTGGAGAAATAGGAGAGAAGAGGACAAGTGGAAGTCTGGATTTGAGGAGTGAGGAAGAAAGGGATGAGTGAGGGAAAAAGCAAAGAAAATAGAGATGAAATGAAATATGAAAGCAGGTGAATTGGAAGAGGGACAAGAGATGAAAATGCGTTTAGCAGTAAGGAGTGAAGAGCAGATGAGTAAAGGGGAGCACAGATGCCAGAAGTAAATGTAAGAGAATAAGATTTGCATTTAATCTTTTTTGCATCTTAAGTTTGTGATCAGAAAACACTTATACTTTCTTCTTTCAGTGGAAGAAATTTCCAGAGATGAGTGGAGCATGAGTAAGAGAAGTTATGACAAAAAGAGGTAGGAGAAAAGTGACCAGTACACTGTAAATTATATCTGTTGTTTTCACAGCATTATACTTTTCTCAACAGTTTCTAAATGTATAACCTATGTACAGTATGTTACTGTAGATTTAGTTTTAGTTTTAGATTAGATTTAGTTTAGTATTATTTAGTATTTTCAACAGTTATGTACTGTGCACACAGTTGACAGTATGTTACTGTAGATTTTCTATGCATTCTGGGAAATTATCTGATCAGCGTTCATATTCGCCTCTCACGGCGTGAGCTCACGCGTGTCTTTTGTATCATTAAAATGAGTGAGCATCAAGTCATTTTCATTTTAATTTTTTATTTATTAAACAGGAAAAGATTAAAGACAATCGGGCCTGACTCAGTGTAAAACTGATTTTCAGCAGGTTCCTGCTCTGCAGAACATAAACAACAGACATATATCTATGGAAGGAACTAACTATCAGGATCTGGGTTGCGTTTCCCAAAAGCATCGTAAGCCTAAATAGATCGTAGAGACCATTGTGGAAATTGTTCTATAATCAATTTAAGGTTACAATGCTTTGGGGAAACGCAGCCCTGATCAGTGGCCGATTGTTTGGAGTCAGAGATATAGAATGCAGGCCATTGCCTTCTCAATATTTATTACTTTAGCCTAACTATCATCATTTTCCCAAATAGTGTATAGAATTTTAGGCATTCTATTATCTCAAACAGCCTGAAAAATAGTGCATTTAGCTGACTAATTGGGGAAAAAAATCTCCACCAGGGGAGCATGCCCCCGGACCCCCCTAGGTTTGGGCTAAGCCCCAAATGTTTATATTGTCTGGCTCCGCCCCTGGTGGCCAGGCAGACTGAGACTCGACAGAGGGTGGCGATGAGAGTCCCGTCTCGACTCACCCAGGCAGCCAGTTGGGGAGGCAATGAGAGCCCGAGTGAAGAGGCGAGTGGCGAAGAGAGCTGAGTGACGAGGTGAGCAGGCAGCAGGTGAGCAGGTCACAGCAGGGGAGCGGCAGGAAGACAGCAGGTTCAGAATGGGATCACTGGTAACGTTGTAACGAACTGGCGCTCAAGAGGTGAACAGCCCGGGTAGATAACTGCTGGTTGTTGATTAGTGGAATGTGCTGCAGCTGGCTGGAACAGAGCAGGAGAGAGTGGCCACGCCCCTTGACTTAGATCCTCTTTGTGACACTCGCCACAGCAGGTGGAGACAAACACAGACAACAAACACAGGGAAAAAGGGAAGAGGAAAACAGGCAGGGACAGGGAAACAGAGCTGACCCATAACACCCAAGCCCCCAGGAACAGCAGCATGTCTTAAAGTAACCATAGTCTTAGTGGATAACGGTAGCATTGCACCCCTCTGACCCAGAAAGACTTTTCCCAGAGACTTTGTCTGGCGAAATAAACTTCTATATTTCAGCGGATCATTTTTTTTGGGGTACATCAACTTATCAGCCCAAACACTTAAAGGGTCCTGTAGCTGTAATAAGGGATATAGCTAATGGTTGTAATTCACCAGGTGTTCTATTAATACATCCATGGTATGTGTACGTATGTGTGTTGTAAAGCCTGTAACGTGGATGTAACGTCATTAGCGTTTCCCAAATTGCCGGGGCCATCGGCTAGTAGCTAACATGGATGTATTAAGAGAAGCAATGTTCAAGAGACTGCAGGCTAACCTTAGTAGCTAGTGCTAGCTAGTAGCTAGCTAGTAGCACGACATAATGATTACATCTCCTTGGTTGTCTAAATACATATTTAGATAAGCATGTAAACGATCAGGAACAACAGAAACACAATGTTTAACGTTAGTGAATATTTTAGACAGTGAAATGGCGAGTACATGAGTGGATGTACCCTAACGAGAGAGAAGCTCATGAACAAGCATGTTGCTACCGGTTGCTATGACAACACAAACAAACTGTTGCTAGTGCGCATGTCCATCGTGACGTTATGGGCCAGTCAAGAAGATCCGAGCTCCATGATTGCTTTATGTTTTTTTGAGCACTCTCATTGGAATGAACGGGGGTTCCCGCCGAACACTGTATCCAGTTCTTTTCATACATCCATGCCTGACCCGCCAAATCTGAGAGGCGACAATAAATATTCGATCAGGCAAGTTGCATTGAAGTGTCACATGTGGACACACGGTCTACGGACACAGCTGAGTTACGATCAGGCGCATCTGATCACAAAAGTCACATTGAAAAGACAAGTGTAACTGTGGCTTATGTCAGCCACGCTGCCAAGAAAAACACACGCATGCACTCAGACATTGCACAGCAGCTTACCAAAGGTATCAGACTAAGTGTCAGGGATTAAAAATACAATAGCTTGAATCAACAAGGAGTCATTAAAATCTCACTGTGAGAGAGGCAGCCCGGTGCAGAGGTTTAACACTGTAACCACAGACACTCCCCAAAGTGAGCTCACCACCAACAAAGCTCTCTCTATCTCTATTGGTCAGCATTTTCAGGAGTTTTGCAAGAATACAGTGGCAGATGTATGTTTGGGCCTGTTCCAGAAAGCAGGTTTATAAAAGTCTAACTCCTAACCCCATCTGAGGGTTAGTCAATGGAGTATGACATTTACCTTTCAGCAGCAGCAGCAGGTGGTGGTGGAGTAAATAGTTAATAAGTTAACACTATAAAGTTTTATTTATCATAATCCACTCATCATTTACCATCACTGGTAAAGTGGTAGAATCTTATATTATACATTACATGTTTAAAATACATGTATTTAGCTGTAACTTCTAGCAAAATCCAGGTGGTCACAAATATATCAATCAAACAGACAAAACATATTTTACTGACAGACTTGATGACCTCATAGTCCCACCGAGTAATAATAATAATGAAAGCTACAGTGAGTAGTTTCTGTCGCCCCCTTGACCTGAAACAAGCCTTCTGTAATCGTACATTTTTAGACATATATTTTAAATATAAATCTTGGCTCAACACCATCAATGACCACATTTCGACGTGTATTACATTTAAACACTTCTGAAATGCTGTTTAAGACATGACAGTCGTTAAAAAAAACTCATTTTTAAGTTGCATTTAGTCCAGTTTTAAATCTAAATTTAAAATCTTTTCAGTTGCACCACAATTATCCTCACTCAGACATATCTACATAACCTCTAATATAATAGGATAACTATGATAGGAATGCTCCTTCAGTGGGACCAATGACATCAGTTTCAATGCAGGGGTAACAATGTGCACAGCATCACATTATAAAAAAGCTAACTGCTATCATTTATATTCCGCATAAAATGTGCAGCAAAAAAGTTGTGAATGTTTAGTAGCAAATTAATATAGACTACCCAAATATGAAGGGATATTGAAAAGATTCATTACACAACTAACCAACTAAATGTCTAAAACATCACTGCACTTTGCATGTTCTCAATATTCTAGCTATTTCTTACCAATGTTTCCATACGTTGTAAGTTGTTTGTTTATTATAACGTAGTTATAGAAGCAAAGAAAGGTCATCATAATTTTATGAGCAACTGAAATGTATTCACTATTAAACACATAATATTGAAATTGAAATACCACCAAAATTGAAAGCATAGAAGCAGACTATTTGAGATAATATTTAAAAAAACGATTTATCTGAATCGAATGGTCATTTCAAAATTCAAATAGATGTTTTTCTTTTAGGGTTTAACAAATCAGGTAGCGTCCAATAGCCAAAAGAAAAAAAAAGTTGGATCAAATTCAACTGGTCGTGTTAGATCTCCAAAGTTTTCAAAGAAAAATTTCAATGCTGTCAAAAGAGTATTTCAACATGAATCATTCAGTAGTGGTTACATTTCACAGTGAGATATTCACTTGCTTCTAATTTATTTGTTTTAAAGTCAGATTTTAAACCAGGCCACTGGCAACGACTGACCCTACGTGGGACGCACGCTCTACCAGGTGAGCTAGTGGCCACCCTGTACTTGCTTAAAATTTAAAGTGCTCATATTATGCTTTTTGGCTTTTTCCCTTTCGTTTATTGTGTTATATATCTTTTTTTGTGCATGTTATAGGTTTCCAAAGAGAAAAAGCCCAAAGTCCCCCCCAAAGCGACTTACCATCTCCAACAGAAAACACTGTTCACAAACTGCTCCAAACAGCTCTATTGTAGTCCAGCCTTTACTTCAGAGACAAACGTGGGTCACTTTGTAACACACGTTATAATAGCTAACTAGCTGCTAGCGTGGCACACCCTCATACTCTGCTTCTGACTGGCTAGTAGTCCTTACCTAGGTACTGTCAGGGCACGCCCTCATACTCTGCTCCTGACTGGCTAGTAGTCCTTACCTAGGTACTAAGCATGTGCGACTCCCAACAAAGATGGAACAAAAGTGAGATGTCTCACTCTGTAGCTAAAACAGAGAGCTCAACACACAGGGTGAAAAGAGGAGCTGCAGCAATGTGTAGTACAACAAAAATATGGTGATATTTGAAAATTAAACTATGTAAACCTGTTCTGGTACAACCTCTAAATACAATTATCAACCTGAAAATGAGCATAATATGAATACTTTAAAATATTGGAGCCTTTATTTGCCTCCACAGATTCCCCTATGTTCGAAGTTTCCATGTTTTTTTATTTGGCTATGATTTTAAGATTAAAATTTAACTTTTTTGAGTCCATACAAATGAGTTAGTTCAAAGAAAATGATTTAAATTCTATAAATAAATAAAATAATTTAATTGATTAAGAAAGATTAAGATTAAGAAAAGGATTTAATTGTTGCCTAACGAAATACATTAAAAGGCTATCTACCAATTTTCTATCTGACGTCAATATTTTTCTGGTTGATATGTGCACCATCATCATTAAACTGAGCTAGGAAGGAATAGCAGAAAGCAGAATGCTATGATTAATTGTAAGGCACAACTTGAACATGGTATCATTTTTCATTGATTAAGTGCTTAACAATTAATAAGACTGTTAAAGTTAGCAGGAAAATATAACTGACTTTAAATATTCACTACTTTTTACTGGGTTTTCAAACACATATCTTTTTGTAAATGAGCTTTGATTGCTAATGCTAACAGGCCAGGTAACCTACTGTTACTGTACTCTCTAATCAACAACTAACTTCATAAAATGCACCTTCTTTGAGTATTGTGTGTTTGTGTGTGTCGGGGAGGTGAGCTGGTGTCTGTGACTGTGTGTGGCTTGGCTGAGTGTGTTTTGGCTTGTGTGCGGCCTCAGGCAGGGGTATGTGTTTTGGGGTCACTCTCAGGGTCTCGGATGGAATTACCACCCCTCAACACACACACACACACACACACACACACACACACACACATAGACACATAGACAAACTATACATTAATACACACAAAGACTGGATTTTTACTGGTTCCAGTTCAATGTGATTCCACTCCATTGCTTCTGGTATGAGTTTAATCTGTCACTGACACTGCACTTCCATCAACAGCCCAAAACTGTGTGTGTGTGTGTGTGTGTGTGTGTGTGTGTGTGTGTGTGTAAATCTTGCCACCCAGGAGGGAGACTGTAGTCTAAAGAATCTGCCTCAGGCTAACTGTGCATGCATTTGTGTGTGTGTGTGTGTGTGTGTGTGTGTGTGTGTGTGTGTGTGTGTGTGGTTATGGTCCCGGTCACAGCACCCTATCTCTCTTTGTTAACCCCCCTCATCCCCCATATCCAGATGTGGAATTGCACTGGTAAAGGTGTGTGTGTGTGTGGGTGGGTCAGCGTTGTGATGTTTCTACGGTGTCTGTGTTAAGATGACCGATTTTATCTGTGCAGTTGTGTATGACTGTTGGAGTGTGTGTGTGTGTGTGTGTGTGTGTGTGTGTTCTGGGGCTGCGGGGCAGCTTTAGGATGACTGATGTGTTGTGAGCGGTGCTGACAGACACCTGAGACAGCAGGCGGATCAGATGGACATCACTCCATCAGTAAAGTGTCAGTAAGTCTCACACACACATGCACACACAGACACCTATCAGGGAGAGGAACAGGAAGCAATAATATGAGACGAGACAGCGAGAGAGAGAGGAGAGAGAGGGAGAGCGAGGGTTGGATGTGCGTGTCAAGTCGGAATGTGTCTGTTAGCTAGGTGAAAAATGAGGAAACTGTTTTGTAGACAGAACGAGTGTAATTAGTACCACACACACACACACACACACATACACACACACACACACACCTTCTGAGAGCGCTGTGTATATGTTTGGCAGTTTGGTGTGTTCATGAGTTTGAGTGCTAATCAATGAAGCTGCCAGTTTTTTTATGCATTAGTTTGCAGTTGGGGAAAGCATCTTAGCACAGTTATGTAAGTAATGTACTTGAGTACAAGTTTGAGGTATTTGCAAATGGAAAACACAAATGGAGTATTATCACGTAATTTCGTAATTTGAATTTGGCGTCGGGTTAAAGGGAATAAATCCTCTGATGCTAAAAATAATGATTACTAATTAGCACAAAACACAAATTACAGCTGAGGCTGATGGGAATGTCATTAGTTTAGCAGGTATTTAGTCATAAACCAAAGTAGTTTTTATGTGACTTGATGGTGGTGCTAGATGAAATGTCAGAGGAACACCAAGGTTACTTCCCCTCTCGGGAACATGAATGTCTGTGCAAAATTGAGTGGAAATAACTTCCAGTAGTTGTCGAGATATTTCAGTTTGGACCAAAGTGAAAAGAAAACTGACATTGTCATCCCTTAAGACTTAAACCTCTATTAATTAGTTTCTTTGGCCTCTCTCGGCAAGCAGAACAGGCTGTGAACACAAATTGACATACTATCATCCAACTAATGAGATATGATGAACGTGTTAGCAAACATTTGCCTATCCAAACATGTAGGAGATATGGAGCAACATCCACTGCTCTTTTAGATCTATGTTTGGTCTTTACCAACTCCTTAGGGAAATATATGTCTCTTTCGCTGCTAAATGCTCCATTATGTTCACCAGCTGTAACTTTGCTTGACCTTTGGTGCAGAGCATGTCGTTTACAGTGGGTTTATCAAAGCTTTATTGCTGAAAAGAGTTGCCTGCTGCTACTGGAAACGAGGTGAGACTGGACCAAAACAGGCCAGTTGCAGGCCAGAAAACTAAAACAATGAGCTAAATGACACTAAGGGCCCTATCTGGCACCCGGCGCAGCGCAAAGCCCGACGCAAGTGTCAATTTCCCATCCAGCGCCCATGTCGTTTAAATAGCAAATGCACCTGCGCCCATCTTCGCGCCCATGGGCGTGCTAGTCTTACAGGGAGGTGTGTTCAGGTGCATTCTGGGAGTATTGCTATTGCTATCTTAAGGCAGCGGGAAGTGATCGCACCATTGACCAACAAAAACCTGGTCTAAAGTTAATAACGCAGCATTTCATTGTTATTTTAACAGAGAATTAGTAAAATGCTCCTAGGCTCGTGCACAGTGTGCACACACTATGCTTGTTACACACACAGGGAAGATGCAGAAGATTACAGATAAATATATTACAATGCAAATCCTCCATCATAATAGCAGTGCTCTAAGGTAAAAACGCGCCTGGCTTTTAAAGGGAATGGGAGATGACCCTCTGATTGGTTTATTGCATGTTACGCCCAAAACACACCTATGATAAATGAAAACACTAAGTACAACCCTTTTGAACCACGGTGCACAGACCTTTTTTTTCCATCGTCAAACTAGAAAAAATGGATTTGGACTCGCCCTAAACACAACTGAGCTTAGATTGTTAAAATAGGGCCCTGAGGCTACATTCAGACTGCAGGCAAAAGTGACCCAAATCAAATTATTTTGCTAATATCTGATTTTTTCATGACAGTGTAAACAGCCCAAGTCACATGGCATCCGATCTTTTCCAGTTCTGATTTTGGTCCACATTCGGGGTGGGATCGGGCCGAATTTTTCTGTCCGAACCCGGCCCGAGCCCGACAGGCATCAAGAGATTTATGTCCGAGCCCGACCCGGCCCGACACCGTTAAAATCAATTTTTTTCTCATACTAATGACACATGTAGGCTACGTGTGTTTGTGTGGAAAGCTTTTATTAAGCAACTGTAAGGCACTCAGAAATGTCAACAGATGAGCGCATCAGCACAGTGAGCGCACACACGGGGCAACAAGCACACGTTAACACAGGCGCACACAAGAGGCCCAATCATATAACTGAAATAGAATTAACATATGCCTAGATAACTATGTGGAAATACTACCACACAGTAGACTTTCCTTCATTTTCGGTGGTTTTAAAATCTCCTGAGGCCAACTTCTTTTTAACATCTTCCATCGTTGCGCTCTGAGCGCTCAATGCGCTGCCGCGTGCAGTCTGCCTGATATGCATGTGTTTCTGCACACAGGAAGACGGATGTTAGGTTAATATTTTAAATTTATTTTAATCACAAAAACGAACATTTGCATCAAGTGAAACAGGCCCATTACATAATAAGCTGTTTAAAATTTTAAATGTCCAATGCCTTAGGCCAGTGGTTCCCAACCTTTTTTCCTTGGCGCCCCCCCTACTTATGTCTAAGAAAAGCTGAGCCCCCCCCCCCGCGAAACCAAAGTTGAGGTAACTCTCGAGATAGAGCCTTACTTTCTTTTTTGATACAGAGAGTTATCAGGACTTTTACGTTTCTCCGCCATGTTTCATTCATAAAATAGTGATGCTGTGGCGGCAGAAAAAACCAGGATACAACAAAATATATAGTTTTCATACAGACTTTTGTATACATTATACATTGTAGTGTATTATCATAATTTGTTTAACAATATTTTTTTTTTTACCTCAACCTCAAACCAGATAAAGACTTGCGCCCCCCCTGTGATCTTTGCCGCCCCCCCTGGGGGTGCCCGGACCTGATGGGACCGTCCGAGCACGGCCCGAACCCGTCCATCATTTCTAAATATCCGTCCGAACCCGGCCCGGCTGTCGGGTACCGTTGGGACCCGTTGGGCTCGGGTCTGGTATCCTAGCCTTAGTCCACATCCATTACAGGTCGGACAGTCAAATGGGAATTCGTAATAATAATAATAATAATAATAATAATACATTTTATTTATATCGCGCTTCTCATGGTACTCAAAGACACTTTACAGTAAAACCAGCACATTTAGCACATTAAAAACAGATAAGCAATAAAACCAACACATAAAACAAGTAGCAAAAGCAATTAAAACAGTAAAACCAGTAACTATCAGGTGAGAAATGTAAGACTATTGTGTGTGGAAGGCTTATCTGAAGAGGTGTGTTTTGATGAGTGTTTTGAATGTGTCCAGGTCAGTACAGTCACGGATGTGTATGGCTAGGGGGTTTGTCATGTGTTATGTGACTCTGACATCACTCTAGAGCAACCATCGTCACAATTCTGCACCGAGAACAGCAAGCCCCCAGGAACGGTGCCAGGCTTTGACGCAAACATGGACATAGCTGCTGACGGTGGAGTTAAAACGTTTATCCTATAGACTTTACATGGCTATATGTCAATATATCAGCGAATAAAGGTTTTTGAGGTACATCAACTTACAAGTCTGAACACTTACATAGTCCTCATTTAAATAATTATGTTTTTAAAGTTGTACCATGCAATAATAGCCAAATCCAGAGTTATTTAACTAGGCATAATGAACGTGAGCAGAACCACGGGACTGCGCCCAGCTGGGCCGTCCTGCACTGCAGGCTCATGTGACACTTCTCCTGTGTTCTTGTAGCTGTAATAATGGACATATGGTTGTAATTCATCATTTCTATTATCTTATAATATATCCGCGGGCCGTATGCTGTTAAGCCTTTAACGTAGATTTAAGGTTTTTAACGTCCTGTTCCCACACTGCCGGCTATCGCCTAGTAGCTAGCGGTAGCACTACATAACAATTACATCTCCTTGGTTCATTCACGGGTTTATTTTTGGTAGATACTAAATCACATCTGCTAGAATGGCTAACGTAGTTAGGTGTAGCCATGGGGAGTGGGGATTGGTTAGGGTTAGGGTAAGAATACCAGGGTAAGCCAAACAGAGGAAGAATAAGGACACGTCTAGCGGATCTGATCTAGCATCTACCGTTTATTTTGATGAGCATTTAAACAGGGTGTTGGGTGTGATGCGTGACGTTGTATTACTTGTTTGTACATGCGGGTCACTTTCAGGTCATGCCCAGTACTTGAGTCTGATGCGGGCCACATTTCAAAAAATAATGTGAACAGTCAGCCAAAAAAATCAGATCTGGAAAAAAAAATTGGAATTGAGCATTAAGGCCTGCAGTCTCAACATAGCCTTGCATATAATTCTAAGTATTCTTCTATCACTGTTTATTCCTGACAGTATGAGTTTGTGTGTGTGTGTGTGTGTGTGTGTGGGGGGAGGTTGGTTTGTGTTGCACTGTGGTATTGTGACAACAATCCCCAGGCATATAAAATATCAGACCGACTGAATCAGAGCAGGAGAAAGAGGAGGATGAAGGGTTACAAATTCTCTACAAATTGGCTCCTGTTCAGGACACAGAAGCCCGCTGATGACAGACATCCAGCCTCACGGGCCAACAGGTAGAGAGGCAGACATTTAATGCCTCTTTCTCCACACCTTCCTCTTCTTCTCAGTTTTCAGAGTTTCGCTTTTGTTTGCTTGCTGCTGCTCCGTCATACTCATAAACCCATTCCTGTTTACTGCAGCTCTTTCTTTCCCACCTGCCGCCGTCCCGGCCCGGTCGCGGTGATACCGCAGTGACACAGGCCCATTCACAGGCAGACATCCGACACTGAGCCGCTGCTCTCACACACGGATTAACACTGGCATTCCTCCATCCATCCCTCCATCCCTCACATATGATTCCTCCCTCTTTTTTCACCCCCTTTTCTACCTTTTTTTTCTTGCCAAGTCTTTTGTCCTTTTTTTTGCTCTTTTGCTGTTTCTTCTTCTTCTTCTTCTTCTTCTTCTTCTTCTTCTTCTTCTTCTTCTTCTTCTTCTTCATGTCCTTCTCCTTATGTCCTGTCTCTCTTAGTTACACTGTTATAGTTCTAGACTGCCGGGGGACTTCCTTCCTTTGACACACTGAGCTGCTCTCTCCTCTCCCCTTTCTATTACCATTTGTGTGCATCCCATCCCAGAAATGCTTTTTACTAATCCTAAAATCTGGGGAGTTTACTCCCTGGAGTCCTTATGTTTTTTCCCCCGGCGTATTTCCTTGGAGAACGTTGGCACCAAGATCCTGGTTCCAGCTGTCGCCGTGGTCCTGCTGCACTCCCTGCTGAGCTCAGCGGTGCCCTGCAATGTCATGCTGCTTCCTGCTGAACCCTGCTGCTTCCTGCTGAACTCTGCTGCTTCCTGCTATGTCCATCCATGCTCTGAACTACTACTACTAGTACTATGAACTACTACGACTACCATTTGAAGTCACTGTTCCATTATTAATGTGACTATTATCGTCACTGTTCATCACACCCCCAACCGGCCCGTCAGACACCGCCTACCAAGAGCCTGGGTCTGTCCCAGGTTTCTTCCCAAGAGGGAGTTTTTCCTCGCCACTGTCGCACTGCTTGCTCTTGAGGGAATTACTGTAATTGTTGGAATTGTTGGGGCTTTGTAAATTGAGTGTGGTCTAGACCTACTCTATCTGTAAAGTGTCTCGAGATAACTCTTGTTATGATTTGATACTATCAATAAAATTGAATTGAATTGAATTCTTCTCCTCATTATTCTCATTATATCTCTTCCTTAATTTCTTGTTGTGTCCTTTCCTTACTCCCTCCTTTCTCACTATTTCTTCACTTACCTCCTTCATTATCTCTTCATTAACAATATTTCTTTCCATTTATTGTTTCTTATTTCTTATTTAACCCACCCTTCATTGCATCCTCCCATGTGTCATTCTTTATTCACTTTATTTGCTTTCTTTCCCATTCTCATTCCCAATTCATCTCCTTCCTTCCCTCTTTATCCCTATGCCCTTTCCTCCTTCCTTTCTTTCTTCCTTTGCCCTTCACCCTGCCTTTATCAGTTTACCTGTCTCATCCTTTTCTTATTACCTGGTTTTCTTATTAATTTTCCCTTAATCTTCTCTCTTATATTTCCATTCCTTGTCTCCTTTCCCGTGGTCAGATTAAGCACCTAGGGGGCCCCCGTGGCAAAAAATCTGATCTTAATTGATCATTGTTAATCTTTTGAGAACAAAATCCCAAAGTTTACTTATCAATTCAATTCAATTCAATTTTATTTATAGTATCAAATCAAATCAAAACAGTTATCTTGAGACACTTTACAGATGGAGTGGGTCTAGACCACACTCTATAATTTACAAAGCCCCAACAATTCCAGTAATTCCCCCAAGAGCAAGCATTAGCAGTGGCTATTGCGACAGTGGTGAGGAAAAACTCCCTTTTAGGAAGAAACCTCGGCAGAACCAGACTCTTGGTAGGCTGTGTCTGACGGGGCCGGTTGGGGGTGTGATGAACAGTGGCGTAATAGTGATAATAAAGATAATGGAACAGTGACTACAATGGTAGTCGTAGTAGTTCATGTCATAGCCGGGCACAGCAGGGTGTTACAGGATGTAGCGTGGCACAGCAGAGCATGGGTGGAGCGTAGCAGGGTGTAGCCGGTCCACAGCGACAGCTGCACCCAAGACCCAGATCTTGGTGTCACCCTAATCCAAGGCAATGTTCTGGGCGAAGAAGAAACATAAGGACTCAGGGGAGTAAACTCCCCAGAGCTAGGTTAGTAACAAGCATTTCTGGGACAGGATGCACATAAAAGGAAACAAAAGAAGAGAGAGAGGAGAGAGCAGCTCATTGTGTCATAAGAAGGAAGGAACTTCCCTGGCAGTCTAGAATTATAACAGCATGACTAAGAGAGGCAGGTTAAGGAGAGGTGCCTGGTCTGGCTAGAATTCTCCCCAACCGGAACAGGAGGTTTGTTTTAAGTGGGCGTTAAAGGATATATCCTGATCAAAAATAACTCCTAGATTTCTGACAGTAGTGCTGGAGGCCAGGGCAATGCCGTCCAGAGTAATTATATCTTCGGATAATGAGGTTCGTAGGTGTTTTGGGCCCAGCACAATTACTTCAGTTTTGTTTGAGTTTAAGATCAGAAAATTGTAGGCCATCCGTGATTTTATATCTTTAATGCATACTTGAAGTTTAGCTAACTGACTGATTTAGTCTGGCTTGATTGACAGTTTAAAAAATTACAGTTTAAAAATGTTAAAAATTGCTAGTTTCCCTATGTTTATATGATAGTAAACTTAACATCAACAGCTGGTCAGAGAGGGAACACGTGATTGGCCAAAATGTAATAGGGCAGTGACAACATTACAATTGCCATTACTTGTACAGTGCCCATTGAAAATGTGCCTGTTTGGAACGGGCGATTGCTTGGCCTGTGGTATTGCTGCTTGAAGAATTCTTCAAAACCAAATTGTACCCAAAATTACTTACAGGAGGACCCCAAACCACTTCATATGCAACTCCCCTGTATAGCCTACTACTGACTTACAGTGTAGGCTACGTCTACATCAGAGGAAGACATTGTACTACTGAATTTTCCTGACAGAGAATGCTGCAGACTCAGAATGTAATCACAAAATATTACAATAAAAATGTGGAGTAATCAGACATTAGCGTCATGGACTCATGGCAGTGCACTACCCACCTGGCCCGTTATGAGAGCTAATTAGCACATATCTGCGTTCATCAACCACCAGAACCGGACTGTGTGTGTGTGTGTGTGTGTGTGTGTGTGTGTGTGTGTGTGTGTGCAGAGAGAGAGAGAGAGAGAGAATTTAACACTTCAGCAGAGGTGTTCATTTCCATACAGGTTTAGTGGCTGGATGGTTAACGGTGAAGTAGGGGATTTGATTCGCGGGGGTATTTTGGTAACGGTAATGCTATTAGTGTTGTAAGTTAGCAGTAGACTTAATTAACCCGACCCAGGGTGAGTCGGATGAAAACTGATGTGTCTGCCCGGTTCAGCTCTGAGATTTTCTCGCATTGCACAGCGCTGTGAAGGAATAATCTCCGATATTATGTTATGTTCTGCCAGCTCACAGCAACTTAATACAATAGCAGGAAAAAAGTCAAAGGCTGTAACACCCCCCACCTGTTGTAAAGCGTTCTGCATGTGGCGTCTGCGTGTGATGTGCAGGTTACCTTCCCCCAAAACACAGACACACATACATACATACAGATACGTCTCGCTTTATTAGATTGATAGCCAGCCTATAAGTGGCATCATGCTCTGTCTGCCACTTGTTGTCTGTGGCTGGTTGTTTTGCATGTGTGGGATTCTGAAACATCCTTAAATTTGGGAATTGTCGTTTGTTTATTCAAAATCAAAGACAGTCCAAAGTAGTGCTACTTTGCACATTTTTGTGGGTCTGAGGTGTATTTCACATTTTTGCTGCCAAAGCTCCGCTGCTTTCTTCGACTGTTTCTCTGGTCTTGCGTTGTGCTCACTCAGTGTGCAGTGTGAGAGGGGGAGTGGCCACTGTGTGTTTCTTTTACCGATACATATTTACCAATATATTTTGCATTTCTTATCCAAACGTCAAACTTACTTGTGCCCGTAGCAAGTTTGAAATTCATCGGACTAATGGTTCGAGACATATGCGAATAACAGACAAACAGACACACAGACAAACTATTTATAGATAGATGAAAGAACATGGTTTTTTAAAAGTGCATTTTGAAGTAAAAATGTCTATAATGAAATAAAAATGATATCCTATGAAATGAACCAAAACATAAACTGTTGGTTCATTCATATAATGACAATTCATTCATGAGATGATATATTTCCTTTTTATTTATTGAACACCTTGGGCTTCCATATGATCCCTCTTTGCTTCCTTACTAACTTTCTTCCTTGTCTGCCCTCTCAACCTTCCTTGTTTCCTTTCTCCCTACTCACATCATACATACATGTTTACTTTCTATTGTAATGTGTGCATTGTGGTATTGCTACCTAAACCTTAAATTGTAATCCATGAGATTTTTTGGTGATTTTTTCTCCTGCACCCTCATTCTTTTTTGTTACGCCGGGGCAGCTGTGGCTCAGTGGTAGAATCGGAAGGTTGGTGGTTCGATCCCTGGCCCTGCAGTACCAATGGCAAAGTGTCCTTGGGCAAAACACTGAACCCCTAGTTACCCCTGATGCTGCGCATCGGAGTGTAAATGTGTGTGAATGTTTATCTGATGAGCAGGTGGCACCTTGTACGGCAGCCTCGGCCACAGTGTGTGAATGGTTCCTGTACTATGTAAAAGTGCTTTGAGTAGTCATTAAGACTAGAAAAGGTTTTAAAACTATAATGTATTTATCTATTTACATATGCCCTTCCCTCCCTTGATCAGTGGCTTCCTTCCTTAACCATCCCTCCTTTTCTCCAATCACTTCCGTTTTAAATACTTACTTTTTTGCTAAATATTTTTCTTATTTTATTTCCTATACCTCCCTCCTTCCTTTCCTACCTTATTCTACTACCTTGTTACTTTCTTCCATCCTTATTTCCTTCATTGCTATTCACTCGCTCCCACCATTGTCATTGTGCACCCTACATGTTATGATGGAAATGAGTCGGTTTACGAGGAGAGTTAAGTTTCATAACCCACTATATCCCTGACCCGGGTCATATTAACTACAACAGCCCTGCTGGACATTTTGCACACACACACACACACACACACACACACACACACACACACACACACACACACACACACACACACACACACACACACACACACACGCACATACACTATAGGGTCCAATAACAGAGGGAAGTGTGCTTGGATGCCGCTCAACAGCAAACCCACCTTAAGCCTTCCCCTGTGTGTCCTATAACAAGTTATATCTCTAGCCGTTTGGAAAATCATTATACCAAGTTAAACATCCGCTTTTCCCATCTGCACACAAATGTCTTGGCTTGAATTGCTGAGCAAAATATAATAACACATACAGAATTCTTCCCTTCCCTTCACTCAACTTTTGTTTTTGTAAACTTCCGAACATGTTGAAGAATGTTGGAATGAGCACAGAATGCATTAAAAATAACTACTAATATGGCACTGGCAGTCTGTCGGTCAGTCCACCACTTTGGTCCAGATATTTGTGCAACTATTGGATGGATAGTCAGGAAAATTAGTACATATATTCATGACGTCCAGAGGAGGAATCACACTGACCTTGGTGATCCTCAGACCTTTCAGCTGGAGCCACTATGAGGCTGACTTGTGTGGTGTTGAGTGTAATATTACACATAACAACTATTGGATGGATTGCCCAAAGGTTTTGGTAAACACATCCATGTTTCACTCAAGATGAAATGTAATTCTTGTAGTAGTCTTTCTGAGATTTTTTATTCAGTTCCAAAATCAGGTCAGAAATTTTATCCATCTAATAATTTGCTTTATGACAACATTCAGCCTCAGTTTTAAGTTTACATTTCATTTGGACTATTTTCAGCTGTGGATCAATACACAATTGATCCTTCAGAATGGTGAATAGACTCAAAATAAACAGGATCCATGTAATGGTAGAGAAGGGCTATGTCCTGCTTTTGCTACACAAACAATAGTTTTTAGTCGGAGTCATTTACTGTTGGTTTTGATTTTTTTAGAGATTAAGCAAAATATCAAGTCAAGTCAACTTTATTGTCAATTCTGCAATATGTGCCCGACATACAGAACAATTGAAAATGCGTTTCTCTCCAACCCATGGTGCAATAAGGACATGCACAACAAGCATAATATAAAAGTATATTTGTATATAAGAAATATATACAAATAAAGATAAAAAAGTAATATGTACAAATAAGATAAAGAAAGATAATATACACAATACAGTAATACATTCTAAATAGTGCAAATGTAAGGCAAAAACAGTAGAGAAAAAGATGAAGATGAAGATATTTGAAATGTCCAATATAAAGGAAGAGATATCGAATATTACATGACTTATCCTTCAAGTTAGATAAGTTATACGTCTGATTTCATGACGAGTGAAACCACAGTATAGGACAGAGTGGTCATCAGAAAGCTGCCAGGAACTGGAAATGGGTAAGTGGGAGTACACCTGACAGATTCAATTCAATTCACTACAATTTTATTTATAGTATCAAATCATAACAAGAGTTATCTCGTGACACTTTACAGATAGAGTAGGTCTAGACCACACTATAATTTAAAAAGCCCCAACAATTCCAGTAATTCCCCCAAGAGCAAGCATTAGCAGTGGCTATTGCGACAGTGGTGAGGAAAAACTCCCTTTTAGGAAGAAACCTCGGCAGACCCAGACTCTTGGTAGGCGGTGTCTGACGGTGCCGGTTGGGGGCGTGATGAACAGTGGCAATAATAGTCACATTAATAATGGAACAGTGACTTCAAATGCTAGTGCTGCAGCATTCTGGATCAGCTGGAGAGTCTTAAGGAACTTATTTGAGCAACCTGATAGTAAGGAATTACAGTAGTCCAGCCTGGAAGTAACGAATGCATGGACTAGTTTTTCAACATTGTTTTGCGACAGGATGTTCCTAATTTTGGCAATGTTACGAAGATGGAAAAAGGCTGTTCTTGAGGTTTGATCAAAAATAACTTTTTGACAGAAGTGCTGGAGGCCAGGGCAATACCATCCACCATTAGATAATGAAGTTCAGAGGTGCTTGGGGCCCAGCACAATAACTTCAGTTTTGTTTGAGTTTAACATCAGAAAAATATAGGTCATCCAGGATTTTAAATCTTCAATGCACGCTTGAAGTTTAGCTAACTGACCGCTTTCGTCTGGCTTAATTGACAGATATAATTGGGTGTCATCCGCATAACAGTGAAAGTTAATTGAGTGTTTCCTAATAATATCGCCTAGAGGAAGCATATATAAGGAGAATAGAATTGGTCCAAGCACTGAGCCTTGAGGAACGCCATGGCTAACTTTAGCGTACTTGGAGGATTTATCGTTAATATTTAGTGCCTGAGCGCCGACAGCGGCGAAGGCCCTATTGAAACTGAAGGAATTATTGTTTCTTTCTATTATTATTTTCCCGCCAAATGAATTGGCTTTTTGAGGGGCTTAACATATTCAAAAACTCACCAAATTTGGCGGTCGCATCAAGTCTGGTGAAAATTTACGTATTTTAAGGGTTTCGCAAATAGCCGCACAAAAATGGCTCACTAGCGCCCCCTAGAACCCTGCAGTGCGTTTAACATAGACTCACAAAACTGGGTACACATATGTAACATGTCAAGATGTACAAAAAACTTCATTAGAGCCATACCCTAAGCCCAACAGGAAGTCCGCCATTTTCATTTCAAAGTTCGAAATTAGTGCAATTTTGGCCATTTCCACATGTTGTACTTTAACGAACTCCTCCTAGAGATTTCAAACTCGGTCTGTGCCATCTTAAGATGTTAAAGATGAAAAGTTGTTAAAAGAAAAACTTTTCGTCTTAGGGCGTGGCCGTGGCAGGGCGGCCATTTTGTGCGTTTCGCCGCCAAAACAGGAAATGGGTGTAACTCAAGTGTACGTTATCCGATTACCTCGAAACTTTTCAGGATTCATAAGAGTCCAACCCTGAGGATAAATAAAGGCCCATATTTACTTAAAGTCATAGCGCCCCCTAGTGGCAACAGGAAGTAGGCCTAAAAGTCAAGGTGCTATACTTTAACAAACTCCTCCTAGAGATTTCATCCGATGGACTTCAAACTTCAGACGGTGGGCGTGGCGTGGCGGCCATTTTGAGTGTTTAGCGATGAACAAAGAAGTTGTTGTAACTTGAGTGTACGTTGTCGGATCTGCGCAAAATTTCTCACAATTGACAAGGGTCCATGCCTGAGGACACCTACAGGCCAAAATTGACTTTTGGTCGTAGCGCCGCTGGCAACAGGAAATCTGCCTTATATGACAAACATCATCCAATTTGCATGAAACTCAGAATGTGTGGTCTACGTGTGATACTGAGCCGCCCCCTATAATATGGCCACGCCCACTTAATCAGGCCACGCCCCCTTTCATAACACTGTCACGGCCAGTCACTGTTTGCCAGACGTATATTACAGTTTTGTGAGGAGAATGACCTTATATTGTCCAGCCAATTGCTTTTCCCAGCAGATAGCTATTCTTATATAAGTGAAGCTTGGCACACAACATCATGGCTTGACCTCTGCATTAGCACTGCTGATGCCCATGCAATCTTGCAATCTATAGACATTCTATATGGGACATCCATCTCAGACCATGTGCCATTTGCTATGAAGCTTGATGTGGAAAGGGGGTGAATGATAGCTACAAGACTAAATTGGATTGGGCAAAACTTACAAATGACGATCTCTTGACATACTGTACGAAAACTGAGATTCTTCTTGGGAATATTTGTATACCCAAAAATGCTATTATGTGCTCGGATGTGAACTGTAATGATATCTCCCACCGTGAAACCCTCTGTAAGTAAGTAAGTAAGTAAGTAAAATGTATTTATAAAGCGCTTTTCACAGATAAAATCACAAAGTGCTGTACAATAGAAGAGGTAAAACAAACAATGTAGAATGTGTATACATATGTGAAATTAAAGTGACACTAGTGAAAACCCATCAACCAAAAGCTTTCCTAAATAAACATGTTTTCAGATCCTTTTTAAAAGAGACAACAGAGTCTGCCAGACGCATGGACAGGGGCAGGGCGTTCCATAGTCTGGGAGCAACAAACTCAAAAGACAGGTCCCCTCGGGTCTTATAACGAGTCTTAGGGACTACAAGCAGGTTCCGGCCAGCGGACCGAAGAGTCCGGCCAGAGGAATACGGCTTCAAAAGGTCCAGGATGTACTGTGGGGCCTGACCGTTTAAGGCTCTGAAAGTCAGCACTAAAATCTTAAAATCAATCCTGAATTTTACAGGGAGCCAATGGAGAGCCGACAAGACTGGAGTGATAAGAGACCTTCGAGGAGCACCTGTTAAAAGCCTAGCAGCAGAATTTTGAACAATTTGCAGTTTGTTCAGGGCAGACTTATTCAGACAAGTAAAAACAGAGTTGCAGTAGTCCAGTCTTGTTGATATGAAAGCGTGAATTATCATTTCCAGATCCTTTTTTGACAATATTTTGCGTATTTTACAGATGTTCCTAAGATGATAAAAGCAATTTCGGACGAGCTGTTTTGAGTGTGTCTCCAAAGACATGGCCTGGTCAAACACAACCCCCAAGTTTCTGAGGCTGGATTTGACAGAGGGGCCCAGAGAGCCAAGGTGTTGTTTGATCAGCGGGATCTTATGGTCTGGGGCAAAGATCAGCGTTTCAGTCTTGTTTGAATTTATCTGCAGGTAGTTAGTGGCCAGCCAGTCTTTGATGGAGGACACACACTCTAGGAACAGAGACAAACGATGGAACTCAGCGTCATTAAAAGAACAATACAACTGGACATCGTCGGCATAGAAATGATACGATACATCCTTAAATCAACCAATAATTTGACAAAATGTACAGTAAAAACAAAATAGGACCCAAAACTGACCCTTGTGCCACTCTGCAGGACAAATTGGACACATCAGACTGTACATTGTTTACAGCAACATTAAAGGTTCTGTCATGAATATAGGAAGAGAACCACTGAAGTACCGATCCCGAGAGTCCCATCTCATTATGAAGCCGATTGATCAGTATACTGTGATCCACAGTGTCAAAAGCAGAACTCAAATCAAGAAGTACAAGTACAGTGTAGCAGCCAGAGTCTGATGCCATCATCACATCACTAGAGACTTTGATAAGGGCTGTTTCAGTAGAGTGTAATTTTCGAAAACCAGACTGAAAAGTATCAAACAGGTTGTGCTGCTCCATAAAGGAGGTCAGCTGGCATACCACTACTTTTTCCAAAATTTTAGAGATAAATGGAAGTTTAGATATGGGCCTGTAGTTATTAGGTTCTGAAGGGTCAAGATTGGGCTTTTTAAGGATCGGGTTTACCACAGCGTGTTTGAAGTAGCCGGGGACTGAGCCAGATCTAAGTGACATGTTAATTATTTTTTCCACACAGGGGCCGACAATATCAAACATTTTCAACAATAAAGTTGTTGGGACAATATCAGCGGGGCTCGAAGACGGTTTCATGTTTCCTGTTATGGTCTTCACATCCTGTAGGCTGACAGGAGTGAAGGACGACCAAGACGACACCGGTGAAAACTCAGTAGAACAAACACTGATGAGTGGAGAATTAACACTGGCCCTAATGTCATGTACTTTGTTCAGAAAAAACGACAAAAAATTGTTACAGTCCTAATGTGTGTACACAGGCACAAGAGGAGCTGAAGGTGCAGTAAGATTTTCAATGGTGTCAAACAAGACTTTTGGATTCTTCTTATTTCCTGACACAAGGTTAGAAAAATAAGCAGAGCGAGCCTACTTTATCAATTCATTCAGATCCAGCATCATGTCTCTTAAATAGAGTCTGTGTACCTCTAATTTAGTGGCTTTCCACAGACGCTCTGTCTTCCGACATTTTCTCCTAAAACTACAAATGTTATCATTTATCCATGGGAGGGCCTTTTTCTGTGACCCTGAGATCTTTCTAATAGGCGCTACCATATCCAAAACCGACAGACAGTGGTTGTTGAAACTTTGCACAAGTGAATCAACATCATCACATTCAAAAAAGGGGCGAGAGTCAAAAGAGGCAGAGAACTCACTAGGTGTTGTCTCACTAATGATGCGTTTTTGTATTACAACATTACAGACAGTAGGCATCATGGTAAGCGACAGATTAAAAGAAATACAGTAGTGGTCACTAATTTGAAATTCTTCAACACTCAGTTTATCAATGTTTAGGCCACAAGAGAATACGAAATCTAACGTGTGGCCTTTTTTATGCGTGGGACCAGAAACATGCTGTACAAAGTTAAAAGAATCCATAATAGTCAACAGTTCAGCTGCAGTTGAACAAGAGGGATCGTCAACATGCAAATTAAAATCCCCAAGGACTAAAACGCGATCTAGTTTAATGATGGACGTTAAAAACTCAGAGAACTCATCAAGAAATGAACGTGCAGGACCAGGAGGTCGGTAAAGTAAAACACAGTAAAAGGGGTGTATTTTCCCAACCTTACACATCTGCAGCTCGAAGGAGTTGAATGAAGCGGTGTCCGTCAAACTGCAGCAGAAAGAATCCCGAAAAACCAGCGCAAGTCCACCTCCACGGCGCGCGAGCCGAGGAGTCCCAAACACGGAGCAGTCCGGGGGGCATAGTTCTTTAAGGTGAAAGTGCTCGTTCTCCCGCTGCCACGTCTCCGTAATGAACAGGAAATCCAAGTTCTCCTTAGTGAAATGGTCGTTCAGGGTAAAAGCCTTACTAGCAATGGAGCGCGCATTTAGAAGTGCAATCCTGGTAGAGCGCGTGTGTGACAAGGGCTGGCCTGGGACACGCTGGATGGCATGATCCGTCCGGCAGGTAACCAGGCACAGGACACGCTGGCGGGGCGCACGATGGCGAGCAGGCCGGGTTGGGAAGATCCAGTCGGAGATGCTCCACACAGGCGATGACGCACAGACCGCGTCCCGATCTGACTCGCAGACCGGAACCGGCCTCAGGCACCGCTCACTCCCAGGAGCACTGGATCCGTTTGGCCCAGATGAAACTCCACGGGATCGCCACTTTCTCCTCCAGACTTGGACCCAAGCCCTGGATCCCCGCTTCCTTCTCCTGCCGCGGCGCCGGGCAAGCAACAGGTATTCCGGCGATGACGCGTGGCACTCCAGTTTTAGAGGGAAAAACTCAGAAAATCGGTCCCGGGTAATACAAAAGTCCTGCATATGTGCCTTAATGCCGAGCAACGCAGCCCGATCATACTGTATGATTGCAGAGACATAACTGGTAGTTGATAGGGTTGACACAAAGAAAATCACAAGGAAGATTACAGATGTATGAGAGAGCAGAGAGGTGACCGACGCATAGCCAAACACAGGTGCCATCTTAATCTGTGCCATGTATGACAGTATTGTGGGTGCAATGTGTGAGGCTAGTAGATCATACCTTATTCTACCTGTAAAAACAAACAACATTAAGCCTGGCTGGAACAAGCATGTTGAGGCTCATCATGCAGAAGCTAAGGTAGCATTTAAGGCATGGGTGCAGGCAGGCAGACCCAGAATTGGCCCTTCCCTTGAGTATAAAAAGCATACTAGCGCCAGACTCAAATATGCCATCCGCTACATTGGTAAACATGAACAGGCTATGAGAGCTAACTCTATGGCTGAGAAACATCTGGGTAAGGATGTTATTGGCTTCTGGAAGGAGGTGAGAGGTCTAAACAGGGTCAATACATTGCTTCCGTGTGCTATAGAGGGGGTGTCTGGAGCTGACAATATAGCTGAGCTATGGAGGCAGCACTATTCTGCCTTATTTAACTGTGTTAAAAGTGACTCCTACAAAGTGGCAAATATTGTCAACAGTTATCCAGAGATAATCACCTCCAGTGAAGTCTGCCAGGCCGTAGCACAGTTATTGCATAAGAAAGCGAGTGGGTCAGACCATATTACAGCAGAGCACCTTAAGTTTGCCAGCCCAAAGGTGGCAGTACTGCTTGCTATTTGCTTTTCTGGATTTATGACCCATGGCATGCTACCTAAATCTATGTTGTCAGTTACTCTTGTGCCTGTCATCAAGGACAAAGCTGGCAAGGTTGGGAGTGTGGATAATTATAGGCCGATAGCCCTAGCCAGTGTGATATCTAAAGTACTGGAAAGAATTCTGCTTGATCGTCTATGTCCTTATATTGGTACCACTGACAATCAATTTGGCTTTAAAGCTAAGCTTGGTACTGATTTGTGTATTTATGCCTTGAAGGAGGCAACAAAGGGGTACATCAGGCAGAATTCATCTATGCTAGTAGGGTTTATTGATGCTTCTAAGGCCTTTGATAGAGTCAATCATTATAAGCTATTTGAAAAACTGAGCCAAAGGGGTGTGTACCTGTCGGTATTATAAGAATTCTGGCTTACTGGTATGCCAACCAGAATATGAAGGTTAAATGGGGTAATACAGTCTATGCCTCCTTTGGGGTAAGTAATGGAGTACGTCAGGGGGGGCTACTCTCACCAGCACTCTTTAACATGTACATGGATGAGTTATCCAACCAATTGACAAGATGTAAAACAGGCTGCATGATTGGTAACACTTTGGTAAATCATCTCATGTATGCAGATGATTTGGCCATTTTTTCTCCCAGCAATGCTGGATTTCAGCTGCTACTGAATATCTGCTCTGAATATGGGGTGAAATATGATGTATTGTGTAATGGTAAAAAGAGGGCTGTCTTGATATGTAGGACAAAAATGGACAAAGACATTTGTTTTCCAGACTTTTATCTATCAGGACAAGTGATGAGTGTCTGTAATAAAATTAAATATCAGGGTCACTATATTACAGATCAGTTATATGATGATGAGGATATACTCAGGCAGCGTCGCATATTATATGCCCAAGCTAACATGTTGGTAAGAAAATTCCACATGTGCACTGATGATGTCAAAATGAGTCTGTTTAAAGATTATTGTACTCCTCTGTATACTTCTCCCTTATGGACTAAGTTCAAAAAGGCAAGCATGCAGAAGCTCAAGGTTGCTTATAATGACTGTATGAGGATACTGCTCAAAAAACCCAGGTTCTCTAGTGCAAGTGAGCTGTTCTGTAATGCGGGGGTCAGCACCTTCCAGGCATTGTTGAGGAGTCTCATCTACAAATTTATTTGTTGCCTGAACGTCTCCAAAAATAGCATTGTTATGCTATTAGTTAATCCTAGGTTTAGTGCCATACGATACCAATCATCACTATGGAAACACTGGTATAAGTGTCTTTTATAGAAATGGAGTATTGTTGTTTCTTCTGGCTTTTATTTCTTTGTATATGTTTTTATTTGTTTTTAAGGTATGTTGTATGTCATGTCTGTGTCTTTTGAATGGACCTTGAGTCTGGAATAAAAACGTTGATGATGATTGAACTCAACAGAGACTTCCTTCTTCATTGGTGATGGTTTGGCCCGCCCCCTATATTTAAGCCACGCCCCCTTTCATACATGCTGACCCATTTAAGGTAGAGTCTTGTGTGAGGTATCATTCATCTCAGCAGAGGCTTCATTTTTAATTGGTGATGGTTGGACCCGCCCCCTATGCTTTAGCCACGCCCCCTTTCACAGCTAATGAACCGTATGACGTAGAGTCTTGTGTGAGGTATCGTTGAACTCGGCGGGGAGTTCCCTTTTCATTGGTGACAGTTTGTGGCGTCTGAGTGCCGCGCAAATGCACGGTTGCAAGGAGCGGCGTCCGCCGGTAACTCCGACGCGCGCAGAGGCGCGAGGGCCCGTCCATCGCTGCTCGCAGCTTTAATAACAAATTGAGATCGCTCAGAGAAATAGGACTAAACCAGCTTAGTGCGATTCCTTTAATGCCAACTAAATGTTCCATTCTCTGTAATTCAATTCAATTCAATTTTATTTACAGTATCAAATCATAACACGAGTTATCTCGAGACACTTTACAGATAGAGTAGGTCTAGACCACAGTCTATAATTTACAAAGCCCCAACAATTACAGTAATTCCCTCAAGCGCAAGCAGTGCCGACAGTGGCAAGGAAAAACTCCCTCTTGGGAAGAAACCTCGGACAGACCCAGGCTCTTGGTAGGCGGTGTCTGACGGTGCAGGTTGGGGATGTGATGAACAGTGGCAATAATAGTCAAATTAATAATGGAACAGTGACTTCAAATGGTAGTCGTAGTAGTTCATGTCATATCAGTGCGCTGCAGAGCATTACAGGTTGTAGGAAGTCCCCCGGCAGTCTAGAACTATAACAGTGTAACTAAGAGAGACAGGTCAAAAGGTAACAGGATGGTATGGCCAATAGTGTCGAATGCAGCACTAAGATCTAAGAAGACAAGTATGGAGACAAGTCCTTTGTCAGCAGCAGTTACGGTCGTTAGTAATTTTCACGAGTGCCGTCTCTGTGCTATGATGCATTCTAAATCCTGACTGAAAGTTCCCAAATACACTATTCCTATGTAGAAAGTCACATAATTGATTAGTGACTACCTTCTCAAGGATTTTGGAGAGAAATGGAAGGTTAGATATAGGTCTATAGTTGGCAAAGACCTCAGGATCAAGGGTGGATTTTTTCAGAATAGGTTTTATCACAGCTACTTTAAATGACTGCGGTACATGACCTGTTAATAAAGACATATTGATCGTATCTAGTAATGTAGTGTTAACCACGGGTAGTGCTTCTTTAAGTAGCCTCGTTGGAATGGGGTCTAAGAGACAGGTAGTTGGCATAGCTGAAGAGACCTTTAACATTAAATGTTGAAGGTCTATAGGATAAAAGCAGTCTAAGTACATATACTTATTGTTCTCTCCAGCCCTCCTCTGCCCAATGGTGAGCTGTTAGAAGCTGAGAGCAAAAGGTGATGAATTTTATGGCTCAATAGATGCAGCTACTGGAAATAAAGGAATACGACTAAGGATTGGTTCTCTCACTCTCATCAACTCTCTTTGTGTCTGTCAGCACCTGAGCCTTCTGCTGTGATCTTATCTCTCAATTACTGCACCCAGCACATTCCTGTAAACCTGTTAAAAGGAGAGGAACACTGCCTTCAGGTCCAGAGACAGGGTTCTCTACAACAATGCCAGAGCTAACCTGAAGAGAGGCATCAGAGAGGCCAAATCAGATTACAGGAGGAGGATTGAGGACCACCTTGGCAGTAACAACAGCAGGCGGGTGTGGCAGGGAGTCCAGCATCTCACCAACTACAGGGCCAACGTCGGAGCTGGCAAAGGCAACATCTCCGTGGCAGAGGAGTTGAACCTCTTCTTTGCCCGGTTTGAGGTGACACCACCAGAGACAGCCACACCACACCTTATGGCAGGTAGAGGAGCACGAGGTGAGGTGCACACTGCGGGCCATCAACTCGAGGAAGGCTGCAGGGCCCGATGGCGTCCCTGGACGCGTGCTGAAGGACTGCGCACACCAGCTGGCTGGAGTCTTCACCAGGATCTTCAACCAGTCCACTGTCCCACCCTGTCTGAAGTCCTCCATCAAAGTCCCTCTGCCCAAGAAACCCCACATTTCCAGCCTCAACAACTACTGGCCAGTCACGCTCACATCAGTGGTGATGAAATTGCTTCGAAAAACTGGTAAGGAGTCACATCATGACATCCCCACCAGTTTGCCTACAGAGCAAACCGATCCACTGAGGACGGCGTAGCCACAGGCCTCTGTACTGCACTGTCCCATCTGGAGCAGCAGGGGAGCTATGTATGGATGCTTTTTGTGGATTACAGTTCTGCTTTTAACACCATCCTCCCACACAAACTGGTGGCCAAAGTGGTCTTTGTGCTGAGCCCCCTGCTCTATTCCCTTTACACACATGACTGTACCCCCACCCACCACAGCAATACCATGGTGAAGTTTGCTGATGACACCATGGTGGTGGGGCTCATCTCTGGGAGGGACGAGTCTGCCCATAGGGACGAGGTGGAGCAGCTGATAGTGTGGTGCAGCGATAACAACTTGCTCCTGAATACCTCAAAGACCAAGGAGCTCATAATAGACTACAGGAGAAAGAAAATGGATATTCCACCACTAATCATCAGCGGGAACTGTGTGGTGAGGGTGGCGGACTTTTGCTTCCTGGGAGTCCACATTGAGGAGGGCCTGACCTGCAGCACCTCTGAGCTGCTGAAAAAGGCCCAGCAGAGACAGTATTTCCTGAGAGTACTCAGGAGGATGTATGTATGTACGTATGTACAGTATGTATGTATGTGATGTATGTATGTGATATATGTATGTACGTATGTACAGTATGTATATAATGTATGTATGTATGTATGTTTTAAAAGTTTTAGAACACCCCAATTCTTTTAGTTTTTTTATTGAAATTTTAGCAGTTCAAGTCCAATGAAAAGCTTGAAATGGTACAAAGGTAAGTGGTGAACTGCCCGAGGTTAAAAAAAAAGTAAGGTTACCCAAAACTGAAAAATAATGTACATTTCAGTATCTTACAAAAAGGCCTTTTTCAGGGAACAAGAAATGGGTAAACAACGTAAACGTTCTGCAGCAATGGAGGCAGCTTTATTTATATAGCACATTTCAGCAACAGGGCAATTCAAAGTGCTTTACATAAAACATTAAAGAGCAGTGGAGGTTGATCAAGCTTTGAAAGTTGGTGCTACCAATTCCCCCAGGTGTTCCAACTTGTCTGGATTACTTACAACCCCCTCTGTTTGTATAAAAGTATTGTTGAAACACACTGGTACCGTACCCTCGTGAGCATTATTTGAATAGTATTGTACTGCAGAAAGTAGTGTGTTGCTATAAAAATGGCGGGAAAAAGGCAATTAACAATGGAAGAGAGACAGACCATCATAACACTTAAGAATGTTGGTCTTTCCTACAGAGAAATTGCGAAGAAAGTCAAGGTGTCAGTGAGTACAGTATTCTTCACCATCAAAAGGCACTTAGAAACTGGGGGAGACTCTGACAGGAAGAGGTCTGGCAGACCCAAAGCCACAACAGAATCAGAAGACAAGTTTCTGAGAGTCAACAGCTTGCGTGATAGGCAGCTCACAGGACAAATGCTTCAAGCACAGCTTAATAGTGGTCGTAATAAGAAGTCTCAGTTTCAACTGTAAAGAGAAGACTTGGAGCTGCAGGTTTGATAAGTCGAGTTGCAGCAAGAAAGCCATTGCTAAGACATCAGAATAAGAAAAAGAGGCTTGCTTGGGCCAAGAAACACCACTGGATTACTGAAGAAGGAGTTATGGACTGATGAATCAAAATTTGAAATCTTCGGTTCATCACGCAGGATTTTTGTACGCCGTTGAGTAGGTGAAAGGATGGTTCCTCAGTGTGTGACATCAACCGTCAAACATGGAGGAGGAAGCATGATGGTCTGGGGCTGTTTTGCTGGATCCAGGGTCGGTGATTTGTACAGAGTGAAACCAAAACGGCTACCACAGCATATTGCAGCGCCATGCAGTACCCTCTGGTATGTGCCTAGTTGGTCAGGGGTTCATCCTACAGCATAATAATGACCCAAAACATAAGTCCAAGCTATGCCAGAACTACCTTAGGAAAAAAGAACAAGATGGTAAGCTTAAAAACATGGAGTGGCCAGCACAGTGCCCAGAACTAAACCCCATTGAGCTGGCTTGGGATGAACTGGACAGAAAAGTGAAAGCAAAGCAACCTACAAGTGCCACACATTTATGATAACTTCTGCAACAGATTTGGGAAGAACTTTCTGAAGAATATTTGATTTCCATTGTAGAAAGAATGCCACAAGTGTGTCCAGCTGTTATACTGTATCTGCCAAAGGGGGCTACTTTGATGAGTCAAAAATTTAGAATACATTTTGGTTCATAAATTGATTCCATGATTTATTTTTTAACTTAAATTGTTCATTTGTTCTAAATTGTTCATTTGTTCTATTCTTTCATTTCAGATTATAATAACCTGGAAAACTTGGGGTGTTCTAAAACTTTTGACCAGTAGTGTATGTACATATGTATGTTTATGTATGTATGTATGCATGTAATGTACAGTATGTATTTATGTAATGTAATGTAATGTATGTATTTATGTATGTAATGTATGTATGTATGTATGTATGTCTGCTGATGTTGCTTTTAGATACTATGTATCATTTTATTTCTTTTGGTTATATCTTAAGCTCTGCCAGGTCAGTACTTCTGTTCAACATCTACATGCTTCCACTGGCTCAGATTATGGAAAACAACAAAATAAGTTACCATAGTTATGCGGATGACACACAAATTTACATAACCTTATCGCCAGGGAACTATAGCCCAATACAACAATTAAATATGTGCATTGAACAGATTAATGATTGGATGTGCCAGAACTTTCTTAAATTAAATGAAGAAAAAACGGAGGTGGTTGTTTTTGGAGCAAAAGAGGAACGATTGAAAGTTAGCGCTCAGCTTCAAACGACAATGTTAAAAACAACAGACAAAGCAAGAAATCTTGGTGTAGTCATGGACTTAGACCTAAATTTTAAAAGCCACATTAACATAATTAAAAAATCAGCCTATCATCACCTTAAAAACATATCAAGGGTTAAAGGGCTTATGTCTCAGCAGGATCTGGAAAAACTTGTCCATGCTTTTATCTTCAGTAGACTTGACTACTGCAACGGGGTCTTTACAGGTCTCCCTAAAAAATCAATCAGACAGCTGCAGCTGATTCAGAACGCTGCTGCTCGAGTCCTCACTAAAACCAAGAAAGTGGATCACATCACTCCAGTTCTGAAGTCTCTACACTGGCTTCCAGAGCCTCAAAGAATTGATTTCAAAATACTTTTACTGGTTTATAAATCACTAAACGGTTTAGGGCCAAAATACATTTCTGATCTGCTACTACACTATGACCCCCCAGACCTCTCAGGTGGTCTGGGACAGGTCTGCTACATTATGACCCACCCAGACCTCTCAGTTCGTCTGGGACAGGTCTACTTGTTGTCCCCAGAGTCAGAACTAAACAGGGGGAAGCAGCGTTCAGTTTTTATGCTCCACATATCTGGAACAAACTCCCAGAAACCTGTAGGTCCGCTGCAACTCTCATTTCTTTTAAATCTAAGCTAAAGACCTATCTTTTTGATGTTGCTTTTCTTTAAATAATCTATTTTATTAACTTTAATTTCTTATACTGCACTGTAACTTTTATTCTTATACTGCACTATCAATTTTATTCTTGTCTATAAATGTTTTTAATTTGTTTATTATTGTTTATTAATTGTTTTCTAACTGCTCTTTAATGTTTTATGTAAAGCACTTTGAATTGCCCTGTTGCTGAAATGTGCTATACAAATAAAGCTGCCTTGCCTTGCCTTACTTTGAAAATTGCGTTATACAAGTGACAATGACAATAAAGTTCCATTCTGAGTCTTATTCTTAATGGGTCACATTTATCTTGCTGAAAGTTGTTGCTAAAGAGTAAAAAGCTGAACACTTTGCAGCCAGAACAACTTTGTCAGATGGTGAGAAATTGCTTTTGCCGAGATCCATATTTCATGAATTTCCTTTAAATCATTTAAACAATTACGACACACAACCATCACATTCACACATTTGTTTCTCACACTCAGCGAAAACACTACACTGTCATTGGCTGAGCTCTCGAGAAGAAATGAATCTCAAACACTCATAAAGAGTTTTGAAATTCTTACTCGCTGACTCATGTTAGTCTAAGAATTGTCACAGAGCATGAGGTCCACACACACACACACACACACACACACACACACACACACACACACACACACACACACACACGGACCTGTGAAACACATATGCGCACCCAGGGGCCATTTTGACGAGTGAGAGCCCTCCAAACTGTAATAACACTCAGCTTCTCACTATGAATCATTAGAATATCCAGAAACAGAGAGTGTGCGTGTGTGTATGAGTGTGTGTGTGTGCGTGCATGCAGTGTGCTGTGAGCCCTGTGGATGCCACACAGTGTGTATCAATCATTTAAAAAAGCCTGAAAAGGATTTGGTGGGAATTGTAAAAGCAGGGTGGAAGTGAAACTAACCAACATGATTCAGTATAACAAAGATTTAGTACACACATATGGCATATGGATCTGATAAGATCTAAACTAGTTGATGAGTTGCAGTGTTATGATAATAGGTACTCTGCAGTGCAACCTGTGACAAATTAGTCCCACACTACACATTTATTTAAAAATGCCTAAATTAGTTTACATTTTCCTTCCGGGGCCCCTGCATGGCTGAGGCCATGATGAAAAAAGTGCCAAGCCTGATTCCACTGCTATAACGTAGCACATAACACCAGATTACTCACCAGCTCATCTGATTGGAAATGCAAGCGTTCCTCAGCTGTTTTCAGACAAATATAGGCAAACACACACGCACACACACACACACGCACACACAGTTACACACAAACACATGCGCGCACACACACACAGGCACACACACAGGCTCACACACAGTTACACACAAACACGCACACACACACACACTTTAGTCTTTGCTTGAGTAAGACACACATCATCATCATCATCATCATCATCATCATATTCTTTAGTCAGGACATACAAAAAAACGTATATATATATATATATATATATATATATATATACACTGTATTTACCCTTTATTTACAGTATCCAGGTAAGTTGATTGAGAACAAATTCTCATTTGCAACGACAACACACACACACATATATATATATATATATATATATATATATATATATATATATATATATATATATATATATATATACCATACCTAGAGATTGGCATGGTTTTATTTCAGTTAGTCTAATAGATGGTTTCATTTGCATATAGAGATGATTTTATGTGGGGGGGCTATTTTAATGCCAAAGGCCAAGGGAACTTTATCAGGATGCATAGTATCCTGGATCCATGAAATAACTGGCCTTTAAAAATAAAAATCTGCCGGCCTTTATGGGAATTTAACATATGGGTGTACTTAAAGATTGGATTTGTCCTCATTTTTTTAAATTAAGGCATTAAGATCAATTTGCAAAAGATGATTTTTTTATTCCTGTTTTTAGTCAACTTTAGAATGGGTGTCCTAATTTTTTTACGACTGTAAATTATATATCTCAATCATCAGTAGCGAGTTGGAAGAATTGGACAAGCAATTCCAAGGGCCTGAATCCATACAGTGCAATACTGTCAATACTGTAAATAGTCTGAAAAGTTGGTACATGGGACCATAGAAACAGTGTCTGGTAAACAGTAGTACAGTACAGTAAAGGTAGTACATGGGACCATAGAAACAGTGTCTGGTAAACAATAGTACAGTACAGTAAAGGTAGTACATGGGACCATAGAAAAAGTGTCTGGTAAACAGTAGTACAGTACAGTAAAGGTAGTACATGGGACCATAGAAACAGTGTCTGATAAACAGTAGTACATTACAGTAAAGAATGATGATAAAATATTACATCCATAGATCATGTAGTCTAATTGGTTCATGCTCCATGCTAATTGGTGACAATGAATCTTGTTATCTTGAAACTTTCATGATCTAAACATGGAATATTGTTTATCTGTTTCCATACAACTATGCATTAAGAGTAACGCAACAGTTACTTATCATTTTGAGCAGTTGTATGAATTGATAGTTAGATAATTGTAATGAAATGAATAGACATTACATCTGAAATGTAATGTGTGAATTACTTTTTGAAATAGTAGTACTTTGATGTTAAGTTGTGTCATATTGAATAGATGATCTTTGTTAAATGAACAAATGATCTTTGGTTTATGTGTATTGTATCCAACCAATTGAAACAAGTTAGAGTTTGGAAAAATGTGCATTTTGATCATTGGTTGTGAGTTTTGTGTCTAGAGTTTTGAAAAATGATGTCAAAGTTCTGAAATTAGTGCCAAAGTGATTGTAAAAAACTGTATTTCAAAGGCCAGTATCTTGGAACAAGGAAAGGGCAAATTAAGAAATTGACTACTGACACTTCCCCAAACAACAATTGATCAACTATAGCTTAGCAGCCGTAACTCGGTTCAGCATGCCTGTCAAGCACTTAGGAGCCATGCTGCTCAATCTCTCCCATACAAATAAATATCTTCTCGTTTTTTACCTTGCCATTCTCCTATTTAGCTTTCCTCTCCCCATGCCAACAAACACACACACACACACACACACACACACACACACAACACACACACACACACACACACACACACACACACACACACACACACACACACACACACACACACACACTCATCAGCCTCATGGTTTTACATGTGAAAATGTCTCTCTCTCCATTTCTGACCCTGTGCCCCAAACAAATCCTGAATTAATTAAAAAGGGAAATCCCAATGGTCCTCAGGCAGAGACACACACTCTCCCTTTCTGTCTTTTTCACAAACTCACACACACACACACACACACACACACACACACACAAACACACACACACACACACATATTGAGTGTCTCTCACCCTCATGCAGTGGTTAGGGATTAGTGAAGCTTGTTCAATGATGGGAGTGTTTCCAGGTTGACAGAGAGTGACGGAGCCCAAGCCTACCTAAGTTTAAACATTACCAAGCACTTTGCTTTTTGGGGGACATAGGCCATCTAGTAGCTTTGTCCAGTGTGTGCATGCCCTTTGTCATGAAATGTGATGAATAAATGTAGGTGATTAGAGTTAGCACTTGTTGCCCTTTTTTAGTCCTCTGTAAAAAAAAGACCAAACTAACAGGACAACTTAATAGGTTTACTAACTCATCCTATTTAGATCAGAGCAGGTATGAAAATGCTCTAAACCTGCAAGACCTCTTGTGAGGGTTCATAAAATTGACAAAATGTGTTCTAAATTACGAAATACCAAAAATACCTTTTAGGAAGGATGATTTGATCTTGATACACCTGTTTTTTTGTTATTGTTTTTTGGTATTTGCAACAGCGCTTGAATGTTTCATTTGTATTGCCACTAGTTTCCTGATGAAACTATGATAATAACAATGCTGAGTTCAGCTCTCCTCATTTTACAGTAACAGGCTGATAACCAACCCAACCCATACACATCAAGTTTTATTTCATATTTATTGGCAGACCAGTGCTTACTTTCCTGACCTGGTCACTCATAAAGTTAATGGTTGGTGTATATCTGTAAGGACAGTCTGTGCTGGCTTATCTTTCCACAAATCTTAATGGGAAGAGCTGAATTACGAAAATGTCCCCTTATGTCTGCTCTCTATTCAAGGAACTCATTATGAAATGATTTAGAGTTACAGTAAAAGAGCCCGTCTGTCCTGGTTAAGGATGTTAGCCAACTGAGTAATGGTCTGCCTCTGTTTAGTTTAGTCAAGAATAAAATAGGCTTGGCCTGTGATCCTGTTGCTTTCAGATTGGACTATTTTCCTTCAGGAGCAATTATGTGGATTCATGTTTTTTGCTCTGTCGATAATTGGATTGTGGCTCTGTTTTAATTACATGCACACCACTTTTATCTTTCCTTTATTTTACACAAATTGTAGCAGTCAAAGCTAACTAAAAGTCATTTTGAGTTTGTTTGTATTTGCTGTTTGAGTTTTAAACACGTTAACATTGTCAACGGTCACAGTTTTACAAAAACACAAAAACTGCTTGGCTATAGTAAGGCAACAGAAAATTTGTGGGTTGGGTTCAAATCAGTACATTTGTTACGTGAATTTACGTCCAATTTGTTCTGTAAATTTATTTTAAAAAAACGTACATTATTCAACGAACCCCGGTCTCCTGGGAGAAAGTCCTGTGTTTTGTTTGATATTGTTCATACTTCATCACCTTACTTTGTGCTTTGGTCCAATCAATATTACTATGGCCACTAGAGGGCGCTGTCACAGTAAACGCAGTCTTGCTTTGCCACACCTTCCTCCACAGCTCTGCGGAGGAGGGTCTGGCGAGTCCACACAACATTCTTGGATGGGAGAAAAAGGTGCTTTGGTTTATTGGCATTTCTTTAAACCAATCACAACCCTCTTGAACACCGCTGCAAAATAGCCTCAAGAAGGAACTTGTTTTGGTGGATCATTTGTACGTTCAAAAGTAGTTTTAGTCGTGCAACAGAAAACTCACATTGGACAGATTGTCTAGCTAGCTGTCTGGATTTACCCTGCAGAGATCTGAGGAGCAGTTAACTATAGTCCTCCCAAATCCACCAGAGGTTAGAATGCCAACACAAAGGAAGCCCAAGGCGATGGATATCCGCCCTAAACGAATGAAATCCAGCGGAATTTTCGGCAGCAATGGAGCAATCGCGGCAGTGGAACGTGAGGATATGGACTATTGTAAACATAAATATGAGTCTTAATGTGGTCATTTTTCGGAGGAAGAAAGTCTCATAATTGTAATGTATTAATGTACTAAGAAGCGCTAACTAGGCAACATTAATCCAGACAGGAAAATCACTCACCTTTCAGCGAAATTTGCCGTTTTGAAACCAAAATAGGTGACTTATGTGAATTGTGTAGATTCGATGAGAAAATGTTTAAGGTGGGGGGGGGTTAAGTACCCGATTTATGGCGTTTGACTATTTTAGAAAAATAAATAAATTAAAAAGTCCACATGGGATTTGTTTTGATTCACTGGATTTAACCAATCATCGAACTTCCACCTACCAATGAAATGAGTTGTAGCCAATCAGATGCCAAGTAGGGCGGGTCTTTGGCAAAATGTGAGAGTGCGGTGCCGGTGTGGTCTCCGTGGTAATGCGGCTAAAAAAAATGGAGGCAAAGTTTATCAAACTTGGAGCATGTAGAACAAGCAGCTTTAGTTGAGAAAGTAGTTAAAAACAAATGGCGCTGTGCATGAATAGAGGACAAGAGGAAAAGGGTGGAGACGGGAAGCCATTTAGCACTTGGTGCCTCAAACTGAGGGAGCCGGGTGCTTGCTTCTGCAGCGCATGTTCAAGGAAGACACCGTACGGCAGCAGCGGTAAGAAAGTGCTTGCTAGTCACAAAGCTTCGGTCCGTGCACTCTGTCATACGAGTACGTTACCGGCAACGACCGCTACAGCTACAATTGTGCATTTACTGACCGACCGTGATACAGACAGTATGTGTGTGCACGTTCATAGCGGAATTAGCATGGCAGGTATTTAACATATGGTTGGAAAACGTAAAAATTGATCCAAAATTTTTTAGTTTTTAAAATTTATGACTTTTATTATTGTGTAATGTCAGAAGGACTTTAACTGTTTTGCATATTGTCATATTAACTTTAATGAGTGCATATTGAAATATTACACTGTTGGTTGGTAAAAAATTTATCTCAAAATGCATCAGATTGATGCTTTAAAATATGGAATATTAAAAATTTTCTTTTTCACCCCTGACCCGTTTTCATGCCTGTTAATCAATAATAAACCAAGAAACTAATTACAATTCTTTATTGCCACTGTTCATCACACCCCCAACCGGCCCCGTCAGACACCGCCTACCAAGAGTCTGGGTCTGCCGAGGTTTCTTCCTAAAAGAGAGTTTTTCCTTGCCACTGTTGCAACAGCCACGGCTAATGCTTGCTCTTGGAGGAATTACTGGAATTGTTGGGGCTTTGTAAATTATAGAATGTGGTCTAGACCTACTCTATCTGTAAAGTGTCTTGAGATAACTCTTGTTATGATTTGATACTATAAATAAAATGGAATTGAATTGAATTGAGAGCTCAACAACCAGAACGGCTGGTTCCCAAGCATCAATTGTTCTTGAAATGTTTGTTTCTGTAGTGTTTCATATGAACGTTACAGAGAACTGGGAAGCTTTGAAAGGCTGTAATCAACTTCTCATCTTGTCCCGCTGTTTTGAAGCTGCCAGGCCCAAGTTATGTTCAGTAAACAAATCTGTAGGATCACATCTGTAGGAAATCAGGGAAATGTAGAAATCAAATTGGTTGTTGACGGCTCGTGATTAGGAAAGCTTTCCTCATCTGACAGGCCTGTTGATTGACCACACTGTCTGACATTTATCTCTGTTGTGACTGGACCTCTGGTGGCTTCTTGATGATGCTGCTTGGAGCAAGAACAAGGGGTTAATCTACATGGGAACTGTCTGGTAGGAAAAACACCCCCCCCCCAATTAAATTGAAACTTTAGGCAGTCTTGCATGCTGAGTAAGTGGTATAAACTCTAAACCCATGAAATCCTTTTTAAAGTTGAATTTACTGCACACTAAATTGAAACATTACTTTTACTTGAACACAACAAATAACTATGTACATTCTTCATTTTGAGGTAGGTGTACTTACTATATCAGTTCTTCCATTTTACTTTAAAGTCCTTGTTTGGAACATTTTAGGGAGAGTACTTTTTTCTACATTTATTTGACTGTATAATTTTGCTTTGCTTTGCAAACTAAACACTTATAAACTTACAATGCATGCATGGTTGTATGCAATTTTAAGTCTAAACTTACACAGCAGCATGTTGTAGTTAGAATTTGCTTTACCTCAACCCACCACAACATCTAGAGTAGCTCTCACTATAATGGATAATTGCAATCCATTACAGTAATATAACATACTGTATATATGTCATTATAACACTCAAATAGGGCATAGCACACTGCATGAAAAGTGGGATTTCCATCCCCGTAAATGCCCGTAAACGCCCGGAAATCCCCCTAATTTTCGACAGTTATTGACAATTTACAGGCTGCGAACGTCACGTTCCCCTGTGCCACATACAGTGGGGGAAATAAGTATTTGACCCCTTGCTGATTTTGCAGGTTTGCCCACTTACAAAGAATGCAAAAATCTACAATTTTAATCATATGTACATTCTAACAGTGAAAGACAGAATCCCAAAGAAAATTCCAGAAAATCACATCATATGAATTTATTAAAATTGATAACCATCTGATGAGGAAAAACAAGTATTTGACCCCCTGGACAAACAGCATGTTAATATTTTGTAGAAAAGCCATTATTGGCCAGCACAGATGTCAAACGGTTTTTTTAGTTGGTGACAAGGTTTGTGCACATTTCGGCAGGGATGTTGGCCCACTCCTCCCTGCAGACAGCCTCCAAATCATTCAGGTTCCGAGGTTGTCGCCTGGCAACTCGAATTTTAAGCTCCCTCCAAAGATTTTCAATCGGATTCAGGTCTGGAGACTGGCTAGGCCACTCCAGAACCTTGATGTGCTTCTTCTTCAGCCACTCTTTTGTTGCTTTGGCGGTGTGCTTAGGGTCGTTGTCGTGCTGAAACACCCATCCTCGACCCATCTTCAGCTCTCTCACTGAGGGAAGGAGATGTCGGTCCAGAATTCCACGATACATGGCCCCGTCCATCCTCCCCTCAATACGATGGAGTTGTCCCGTCCCCTTGGCTGAAAAGCACCCCCAAAGCATGATGTTGCCACCACCATCGTCCAGGTGGTGAATGGCGAACTTCATGCGGGCCTGTACATGTTTCTTCTTGAGCAGGGGGACCTTGCGTGTGCTGCAGGATTTCAATCCATGACGGCGTAGTGTGTTACCAACCGTTTCTTTTGTAACTGTGGTCCCAGCTGCCTTCAGTTGATTCATCAGTTTCCCCCTTGTGGTTTTGGGATGATTCCTCACCGTTCACATGATCAGGGACACCCCACGAGGCAAGATCTTGTGTGGAGGCCCAGACCGAGGGAGGTTGGCGGTGGTGTGGTGCTTCTTCCATTTCCTGATAACTGCACCGACAGTTGATCTTTTCTCTCGAAGTTGCTTTCCGATTCTCTTGTTGCCCATCCCAGCCTTGTGCAGATCAACAATCTTGTCCCTGATGTCCGGAGAAAGCTCTTTGGTCTTGCCCATGGTGGTGATGTTGGATGCTGGTTGTTTGGGTGTTGACAGGTGTCTTTTATACAGGTAACGAGGTGAGGCAGGTGTATTTGATGTAGATAATTGGTTCGGATTGGGGCTGTGTCTTAAAGAAAGACTAACTGGCTTGTAGGAGCCAGAATACTTGCTGTTTGTCCAGGGGGTCAAATACTTGTTTTTCCTCATCAGATGGTTATCAATTTTAATAAATTCATATGATGTGATTTTCTGGAATTTTCTTTGGGATTCTGTCTTTCACTGTTAGAATGTACATATGATTAAAATTGTAGATTTTTGCATTCTTTGTAAGTGGGCAAACCTGCAAAATCAGCAAGGGGTCAAATACTTATTTCCCCCACTGTATTGTCAGAAACGAACCATGACGTATGAGGAGAGCTCCCGCGGAGGTGTTAATGGATCTAATTAGAATCTATTGGTCAACCTGGGCCATTATTATAATAATAAAATTATTAGGGCTGTCAATCAATTAAAAAATGTAATCGAATTAATTACATACTGTGATTAATTAATCGAAATTAATTGCATACATAATTAACGGTACCTGAAGCTATACTTTTTAAGAAAGTTAAAAAAAAGAAAAAAAAAGAAGGGTACTAAACATCAGTTGGCGACATTAAAGAACAGCTTGTTTATTACTAAGGCCATATGGTCACAATTAAATGATTTCATAATAATGTAATAACTATAACAATAACTTATTTCACTAGTAAATTGCTGTTGAACGACAAAAACAACCACCAGATGGGAAAAGGACATTTAAAACAACTATGAATGCAACACAAGGCTGTAGTTTCCCACCTTCATTGAATGTACCGTCTGTGTTGTTTTTCCGACAACGGCAGCTGCAGACTGTTATATCCATGGATGTATTAAGAGAATGGTTATATCTCGGTGTTGGAATCCTCTACAGTGAAACACAGTCAAACTTCACACTGTTTAGCATTAGCTGTTAGCATTTTAACCGTTTGTAATCCTGCTACTAGCTAGCGGTAGGCTAACGTTAGCTGCTCTCGCGTATAGTGTTAACTAGTGTTACGTGCAGCCGTGTTTGTGTTGCCTGTATTGTCCGTTTCAGAGCATCAGAGAGAAGCACAGACATATCAGGGGCACCAGATTATAGAAGATTGTTACAAGTAAATGTTCCAATCAATGATCCAGGCCGCACATTTTTGTCTCCCTCCTTCATTTTACAGTCGAATGGTGGCTAGAACGGCTCCGGGTTTTTATTTTATTTTTTTATTTATTGTTACATATTATTTATGTATTATATATATATTTATTTCATATATGCTATGTTGTATATTCATGTCATGGTTAACCTAAGAAAAATTATTTGCCAGGAACGTGCTGTTTATTCAATGATAGAGCTTTATTGACACAAAATACAAACGCAATCAGAAAAAGAACTATGTACAAAGCATAGGAGACACACAGCACACACAACAAATATCCCTCGCTCACGAGAAGCAGCACCGTCCACACCTGACCCACGGCCGCCTCGGAGCTGTAGGTAACTGGCAGCATTCGGTCTGATTCGGTCCATTTAGCAGACGTCTGTGGTGCGTTGTCCTGTATGTCTATGGTGGCGCACTTCCAAATGTCCACCTCACCCACAGCCAGCACACTCTGTCTTGCTTCCAGCAGCTGTAAAATCAATCAATAAAGACAATCAGTACTGTGAAATGCACTGCTTATGGACACAACACATCTATAAACTATTCACATTAAAAAAAACGGATCTAATCTTACCCTCTTTTCTTCTCGACCGACTCCGAGCTGAACTCGTCACAGCTTCTGCCCGCGATGCAACATCTGGTTGTTTTTAGCTGAAGCTCCTGCGTGCTGTCTCGTAGTTTACAGGCAGTTGGAAAAAAATTAAATGAGAGTGGTATGAATAAAAAAAAATAAAGAAACATAAGTCACAGTAAAATTAAACAAGGAAAGATGAAAAAGTAAAAATTACTTAGACACAATGCTGTCATTATCAGCTTCATGTAAATCTGGACTTGCAGACAGCTCCGAGCAAATATACTGTAGGTCACGGCCTCGTTCTGTAAAAAGAAAACAAAAAGTACGGTTAAGATCAGTATCTATTAACGTATCTATGTCCTTATACAGAAGAATTAATGAAGTTCATTCAATGAAAGCATATTCTTTAAATCTTACCCTTGCTCCGATTCGTAGCGCCTGCTAGAGTTTGTCTCAGAGTTGTGAAGATGGCGAATGCTTCCTGTAAAAGATTTACAAGATCAGAAAATACACTTTTATAAAACAACTCACCCGCTCACTTCTGTAATGAATGGCGCTGAAAGCAGCCAGGCACACAGCTCTGTGCTGCTCGCGTTTAAAATTGGTGGGGTTTAAAACATTACTGCCCGGCCCTGTCAGACACCGCCTACCAAGAGTCTGGGTCTGCCAAGGTTTCTTCCTGCCACTGTCGCAATAGCCACTGCTAATGCTTGCTCTTGAGGGAATTACTGTAATTGTTGGGGTTTTGGAATTTATAGAGTGTGGTCTAGACCTACTCTGTCTGTAAAGTGTCTCGAGATAACTCTGTTATGATTTGATACTATAAATAAAATTGAATTGAAAATTGAATTGAAAGTCTAAGTAGCCTGTTTAACATCCAAACACAGTATTTATACAATCAAGAATAAACAATACAGACTAGCTGTCTTTTTCTTTTCTGTGAGCGCATCTTTATGGAGCCCGAAGGTGATATGGAAGAGAAAAAAACCCCGCTCCATATGTCTTGAACAACTCCTGTGTGTTTCCAAGTGAAGTTTGACAGAGTGTAGGCCTACAGACAACTCTTTTACCAGTTGGCCTGAAATACTCCCATAGTTCGGAAGTTTTTGCTCTAACTCTAGGACTCATCTCCCGCCGCTATTTTTCAAATTGAAGCAGTGAAGGCGGGGGTAGGGGCAGAGTGATAGAGAAAGACAAAGAGGAGCAGATTAACCAGCAGGGCGCGAACAGTGCACATAGTGGTGTGGAGGTGAATTACAGTGAGTTTTAATGGAATACTGGGAAAGCTTAATAACAATAGGACAATTTAAGTCTAGATTATGAGGCCATTTCAGCAGAGCCAACAGCTTCATATGCCATGGATATGTGAATATGGTGCTGAATTTGCCAGTATTTTAAGAAGCTGCCAGGCCCGAGTTATGTTCAGTAAACAAATCTGTAGGATCACATCTGTAGGGAATCAGGGAAGTGTAGAAATTGAATTGGTTGTTGACGGCTGGTGATTAGGAAAGCTTTCCTCATCTGACAGGCCTGTTGATTGACCACACTGTCTGACATTTATCTCTGTTGTGACTGGACCTCTGGTGGCTTCTTGATGATGCTGCTTGGACAAATGGTTGGGACCTTGTCATGCAATGACAAAGCCGATATGCTTTATGTGAAGCACAGTGTTTTGGTGTCAGCAGAAGAAAGTCTTCTCTTAAAAAAACGTTACAGTGGTGTCTCTGTCTCCATTCCACCAGACAATGTTGGATGAGCAAGACCAAAGAAAGGCCACTGTAGTCATGCCACTATGCACAGTGGTTGAGCTCTAGGAGACTGTGATGTTGTTTGCAGGGAATGCACATTTTACCTTTGTGGCAAAGCCTGATTAAAACTAATTGTTCAAATAAATTATTTTGTGTATTTTTTTTTTTACATACCATTGGTCATTGCTAATGACATACACAGTATAATTACTAGCATACTTTCATTAAATAAATCAATTCAAGCTAAAATTGAAGAGTCTACAATTAGGCTATACTGAGTCTGATCTATTTTAAGAGATTTTCTTAAAATGAAGTTAATACCTTTTAGAAAAATGTCACCTGGGGTAAAACTCCCCCACAGCATTTTCATTGAGGGCCGGGACACATCAGGCCAATAATCGGCCGTGGGACGGTCAGTGATTCAAATCTGTTCGGTGTGTCCCGTGTCGTCGTCCGTCTGGGGGGCTGTCGGCGTTCATTTTGGCTGACCTGACATGTTCGGTCGGCAGCAGGGCCGTCGGGACTCACCCGGAAATGACGAGCGGAATGAGGTGACTACAGTCTCTCAAAATCTGATGAAAATCTTTTAAACTGACCTTTGTTGAGCTGAAATGAAGACAGATTCAGCAACTGCACGGCCTATTTCTCGCTTAAACTGTTTTCAGAAACACGTTTCAGTGAACTATTTTAGTACAATATGAGATCGTATTCTGAACGGCCGCCATGACAGTCCAGGTCTGAATTTCCGGAGAAAACAAACCCATGTGACGCGTTCGTCCAATCAGCTGCCGGTTTTCATTTCTTGGGCGACATTACAGATTAGCGCCGCCTGCTGTTATAGATATGTATTACATTATCTCGTCTTTTTGGTCTGTTCTGTGGCAGTTTTTTGGACCTCGGGGACGCGACTGATCATATCGACGGGGTTTTCTGTCAACGGTCGGCCGCCGGCTATATGTGTCTACACCATTACATGTTAAAGCCTCCCCTAGAATTAGAGGAGGGTGGGGTCATGGGGGGACAACTGCCAAGCAAGGTCCACGTCAATTTCTGACAATTCACGGCAGTTTTCGGTGTTGCCTGTAAATTGCTGTGTACAGCCATAAACCTGAAGTTCCACGACAATCTGCAGTGCTGCATACTGACAAAAATCCCACTTTTCATGCAGTGGCATGCATTATGATTTTCTTTTACTTTAAATATTAAGTATGTTTTTCTTATAACACTTGCGTTCTTTAACTTAAAGGACAATTCCGGCAACAGATGTGTACCCACTGTGTCGTTCTCTGGGACATGTTTTCATGCTAATCGAATGTGTTTGTAGCTTGGAACATGCTAGCACGGACTGATGAAATTAAATTGCTATTTAATACCACTAAAAAGGCTCAAAATATCACCACACCTTAACGTTAGCATAATGAGGGTCCCTAAATGTTAATTGAAGCATTGACAATGTTGTAAGTGTACAGATAGTTTATTGAAAAGATAGATTATAAAGACAGTCACGTTCATGTTTACATGCGGGCGCCATCTTGGAAACCAGTCATGACTAGCCAAACGCCGTGCAACGTGGAATCTCCCATGGTCCGATGTTGCCGGAAGAAAGCACTGAGTGCATAAGAGAAGCACTCAACGCAACGACAGACTAGCTAGTGCTTCCACAGGATATACACTAAATAGATGGCGGATTATTCAACCGAATTTCAAAACATTGACAACGAACCCTTTCAGTTTGACGGACGTCCTTATCATTTTGGGCCGAAATATACTGACGAAGATCTACAGGAGCCCCGTTACAGGGCTACGAGAGAGAGAGAGCTACCGGTAGTCAATGCAGCAACACAGCCTCGTACTTGGGGAAACTGGTGGTGTACCTGCAGACATTGTGAAGCTATGGCCACCGAACAGGAGTGTCTGTGCGCCCGCATGTAAACATGAACATCTTTATATCTTTTCAATAAACTATGTGTACACGTACAACATTCTCAATGCTTTGGTCAACATTTAGGGACCTTCATTATGCTAACGTTAAGGTGTGGTGATATTTTGAGCCTTTTTAGTGGTATTAAATAGCGATTTAATTTTATTGTCCCTGTGCCCCATATACTAGCGTTGTAAGTTAATCAGCGGTCCGCGCTAGCATGTTCCAAGCTACAAACACATTTGATTAGCATGAAAACATGTCCCAGAGAACGACAGAGTGGGTACACATCTGTTATTAACCCCTAGGTTCGTTTTGTGCCGGAATTGTCCTTTAAGTAACATTTTGATTGCAGGGCTTAACCTGACAGAGAATTTTTACATTGTGATTTTAATCAAGGGTCACGTTGCTTCTTACACCACTGCTCTGTATACATCTGTTCAAAAGATTGTGTGAAGTGTGTGTGACTTTTCTTATTGGTAGAAAATATGTGTGACCTAATAAGTTCCCATCTAAACTCTGGCCCACTTCAACTTAATCTTCAATATGATACAGAGAAGTTTGACATATTTTGTGACTATCCTCAGCATCCATGAATGTGGATCCTGTCATTATTAAATTGTAAACTCAACTACCAAAATTCATTACTTGTAGTCACTTACTCCTGGACACTGCAACTGTTAAATACAGTCATTGTTATCAAAGAAAACTAATACACACAACAAGTCATCCTGTGCTGACTGGATATTACTTAATCATTATAACAAAAGTTAGCTGCCAACATATATAGAGCTCAGGTGAATGTAGTTTGTGAGTGTGTGGCACCAGTATGTGAGAAGCACTGCCAGTGCACATCTTCATCCAGACTAAAAGACTGGCTGATACTCGGTTGATATGGACTGTGTGTGAGGAAAAGAAACAGTGATAAAAACCGAAGGAGAAACACTAAGTAAGACAAAGAGTAAATAAGCACAGGCTTGTAATCCATCGTCTATGGATGTTCAACTTCCATTACAGAGTAAACAGGCTGCTTCTGCAGAGAACCCACTCACAGGTGGCCGTGTCCCCACACTGATCCAACCGATTAACTCATGTGTGTCTGTGTGTATCGGAAAGTGTGTATAAGTACTGGTAAGTAGGCTTCAGTCTCTATGTGAAAGTGTGTGCATCTGAGTGTGTAAGTGCTTCCTAAATTCCAACAAATCCTGGAGGTAATTTACTCTAAAAACATACCTGACGATACTCCAAAACATGATTAAAAAATGTCTATTCTAAGAAAGTGTGTGTGTGTGTGTGTGTGTGTGTGCGTGCATGCGTGCGTGCGTGTTTGTTGGTCAAATACACCAAAAATAATTTGAACATTGAGATTGGCGGCCTTTACTGGCTTCTACAAACATAAGGTGTCACTATGTTGGATTCATCAGAAAGGTTGCTGTTTTTCTGAGAAAACTGACCTAAAAGTGTGTGTGTGTGTGTGTGTGTGTGTGTGTGTGTGTGTGTGTGTGTGTGTGTGTGTGTGTGTGTGTGTGTGTGTGTGAAAGAGAGTCCGAATCAACCAGTCATCAGCTTTTTCTCATTTGTGCTAACACCAAGGTACCACAGGTTATCTGGTTATATTATAACAATGACATTCTCGCATTTGAGAAAGGTACAAATTAAATGTAAAAAGCAAACTCTGAGCACCATCAGATAACAAGACATTTTCAACAAAGAACAAAGTGTTTCTGTGAAACATAAAGCCGTTCAGCCCAGGACATAAATCATTAGAGTTAATGTCTGAGTGGCTGTTAAACCAACGGCTTTAGAGCGGCAAAAAGGCCTGAGTCATAAAACAAACAAGTGTCAGAGCCTGATGAGCCCTATCACACACACATGTGCATTGTATATGGGTGCGTACATGAAGCCATGCACACAAACATACAAAGTCAAACCACAGACACACACAAACACCTAATCAAACACACAGCTACACATCCCAATATCATACACAGCCATAATTATGAACACAGACCATGCAAACACACATTAGTGTGAGCAACCATGCTCACTCACATACACATATCACGCACAGATATATACACACAAACCCCACCTTTGCAAAAGCAAAGACAGTGAAAAGATCCAGCTGTGCAGTGAAGGACAGAACAGGGGAGGAGACATTACACAGCTGGAGCTCAGCACTTAGCTTAAGGTCTGACAGAGGTAACGTGTTAACATAATGCAAGGCTACAATGCTCCCAGCAGAGAGGGGAGTGAGAAAGTGTGTGTGTGTGTATGTGTCATTGTTTTTGTATTAATCAAGTTGTTGAGGCATAAATATACTTTTACATCACATTGGGCCTCATTCACCAATATCTTCCTACATTTTTTCTTAAATTTGTTCTTAAGAAAGTTCCTAAGAAAAGTCTATGTCTGATTCGTGACATGTTCTCAAACAGCAGAATTGTTCGCAGGTGTTTTCTTAGAATGATGAATCCCAATGTCTTCATAATTTGAAAGCTCATTCCCGTGGCTCCTATTTAGCATAGGTAAACGCCTCCTGTAAAAGGGCATGACATGACAGGGCCGTGTGCACACTTAGAGAAATGTCGAAAAAGACGTGGTAAAGACGGTGGAGGCCTCGACTCCAAAAAAAGAATAACTTTAGTAATTCTGAAGTGGAGGTACTGCTGCAAGAAGTTAGCAACAAACGAGACATCATATTTAGTAGCGTCAGCAATGGATACTAAGCAGTAAATAAAACCGATAGATGGAATGCAGTTACCATAGACCGTTAACAGTCTACGGTATTTAATCATGCAGTGAATGCTGTATCTAGAGAAGGGCGCAGAACTGATGAAGTATATAGGCCTAGCACAATTCATACACAATGCAATTCAAAGTGCCTTACAAATCAGCAGAAGTGTAAGTGTGTATTTATTAAAACAAACAAACATAATTATGTGTAAAATAATGAATATAATTAATTACAAAATTATAAAGAAATATGAATATATTTAATTAGAACGGATGAAAACGGTATAACCACTTATTTTGGGCAAACATGTCAGCTCTCAGTAGTGCGTAGAGTGCTCTTGAGTGTGTGTAGAGTTTGTTCTCACCTAAGAACAAATCCCAAATAACAAAACATTGGTGAATGCCAGAATCTTCGTGGAAATTGCGTAAGTGGGGTTTAAGAACAAATTTGTGAATGACGCCCATTGTGAGAACTTGCCTCCCACTTTTGAAAAAACAAAACAAACCCACTATAAGGTATACCATTACATTTTAGGTTTAAGATGTTTGGCTAAGGTTAGGGCTAGTTCGGTTTGATTCCGATTCATGGCGTCTCAATTAAAAAACGCTTCTCAATTAAATAAACTATTTTCAGGCTCTTACTTCACTTAAATGCAATATGAAACATAACTGGCAGTTAAACTAACTGGTCTTGATGAAGGTCTTTACCTGACCAAACAGGAAGTTTACTGCATTCATTTGGAAGCACAGAGTTCTGCATGTATAACACCAATTCAATCAAAGTGCCATTACCTGGAACCTGAAACTGAAACAGCTACATGAATTCAGCATCAATCATTTATTTTATTATTTACACCTCTGTTTTTCCCATTGTGACATGAATGTAAGTCAGTGCAATGTCATGCTAAGTTACAACAAGTTTTTTGTTTGTTTTTGTGGCTTAGTACAAGTACAAATAAGTAATATTTATCGTGTGGAGCTGTAAGTGAATGCCCAGTGTATGTCAGATTTGTTTTTTGTTGTTGGATTGAATTTGGATTGTATTCCCCATAGATAGTGAATATATCACAACTGTATATTTATTATTAAAAACTCACTATTTGTCACCCATATTAAGCCCCACCACTCTCTCTGAAGAGTGATCCAAATACAAATACAGAGCAAGGATAGCATATTAGGGCTATGCCTGACTGAGCTTTCTTTGAGCAGCCAACCCTGACAGACAGGAAAACACCCCCTGAGATCAGTTACAGAGCTAATATGTACCTGTCAAGGGTCCTAATTACACACACACACACACATACATACACACACACACACACACACACATTACAGCTGTCAGTGATTCCAGTTATCCCAACAAATCCCCAGCTGTAATGCTAGCAGTGTCCAGGGACTTTTGCTAACTGGTAGCAGCCTTGGCCTGCAGCGACGCAGCCATCAGCCCAGCATCGGGCTCGTATTTGACCCAGTTAGTGACCAGGCTGTGATGGGAGCCGGCTGGGTCAAGCCTAGGTCTTTTCTCCTTCAACCTCTAAACACAAGGAGATTAAATCTGACTCAGACTTGCATTCATATTACAGAAAAGCTAGCAACGCCTCTGTTTGGGCCAACACTAAGAAACACAGACAGGCTTTAGAAACACAGACAGGCTTTAGTTACATAAAGAATATATTTAACCATCTGCATTAGTGTCAACTTGTGATCATTCGTAATTTCATAAGTTTTAGTTTACAGTATTTGCCCGTTACAATTATCTTTGGTAGATGTATCAATTATGATATTTTGAATGTCTGTTATTTATAATGTTTGGTGAAAGGACTTTCTCAAACTCTGATGAAAGGCAATGCGATATATATCTGGGAACAATAATTATTTTGGCTCCAAAAAAATACTCTTGGCAACGTTGTTCTTGTTTTAGCAGCCCTAGCTTGGTGGGTGAGACAGCTTTAAAAGTAACATTATTACATAAATCAGCTCAGGAATTAACAGCACTGCAGCACAGTGACTTGGGATTTGTACTATTGCCTCACAGCAAGACGGTCCTGGGCAGAGGCGCGGGAAGTCATTTTCAGCAGGGGGTGCGGGGTGCTGGCACGGGGGGGGTGCGAAGAACGACTCAACCTCTGCCTTCCCCCCCCCCCTCCATGAAGTAGGTTACATACGGTGCGAACTAAATGGGCACTAAATCACATGCCAATCACTACTGGTTGAAAGATTCCTTTGCAGTGGCCCGGGTTTAAATCCGACCTGCGTCCCTTTGCTGCGTGTCATTCCCTCTCTCTCTCCCCCTTTCCTGTCTATCCACTGTCACTATCGAAGAATAAAAAATAATTTAAAAAAAAGATGAATGACTAGTCCAGCTGAGGAGGCATCAAGTATGCCTTTCCAGTTCAATAAACCAAGTACTGCCATCTGACTCACACATCACAAGACAATGTTACAATTAATTAAATCATACCAAAGCATTGTATGGCTCAAGACTATGGTGACATAGTATTCACTAAAAATCACCCAAGCAGAAAGCACAATAGTAATTCTGAAACGTGATTGACTGAAGATACAACAATGCCATCACACAACACAGCTGAGTGCAGGTTGTAAAATAACAGTCACTTAGTCAGCTGCAACTTCACAAACTGCAAAAGCCAACATATAGGCTACTGCACTTGACCACTAAGTCTCATACAGGCCTATAGCAGCATCACAAAATAATGATGCAATACGTCTGATATGCATGGCATTTCAATAAACTAAACAAAATATGTACATTATCTGGTCACACGGTCACAACAGATTATATTAACCTACTCAATTTACAGATAGCATAATAGCTCTTACCTTTAGAAGTTCTAATTTCTTGTCTTTTTCTTTGCAAAGTCGCAGATCAAATCCTCAAAGTCCAGCTCCCTCAGCAGCTCGCTAACCCTACTACACATGCGCTGCTGTGTGTTGGTAGAACTTTACAGGCAACGCAACAAATGTCTCCGGTGGACAGTGATCTAGAATCCACTCCCGTGGTACCGTTTTACCGTTGTGAAGGTGTCGGGTCAGTGCCTCGTTAGTGAGAGAGCGGGTCTTTCTGCCGCCAGCCTCGTCCCCCCTCCGAGATGCTGGACATTTAGCCGCCGATTCTGAAAGGCTAATATCCCTCTGGGTATAACTTCCTCCCGGACGGTCTCTGTAATCGGTCCCCGTAGTGCAGGGCCTTCAGAGATGATGGTACCTGAGGGGCCATTACCTTGTTCTGTAATGCTGATGACCGGCCTCATCTCTGTCTTTTTCCACAACAACTTCGCTAAAGTTAACGTTAACGTTAGCCACCGTTAGCCGTGGCTGAGTGTAGCTGGTAGAAGGCAGCGATTCTTCAAAGCTAACGTTGGCTAGCTTCTCGACATCCTCCTCTTCGTCATTCCCAGCTCTTTTTAAAAAGCTATTTATTCGCGGGACATTTTTATAGCAGCCGCTTCTTTCTCTCTCTTTTCCACACTTTCACTCGCTGATGCAACCCAATCTGACCGGGGATCAGTTACTAATTAATTCCACTCTTTCAATCTCAACGCGTTCTTAGAAAGCTGATATTGGATCAGTGCGATGTAAACAACCTGCTCTATGCCCACCCACCTTTATCTTTAGCCAATCTACACAGTGCATGCAGCCTTCTCCCAATCATTACATTAAACAACTTTTATTTTATTCTGATTGGATAATTATCACCATAATGATTAATGCCCATTGGGTAATACGGGTTTGATCGCAGTTTGCCAACAACGGGTGCTGCCACCAACAGGGGGTGCTGCAGCACCCCCAGCACCTCTACTTCCCGCGCCTGTGGTCCTGGGTTAGGAACACCTGCCTGTAGGTGTGAAAGTGTGTGTCTGTGTGTGTTAGGCCTATACCCAAAGATATTTATGACTGTAAGACTTAAGACTTTACACAAATACAATAACGTTCAACGGAGTACAGTATGTACCGGGGCCTGCACTGGCATACCGTTTAGGAGCTGCAGCCTCACATTCTCAGTCCAACACTGACAAAGTCTCTTACCTTCTCCAGCTTCTTTAGCTATGTTATATGTTTTATATGTTACCAAACTTGCTGCCAGCAAGCATTCCGGTGTAGTGTGACAAAGTTTAACTTACTTTACATTGCACATTTACCATTGCACACAGTCTACCTAAGCACCTTTAATTTGTATGTATGTGAGATATAAAGTATGTGTGTATCTGTTTGTTGTGTTATGGTTGTCTAAGCTACGGGATGCCTAAAATTTCCCTCAGGATGAATAAAGTATCTATCTATCTATCTATCTATCATAGCTCGGGTGGTGACGGACAGACATGTTTTCCCCTTAGCTTGCTGCTAAGACTGTGCAGTAAAAAGAGGTGTCAAGTAACAAAGTACAAATACTTCGTTACCTTACTTAAGTAGACATTTTGGGTATCTATACTTTACTGGAGTAATTATTTTACAGCAGACTTTTTACTTCTACTCCTTATATTTTCACGCAATTATCTATACTTTCTACTCCTTACATTTTAAAAATAGCCTCGTTACTCCTATTTCAGTTTGGCTTGTTTTCATTCGGGCTTGTCATCGTTCAAAAACACACAAAAAAAACTATCCAGATAAATCGCGCCATCCGGATAGAGTGAATTTGATTGTGGTTGGATGAGAAGTATAAACATATACCATTCCGACAACCTATTGGTTTGTACGCGATCCATCGTACCTGCACAGACCCGGTGCTAATACTGCTCCGGTGCCTTAACGACCGTTATCTACCAAATAGCAACGCGGATTTCGGTGCCTTATTAGTGCCACTTAAATGCCTGCGCTTCTCTCTGATGCTCCGAAAACAGACGTTTGAGGGAACTGAAACATCACCGCACGGGACGCTAGTTAAGACTACACTTGACAACAGGTAACGTTAGCCTAACTTTAGTTAGCAGCTGGAGTAAACACAGTTAAAATGCTGACAGCTAAACGGTGTAAAGTTGTGTCTGTATTTCACTGTAGAGGATTCTAACACCAGACTGTAGCTGCTGTTGTCTGAAAAACACAGACTCAGCCTGAAATAAGTCATTGTTATAAGTTATTGTTATTACATTTTTAATAACTCATTTAATTTTGACCCTGTGGCCTTAGCAGTACACAAGCCGTTCTTTAATGTCGCCTTGTGCTCTTTTTTTTTAGATCAACTTTTTATTGTTTTATATTTTTGAACATACAGAACAGACAAATACAACTGAACAAGATGCTCCTTTTTTGTGGATGTGGGGTAGTGCACTATAGGTCCCTGTGGAGCGGCCTAAGCTTTTGTCCTTAATGGCATTTTTTTCCCCTCCCATTACTTTTACTTTTATACTTCGCTTGCAATTGAGCGCGGCTCAATTGCAGGCGACCGGTAGCAGGTGTCCGCGTCTGTCTGTTGTTTGGATATTGTTTACGTACCTATTTTTTTTAAAAACTACAACATTATTGTTTTTGCACAGGGGTTTTGCCGTGTGTACCAAGCCTAACAATGGAGATATTTTTCTTCCTACTTCTGGCAATCGTGCTGAACATCGCTCGGGGTTTGTTTGTCAAGCCCGACAGGATCCAATACACAAAGGACTTTCTCCTGGGATTTAAATCAAGCAATTACGTGGTGGACCTAGATGCAACTCGGCTATTAAGTTGTGGGGTGTCCGACTGTTTTGACTTCTTAGTCGGTGACAATGCTCTAATACAAAGTTCTAGGTGTTCGGCTACATCAGGTAAACAAATTAGGAAGAGAGGGAAACGGGGCGGAGTGCGGCAACGTTTAAGGAAATTAATGAAAAAGAAACGTCTTCCCTTACCATCGATACTGCTGGCTAATGTTCAGTCCTTAAGGAATAAAACTGATGAACTGCAAACATGTGTGGCCTCTTTGCACGAGTTTAGGGACACTTGTGTGATGGTTTTCACCGAGACGTGGCTGACTGACACTGACCTTGATTCTACTGTGGACATTGATGGATTTGGGGTTCCAATTCGTTTGGATCGTGACCCGGAGGTGACGGGGAAGCACCACGGCGGGGGTGTCTGCCTGTACATCAATCCAAAGTGGTGCAACGGCGCTACTGTGCGTGAACGGATTTGTTTACCGGAAATCGAGCTGTTGTCGGTGTCTGTTAGACCATTTTATCTGCCTAGGGAATTCCCCCAAATATTTTTAACAGTAGTGTACATCCATCCCAGAGCAGATATAAAATCTGCTTCATCTTTTCAGTAGCTCAAAGACTACAATCAATCTCTCCCGATGCCCCGTGCTTCTTTCTGGGTGATTTTAATCATGTCAGCTGTAAAAAATCGCTGAGTAGTTTCACCCAGTACGTCACTTGTCCCACTCGGGGGAACAGAATATTGGATCTCTGCTATGGCTCTATCAAGGGAGCCTATAAGTCCGTTGCAGGTCCTCCTATAGGATTTTCTGACCATAATGTGGTGCATCTTCTCCCCACATACAGACCTGTGCTGCACAGAGACAAAGTGCAGGCGTGTGTGGTCCAGGTGTGGAATGAGGAGAGCACTTTGGCCTTGCAGGGCTGTTTTGACTGTACTGACTGGTCCGTTTTTCAAGATTCATCCAACAGCATTGATGAACTGACTGATGCAGTATGCAGTTATATCTCTTTCTGTGTGGACAGTGTGATCCCAACTAAGACCGTTGTTTCCTATCCTAACAACAAGCCCTGGAAAGCTAAAAAACTGAAACATATGTTAAGGGAAAAGAGGACTGTTTTTAATAGTGGTGAAAAAAGTGCATATGCTGAAATTAGGAAAGTTGTGCGAGTTGAAATAGTAAAGGCTAAACTTCAGTATAAAAGAAAAATTGAGTCCAAATTTAGTGAGTCTGATCTTAGATCTGTGTGGAATGGTATGGAAATAATGACAGGACTACACAAAGGCACTAGTACAGTTTCCTTAAATGGTTTTGATGATGAGCAGTTAGCAAATGAATTAAATAGTTTTTATATGAGATTTTCTAATAATGATTTTAGTGCGGAAATCAGTCACATGAGAGAGGATTTGGTCAGTGATTCTTCTGTTTTTGATTTTGATATTGATGTATCTAAGGTCAAAACATTATTTAAACAAACTAAGGTTAGGAAAACTCCTGGCCCTGACACCATCAGTGGTCGAGTCCTTAAGTCTTGTGCTGGTCAGTTAAGTGAGATTTTTAAAGTGATTTTTACTCAATCACTCCAGACGCAAACAGTGCCAAAGATTTGGAAACATTCTACAATCATTCCTGTGGCTAAGTGTAAGAATCCCAAGGTCTTAAATGACTTTCGGCCTGTTGCTCTCACCTCACTGGTGATGAAGACTTTTGAGAAGCTGGTTAAGCAGGAGGTACTGAAGCAGGTGGAAGAACAGCTAGACCCTCTTCAGTTTGCTTATAGGGCTAGCAGAGGTGTTGAGGATGCAATACTTACATTGCTAAATTCCCTTTATCAACATTTGGAAACCTCAAAGACTCATGCAAGGCTCCTTTTTATAGACTTCTCTTCAGCTTTCAATACTATTCAGCCGTATTTGTTGGCCGAGAAACTTCAGTCTATTTTTAACTTGAACCCTAACTTAAATGGCTGGATACTGGATTTTTTGTTGAACAGGTCGCAGTGTGTAAGGGTCAATGGTGTTTTATCCTCAAAAGTCCTTACTTCCACAGGCTCTCCTCAGGGCTGTGTTCTTTCTCCATTGCTTTTCATTTTATACACAAATGACTGTAGGAGTAAGTATGAGAAGAGGCACTAACTGTTATCCAGAACATGAACGTTGAGACAGTAGATGAATATAAATATTTAGGAACCATCATTGACAGTAAATTATCCTTTGAGAGCAACACAGATGCAGCCTGTAAAAAGGCCCAACAGAGACTTTTCTTCTTGAGGAAGATGAAATCATTTAGCGTGTGCAGGAGTCTGATGACTTTGTTTTACCAGTGTTTTATTGAATCAGTCTTGACATTTTGTATCGTGGTGTGGTATAGTGGTCTTCCAATGACCAATAAGCGTAAGCTCACAAAGCTGGTAAATGTAGCGTCTAAGGTGGTTGGGGTACAGTTATCACAGCTGCAACACATATATGATAGACGGGTCAGGGGTAAGGCTAACCAAATTTTAAAATGCCCTGATCACCCACTCTTTGGTGAGTTTAATTTGCTCCCCTCGGGTCGCCGTTTTAGGCTACCTATGTTAAGAACTAGACGTGCCAGGGATTCTTTTATTCCTGTGGCTATTAGGCACCTGAATTCATTTGAGGGACATCATTGAATTTTTTTATATAGAAATGTTCTTATTTATTATCTTATTTTCATTACTGTTCATTATGACATATTGACCTGTGTACTATCCAATTGGATCTTGTCACTGGTTTTGGGGAAGGTGTCTCTATTGAAGGTGTTGATGTGTGTCTTGTGCTGTGTTTATAATGTTGCTTACACATGTATGTGTATGCGTGTGTTTTTGAATATCCTGCTGCAAATCAAATTTCCTTTTCTAAGGATAAATAAAGTGGAACTTGAACTACTTTAAGTAGTTTTGAAACCAGTACTTTTACACTTTTACTTGAGTAAAAAGCTTGAGTTGATAATTTTTTTTCAAACCCTAGTATCTATACTTATACTTGAGTAATGAATGTGAATACTTTTGACACCTCTGGCAGTAAACCTATATACTCGACTCGACCTAACTCGATGATAGAGATTTGTAGTGCATCATTTAAACATCCTGTTGGCGTGTCCTGCACTTGTGTTCCAAAACGTTCACGGTGCAACTCTGAAACCTGAAAAACTTGAAAGTTTCAGATATTCTTAAGCATACAGTTTCAACAAAAACAATTACTTATTCACACAAATGCTGCACTAAAAGCTTCTTTATAGTGCATGTGAATCAAAGGAAGGCTACAACCATGGACATCAGGCATTGTTTGTGTGCACCATAAAAGTCATTCATCATCCATATCATTATTCAGGTTTGCAGCACTGACTTATAAACAGAGACCCATCATATAATTTGTACCTGCCATGGTGAGGCATATGATCTACATGTACAGTATAGATATGCAAACCGCTCCAACAAAAGTGACAGATTTGTTTCTGTGTTGCCATAACAGCTGCTGTTAAGGCCTCGTTGGTTTACTGTTTTACAATCTAGGATTGTGTGCAGACAAGGTTGACAGGATAGATTAAAGATTAAATGTTCATTTCCAGTAAGCAGATATTTATTATCCTGGACTGTCCTCAGAAGCAATAACAAAAATAAGATCACCATCATGGAAGTTTACACCTCCTTCTGGGGTTTACTGACTGTTTTCTTTGCCAGAGATGCAGCAGTATGGGGAGTGTTTTGTGATCTGTCAAGTCTTGTCCATGGGGGGCGAACTGCTGATGTTGCACAACATGTGGAGCCGTTGAGAAAAATGTACTCCTACAAATTGAACTTCAAAACTCCACCAACTAAAACTTTAGTAGTAGATAACATTTTATCACAAAATGGAAAACTAAATTATTTAATTGTTAATGATTCCAAATTGCATGAAAGATTATAAGTGCAGTTTTTGATGTTACATTACATATACACAAAAACAATAAAACAGGACATTTTAGCCCTCAGACATTTTTACTTCTTCTTTTTTATTGGTGTTGTGGTGAAATAACACAACAAAAAGAAAAGAATATATACTATATATATGTATACTGTACTGAAAATGTGACAGACATAAAAGACAGACAAACAATAACAGTAAAAAAAATATTCATTCATTCATTCATTGTAATGTGACTGGTATATAGTGAACTAAAACATTCTGTTAAATTGATTTATAAGCAAGAGAAAAAGAAAGGAAGTGAAAGAAGAGTGAAGAAGGAACAAAAACTTTAAATTTACTCAAATTATCAACATTTAGCCTCCACAGACCAACTGTTGTGACGACAACTATTGGTTTAGCTTTTCACTAAAGCCACTGTTCATAATAATTTACTAGACCACTTCTTTATACCATGTTGTAGATGTTGCTTTAGCTTTAGTTTAGTTTTTATATCAGTAATGACCTTGGCAGCTGTTTGAAGGCAGGTGCAGGGTGGAGGCTGCACATGTGCAGCGGTTAGCAGCTGAATTAGAAGCAGCTGGGACCACTAACAGCCTGCCCTCCCTTCTTTGTCTCATGCACACTCCATCTCATGTTCAGGAGTTTGTCAGTGCACCCCAGCCTTTTACCTGATGTCATTACAGCTAATGAGGCTGAACCGTGCGTGTGTGTGTGTGTGTGTGTGTGCTGATTTTAACCCAGAGGAAGCCCCAGTGTTGTGTAACACACACTGACATGCATACATACAGTACAGCAAACATGAGTAGCAAAGAGACCACCTGGTAGACAAGGTAATGAATATTTTTTTTACAGTAAGGACAAACCTTCTCAACCATGAAAACATAATGACATAACTAGTATTTACTTTTTATAATATCTGTAATAAGACAGGGAACATAGATGAAAAAGGCACACTACTAACCTGGGAACTTAAAAGCCAGCTATATATATATATATATATATATATATATATATATAGGGCTGGGCAAGTTAAGGCGTTATTATCACGTTAACTCATTCATTAATTAATGCCGACAATTATTTTATCACGCATTAACACCGTTTTTATTAATTCTTTTATTATTGTATAAAAGTCTGTTGCTCACAGGCTTTTATTTTGTAAAAGTCTGTGCTGACTGCTGCTGCACTTACAGGAACTGGAAAAGAATAAACAAACCAACAAACATGGAGAAGGGTACAGAACTTTTACATGGCCATTTTCATTTTAAAGTTCTTCCAGACAGCGCAGTCGACTTAACAAAAGTTATTTGTAACCACTGCAAAGTTGAATTTTCTTATCACTGGAGTACTTCCAGTCTGAAATATCACCTACATGCAATACACACCGTTGATACCAGCAAATCATTCAACGAAACAAATAATGGCGCGTCGGCAGACTACGTTAGATGCAGCGTGTGGGAGAAGTATAGATAAACAAAGGCAAGAGAAGCTAACAAATGCCATAGTGAAGCGATAGCTACAGACTGCAGGCCCATTAGTGTTGTGGAGGACGTCGGTCTGAGAAACATTCTGAGAATCACAACAAATGATGGCAGGTATGAGATTCCCTCAAGACGCACCATCACAAGAAGAATACCTGGGTTTTATGAAAAGGAGAGGACTGCAGAAGCGACAAGTGTTACTCTCACTGGGGACTACTAGACATCGCTGGGTAACCATAATTACCTTGGAGTTACAGTTTTAATGTTATGATTGTAGCTCAGGATTTTGTGGGCAGTTCTTTTTATATATACAGTACAGGCCAAAAGTTTGGACACACCTTCTCATTCAAGGTGTTTCTTTATTTTCATGACTATTTACATTGTAGATTCTTACTGAAGTCATCAAAACTATGAATGAACACATATGGCATTATGTACTTAACAAAAAAGTGTGAAATAACTGAAAACATGTCTTATATTTTAGATTCTTCAAAGTAGCCACCCTTTGCTTTTTTGATAACTCTGAAAACCCTTAGTGTTCTCTCAATGAGCTTCATGAGGTAGTCACCTGAAATGGTTTTCACTTCACAGGTGTGCCTTGTCAGGGTTAATTAGTGAAAGTTTTTCCCTTATTAATAAAAAAATAACATGAATGCCCTGGTAGTGGCAATAAGCTTTAATTGTGTTGAGATTTACACTAAATATTTTATTTAACTGCTAATGTATAAACAAAATGCGATGTTAAGTGTTTGCAGAACTAATGTTATGGCACTTTCGTTCATATGGCAGAACATTTAAAATAAAATTGTGCTATACACTACTTTTGACTTGGATTTTACGCATAACAATGCGATTAATCACGATTAATCAGGGAAATCATGCAATTAATCTTAAAACTTTTAATCATTGCCCAGACCTGTATATATAGACTTTTAAACTCTTGAGCTCTGAGGTCAATATATACAGTATATATATATATATATATATATATATATATATATATATATATATATATATATATATATATATTATTTTTTGACCTCAGATCTCAAGAGTTTAAAAGTCTGAGCCTGGTGATGCGGGACTGGATTCTGGGTGATTTGGGTCTTTAATCATCCGTTTCGCTTTCTTCCTGCACTGCTGGGTGTAGAGGTCCTTGATAGACTGCAGCTTGGTCCTGGACATTATTCACCACCCTCAGTAAAACCTTAAGGTTGTGGCCAGTGCAACTGCCATACCAGGCAGTAATGCAACCAGTCAGGATAGTCTCGATGGTGCACCTGAAGAAGTTGCAGAGTTGCCTGGAGTACATGTTGAACCTCATTAGCCTGCAGAGGAAGAATAACCACTGTCTTTGTGATGGTGTCTGTGTGGTGAGTCCAGGTCAGATCCTTGCTGATGTGAACCCTAAGAAATCTGAAACTGCTGACTCTCGCTACATCCATCCATCCATCCATCCATCTTCGTCCGCTTATCCAGTGTCGGGTCGCGGGGGGAGCAGCTCCAGCAGGGGACCCCAAACTTCCCTTTCCTGAGCAACATTAACCAGCTCCGACTGGGTGATCCCGAGGCGTTCCCAGGCCAGGTTGGAGATATAATCCCTCCACCTAGTCCTGGGTCTTCCCCGAGGCCTTCTCCCAGCTGGACGTGCCTGGAACACCTCCCTAGGGAGGCGCCCAGGGGGCATCCTTACCAGATGCCCGAACCACCTCAACTGGCTCCTTTCGACGCAAAGGAGCAGCGGCTCTACTCCAAGCTCCTCACGGATGACTGAGCTTCTCACCCTATCTCTAAGGGAGACGCCAGCCACCCTCCTGAGGAAACCCATTTCAGCCGCTTGTACCCTGGATCTCGTTCTTTCGGTCATGACCCAGCCTTCATGACCATAGGTGAGGGTAGGAACGAAAACTGACCGGTAGATCGAGAGCTTTGCCTTCTGGCTAAGCTCTCTTTTTAAACAACGGTGCAATAGGTTGAATGCAATACCGCACCCGTTGCGCCGATTCTCCGACCAATCTCCCGCTCCATTGTCCCCTCACTCGCGAACAAAACCCCAAGGTACTTGAACTCCTTCACTTGGGGTAAGGACTCATTCCCTACCTGGAGAAGGCATTCCATCGGTTTCCTGCTGAGAACCATGGCCTCAGATTTAGAGGTGCTGATCCTCATCCCAACCGCTTCACACTCGGTTGCGAACCGATCCAGTGAGTGCTGAAGGTCGCAGGCCGATGATGCCATCAGGACCACATCATCTGCAAAGAGCAGCGATGAGATCCCCAGCCCACCAAACTGCAACCCCTCCCCACCCCGACTACGCCTCGATATCCTGTCCATAAATATTACAAACAGGATTGGTGACAAAGCGCCAGCCCTGGCGGAGGCCAACCCTCACCTGAAACGAGTCCGACTTACTACCGAGAACCCGGACACAGCTCTCACTTTGGTCATACAGAGATTGGATGGCCCTGAGTAGAGACCCCTCACCCCATACTCCCGCAGCACCTCCCATAGTATCTCCCGGGGACCCGGTCATACGCCTTCTCCAAATCCACAAAACACATGTAGACCGGTTGGGCATACTCCCAGGCTCCCTCCAGGATCCTTGCGAGTGAAGAGCTGGTCCGTTGTTCCACGACCAGGGCGGAATCCGCATTGTTCCTCCTCAACCCGAGGTTTGACTATCGGCCGAACCCTCCTTTCCAGCACCTTGGAGTAGACTTTACCAGGGAGGCTGAGAAGTGTGATACCCCTATAATTGGCACACACCCTCTGGTCCCCCTTTTTAAAAAGGGGAACCACCACCCCAGTCTGCCACTCCTTTGGCACCGTCCCAGACTTCCACGCAATGTTGAAGAGGCGTGTCAACCAGGACAGCCCCTCCACACCCAGAGCCTTGAGCATTTCTGGACGGATCTCATCAATCCCCGGGGCTTTGCCACTGTGTAGTTGTTTGACTACATCAGTGACTTCCGCCTGGGAAATCGACGACAATCCCCCGTTATCCTCCAGCTCTGCCTCTAACATAGAGGGCGTATTAGTTGGAGTCAGGAGTTCCTCAAAGTGCTCCTTCCACCGCCCTATTACCTCCTCAGTTGAGGTCAACAGTGTCCCATCCTTACTGTACACAGCTTGGATGGTTCCCCGCTTCCCCCTCCTGAGGTGGCGAACAGTTTTCTAGAAGCACTTTGGTGCCGACCGAAAGTCCTTCTCCATGTCTTCTCCACTCTCGCTACAGAGGAACCTAAAGTTGCTGAGTCTCTCTCCATGGAGGAACCTGAAGCTGCTGACTCTCGCTAAAGAGGAACCTGAAGCTGCTGATTTTCTCCACAGAGGAACCTGGAGCTGCAGACTCTCCCTCCACAGCAGTCCTGTTGATGGAGATGGGAAGGTGTCCTTCTCCTTGTCACTTCCTATAGTCCACAATGGTCTCCTTAGTTTTGCTGACGTTGTGATGGAAGTTGTTGTCAGGGCTCAGACCTCCTCTCTGTAGACTGTCTCGTCACCATCAGTGATCATGCCAATGATGTGCGTGTTGTCAGCGAACTTTATGATGGTGTTGGAGCTGTGTGTGGCCATGCAGTCGTGCGTAAACAGGGAGTACAAGGGAGGGCTGAGCATGCAGCCTTGTGAGAGTGGTTATAGCAGAGCATCTGTAGGCGGCTTTAGAGCTGAGTTCATATTGCAACTTTACAACCCATGTTACGGCTGCAATACTGATTTGTTGGCAGCTAGGTAGCACCTGCCTTTGGAGCAACTATGTTGCCTATAGTTTGTCATTTAGTAAATTAAGTACATTAAATTGAGTAAATTGGTATTTAGATATAACCTGACTCCGCCAGATGGATTGCTTCGCATTAGCTCGGCATATCCATCTGGGAACTTTCCGTTGGAGAACTTTTGGGAAGGGGCGAAAATCCTGGTTAGCTGATTGGATGAACCATCTGTCTATCACCTATGTTGGTGATAGACGGGCCAAATCAACCAATCAGATCCACAAAGCATATGAAAATACAACCACAAGCCCGCCCCTGCTGCTGCAGGCAAAGCATAGCTCGTTAGCTCAGCATGCAAGCAACATGTCGGTAAAGGAGATTTGCCGTTTGTGTAATGAGAATTTAGGAATAAAAGGCATCATTTCAGGTTCCCAGACCATATTCCAAAAGAAGGATCCAAGAGAAAAAAAGCTTTAGCGAGCGGCTAACAGAATTAGGGCTATCGCTGTCTGAAAATACTGGTTAGTTGATTGGATAAACATCTGTCTATCACCACCTAACCCACCTCAAAACCAACGCTGATTGGCCCGGTCGTTTGGCTAACGGCTCCAAATTTTCTCTATCTCAAGATGCCAGACTGATCTGCGAGTGGAAAACTGGAGCTCGCGAGATCAGGACAGTCTCACGAGGCTAATTTAGATACATTGTTGATATAAACAATGAAGTGGAGCATTAAAATCAGCACATTTTCATCACATTTGTTGTCTGCAAAAGTACTGTTTTTAAATGACTTTGGCATTTAATGTACATTGTTGTTACTTATTACATTGACCAGTCTCTCTTAGGTTTGGTTCCTTGCATGCCAAACTTGCATTTCCCATCTCTTTTAGCATCTATGTTTCTCTCCCCTCCCCCCCCCTCTTTCCCTAATTTTCCTCATCTCTTTACCTTTTCTCCACCCCCATGTCCTCCTCCTCCTCCTTTCTTTTCCACCAGTGAGACTGTGTCCCCTACATGTCTAAGCCTGTGCTCACCGGTGTTTGATGTCAGTTAATTTTCTGCAGTGTTGACAGGCGGATGGCTGCTCAGCACAGCATGTGTGTGTGTGTGTTTATGTATGAATTTTCATGTGTGTGCTTGTATGTGCATTCAAGTATGAATCTGAGAGAAAAGGCTGAGACAGGAAAGCAAAAGTGAGTATTTAGAATATGTATGTGTCATGCTCTTTGCTTTGGTGCTAAGCACATTAAACTGTGCAAACGTTATAACAATAGTGTGTCTTTGTGTGTGTGTGTGTGTGTGTGTGTGTGTGTGTGTATAGGTTCCCAAGCCATTCACTGTGGTGTAATTGCTGCATCTGAATTCGCTGCCCTGGATTACTGCAATTTTCTCCCCCGGGAGTGCCGAGCACTGTGGGAAAACCGTAAGCAAGAGTGTGTCTGTGTGCACGTGCGTGGATTTGTGTGTGTTTTAGCTCTGTGGGAAAAGTGTGCTTTTTCAGGACGAGGGCACAATACAGCCTTTTCTCTACCATGCATGCTCATGGAGTCATATTAAGCTCACTGATCATAGTGTCCTTTAGCATGCAGGAGTATCCACCTGATTGTGTAGACCTCATGTAGTTACAGTGGCTATTGTACAGTCTTGGTTACACAGGGCTATCCTTATCATTGTTTTTACTATGCTCGCTGTGTGATTAGTAAGACACCAAGATCCACCTGCTCCTACAAACATAGCCTATAAACCATTGTGAGAAACAAAAAGCTGTGCTGAAAGAATAGTGCGCTCTTGGTGCAATAAAGCAATCCGGCAGATTTCCTATCAAATCTGAGTTTGTGGATAGAAACCTGTCTTTGTGTCCTCATTGTTAACTCTGATGTTTACATTTTAAAAAGTTAGCCTCCTGCAAGTTTATTTCCCGATCCTGATGAGGGACTCATAGTCACATGCCATCACTGTCCAATGTCAACCACATAAAGCACAACTAATATTCATAAAAATAGACAATTCAGCATTAATTTTGCAATGCTGACAGAGAGGCGACTGGAGAGGTTTGCACCTTTTAGAACAAGGGTTACCCTAACCCTTACCAATTTATCAAAAACAGACTGTTGTTACCGCTCAGAAGAAATTGTTCTAATGATCACATACAATGAATGCACGATGTGTCGCTGCATTTGTTTTCAAAAGGATATTTGGGCTGGTTTGTTTCAGTTAAGTCTGACATGGACTGCTTTAGTCTTGTATGATTGGATCGTGTTCTCCCACTTGACCACAAATGGTGCGATAGTAAAATCCTGAATAGCATTTTAGTGAATGGGCCTGAGTTGTCTCTTTGGCCGTGTGTGACCATAGTGTCAAACCCAGCTGTCCATTTGTATTAGACGTATAAATTTGATGTGAATATAAAGGGTAACAGCGCTGAAGCCCACACGACAAGGTCATAAAAGTTTGGTGTGGAGTGGACACTAAAGACCATTGAGAAATGCCTTGCCCTCACTAAACCAACCATCACTCGCCCACAAAGCCATTAACTGCCATTGTCCTGTAGAATTCCTGCCGCTGTAGCCAGGTAACCCGCTTTAGCCATTAGGACAGATGTGTTTTATGAGATACGAGGAAAGCTTTCTTTAGGCAGCTCTCTTGCAGTTTTCCCTTTCAGACAACATATTGTCCTTTGCAACAGAGGTAACCAATGGTGAAGACTGCTTTGCACATTTTCCATCAACAGTATGGAGGTTAAAGCTATGGTGTGTAGTTTCTGTCGCCCCCATGAGGAATTCTAACACTGTCCACGCAGTTACTAGTAGCCAAGGAGGACACGGAGGATTAAAAAAAAAACATGATTACTCTTCAGAAGAGGTATTTGTCTTCACTAGAGTTTCTGCGCGCAAAAGTCGACGGACGACAACAATTTCTAAACACAGCCATGCTGAGAAATCCAAAGAGAGTTATGTGGAGCTGATAGTCTTAATTTGCTTTGTAGCAACTCATTTGGTAACGGCTTGAATGTAACGGACGTCCATTAATATCAAAAAGTTACGCACTAAGCTTTAAAGGAAACATATTGTAAAACTCAGGATTAGATTACACATGCACTGTAAAACAATTATTAATTGTATTAATTTATAGAAATACAGTAGTATATTTCTCAAACTGGACATGTACGTATATGTCATCAAGGACTATATAAGATACGTCTAATTCATACATATCAATCAATTATTTAGCAAGCATTGTGTTGATATGAATTAATGAAACCCCCAAATAACTCTTATGTATTTGGGGGTTTAAACTTATTTTTAAGTTTATGTCCTTCAGTTCTCAGTGACAAGGAGGTACTTTCAAACTAGTGATTTATTTCCTAAATCCAGTTGCACTAATAGAAATTATGAAATTCTTTCCTGGCCAAGGAAACATCTGTAGAAAACATGTGTTTCAGAACTTGTGTGAGAGGAAAATACCCAATTTCGCGAACAAACGAAATTTAGTCTTTAGTTCAACATTATTGGAATAATGTAAATAGAAGTATATTGCACTATTTCGACAAATGTAATTGGATTGGAAGTGGTTCCTTCCTGATGACAATATTCGGAAACCCATCTATGTACATCATTAATAGACATATTTAGAGCAAGTGTCAGGTGAGGCAGCTGTGGGGCAAAAAAAGGCAAATAAGAGAAATCTCTGTAAAATTGCATACTTTGTTAATTTTCTCATTTTAAATATTATTTATCAATTCACAACCCCTCAGATTTAATGTAGGCCTTTAAGGGGTTGTGGGCCCAAGGTTGGGAACCACTGGACATGCTAAGTTTGAACTTAAAGTAACAGCTACTGCAGCCAGCTCCTGGATGTGTCATTACTGACAACATAATAAAAAACAAATTGTTTGAGGTAGTGAAGGACCTAGAGTAGTTATTCCAGGGGTGTTGGACTGGGGGTGGAAAGGAAACTAAGTACCCAGGGCCCTCATGTGAGGAGGGCCCAACAAGATGCTAGAATGAATAGCTGTGGATGTGGGGACGGGCCCATAGAGAATGCCTTTCTACAGTGCCCAGAATTGTATGCTTCACCCCTGAGTATTTCATTCACATTTTTAAAAAGCCCAACTGCTCTACAGGTCTATGATATGATTAGTTTTGACCAAATTCTTAGGATTTACCGTATGATGAAACCAGTCACTTATATTAAAAGAGTATTGCATATAAGCTGGGCTTTATTTTCCTGACTTGGTGGTATTTTGGGTTTCTGTTGGTTAAATGAGTCAGTCTGTCTTGTGGTTTTTCTCTCCCTGTGAGAAATTCTCCTCCTGGCAGTTCCTCTCCATTGATCTTCCTCCTCTGACCTGCTTCGTCCACTCTAAGCAGTCTTCTTGTCCAAACAGCCCGAGACCCCTGCTGTGTCTGGATCATCAGTACCTGTACAAGCCAATCATAATGTCTGTGTATGTCTGAAAACCAGGCCAAGCCATCTGTGTGCCCACACTGGGCAGTCCAACCCTGTGGCGCCTGGTCCTAATGGATTTGTTTAAAAGGGCCTTGACAAACACAGGAGGATAAAGGTTGCTACTGCCTTGTGAACACAACTCTGAATGGTTCCCAAATCTCCCTGGACTCCCAGGACTAAGCATTGGTGTAAGAAATGTGCTGCATGTGCTCATGTTTGTGTGTGTGTTTCTTAAGCCATAGGTCTCTGTCATGTGTCCCGTTACTGTGTTGGGTGTGAAGACCTCCTGTGGTGGCCAGGTAAACACACATGCCACCACACACTATTCACATGTTACTATTAGCTGCTGCCACGCATAAATGATAAGGCTGTTGGAGAGTCACTGATGAGCCAACTGTAGCAAATTATAGGGACTCTTATAAAGTAATCAATTCTTCTCTTAGCGTTGCTATGAATCAACAAAGTCCACAAATGGCAAGAAGATTAACATGCTGTGGCAGATCAACTATTTTGTAGAATTGGGTCAATTTCAAAGTCAACTGGCATTTGTTCCACATTCAGTAGCTCCCTAGATAGAGGCTGCTAGAAACTAAGCTTAAAGTTTGTTTACCATAGTGATGAAAAGCATGGGTAGTCTTGAAAAATCTTTGGTCAAGCCCAAAAAGGTCTACTGTTGCTGAAACATAATTTCATGCAAAGTAAAATGTAAGCTCCATAGCTATCATTCTCAAATGCTCTTGCTGTCCTTTCAAATATTATATATAATATAAATAGTTATCTGTGAGACTCCATAATGAATTAATGTCCCCCTGTCCTCTTGTCTCCTTTGCTTTCCTCAGGTTGTGTACTCTGTAACCTCTCAGTTCATTAGTGTTGTTTATCATAGCTGGATTCTGCAATCAGTCTATCTACACACAGGCACTCGCCAAGCAACACATCGACAGACAAGTCGAGGCTTGAGAGAGGTGTGAGTGTGAGCGAGAGAGAGTGCACCAAAATATAATGACACCTCTATCTCAGTGACAAGTACAAATAGTCGTCTACTGCTAATTATCTTATTGCTTTTAAGGTTGTTGGAGTTGTGTCGTACTCCCTGATCCGGACAAATTGCACATCCTTCCCACCTCCTTGCATCTGCAGATCTACAGGTCAATCCTGCCAGATTTGTGTATATCTGTGTGTCAATCTGAAGTGCCTGTATCTCACTGCATCTGAAAGGCAACAAATATTAATTTATTTGCAGAAACATTCCACTTACCTTCCACACATCCTAAGAAAAACAAAAGCATTTGTTAAATCTTGTCTTCTACCAACAAAATGTTGAGAAAATTGACTCTCTCAGTGCATAATGTGCAAAATGATTTATGGCCAAAATATATTTGCACAAATTCACTGTTTACTGTAATTGACACAAGTCAATATAGCAGTTTGTTTATAACATATCATGCATGAACTAAACACACTTAAGTCATGGATTTATACTGTAGCTCTTCATGGATATTTTATGATTTTATGATCACACCTCATTACCTTTTCCACACATTGAAGGGAAGGGCTGAATCAGAAACCCACTATATGAAATGATCAGTAGTTTACAGGAACATTGCTCTATTAAATAGCCTGCTCTATTTCCCAATGTGGCCATTGTGACACTAAGGGTCATGCACTTTGGAGAAGCAACTGGTTATGCATTTCCCTTTACTTTCTTCACCATGATCTGATCAGTTAGCCAACATGACTATTGCAGGCGGCAACTTTCTGTTTCCTTTCAGTCCACTCAGAGACAAGCATTGATATGAAATTATTCATCCTAAAATAATTCATGTAAAAAACATGTTTATTTGGAACCTAGGAGGCTTGCACAGCTTGCCCTGATATACGTTGTTTTTCAGACTCCTCGTTTCGATGAATCTCTATGAGTGTAAAGTTAGCATGACCCGTAGAGTCACAGTAACCACATTTATGCAAAAATACACCTGGCTAAAATACAGTGGGGGAAATAAGTATTTGACCCCTTGCTGATTTTGCAGGTTTGCCCACTTACAAAGAATGCAAAAATCTACAATTTTAATCATATGTACATTCTAACAGTGAAAGACAGAATCCCAAAGAAAATTCCAGAAAATCACATCATATGAATTTATTAAAATTGATAACCATCGGATGAGGAAAAACAAGTATTAGCCATTATTGGCCAGGACAGATGTCAAACGGTTTTTATAGTCGGTGACAAGGTTTGTGCACATTTCGGCAGGGATGTTGGCCCACTCCTCCCTGCAGACAGCCTCCAAATCATTCAGGTTCCGAGGTTGTCGCCTGGCAACTCAATTTTAAGCTCCTCCAAAAGATTTTCAATCGGATTCAGGTCTGGAGACTGGCTAGGCCACTCCAGAACCTTGATGTGCTTCTTCTTCAGCCACTCTTTTGTTGCTTTGGCGGTGTGCTTAGGGTCGTTGTCGTGCTGAAACACCCATCCTCGACCCATCTTCAGCTCTCTCACTGAGGGAAGGAGATGTCGGTCCAGAATTCCACGATACATGGCCCCGTCCATCCTCCCCTCAATACGATGGAGTTGTCCCGTCCCCTTGGCTGAAAAGCACCCCAAAGCATGATGTTGCCACCACCATGCTTGACGGTGGGGATGGTGTTCTTTGGGTTGTACTCGGTGTTCTTTGCCCTCCAAACACGACGAGTTGAGTTGAGGCCAAAAGTTCTATTTTGGTCTCATCTGACCACATCACCTTCTTCCAGGCCTCTTCTGAGTCGTCCAGGTGGTGAATGGCGAACTTCATGCGGGCCTGTACATGTTTCTTCTTGAGCAGGGGGACCTTTGCGTGCGCTGCAGGATTTCAATCCATGACGGCGTGGTGTGTTACCAACCGTTTCTTTTGTAACTGTGGTCCCAGCTGCCTTCAGTTGATTCATCAGTTCCCCCTTGTGGTTTTGGGATGATTCCTCACCGTTCGCATGATCAGGGACACCCCACGAGGCAAGATCTTGTGTGGAGGCCCAGACCGAGGGAGGTTGGCGGTGGTGTGGTGCTTCTTCCATTTCCTGATAACTGCACCGACAGTTGATCTTTTCTCTCCAAGTTGCTTTCCGATTCTCTTGTAGCCCATCCCAGCCTTGTGCAGATCAACAATCTTGTCCCTGATGTCCGTAGAAAGCTCTTTGGTCTTGCCCATGGTGGTGATGTTGGATGCTGGTTCTTTGGGTGTTGACAGGTGTCTTTTATACAGGTAACGAGGTGAGGCAAGTGTATTTGATGTAGATAATTGGTTCGGATTGGGGCTGTGTCTTAAAGAAAGACTAACTGGCTTGTAGGAGCCAGAATACTTGCTGTTTGTCCAGGGGGTCAAATACTTGTTTTTCCTCATCAGATGGTTATCAATTTTAATAAATTCATATGATGTGATTTTCTGGAATTTTCTTTGGGATTCTGTCTTTCACTGTTAGAATGTACATATGATTAAAATTGTAGATTTTTGCATTCTTTGTAAGTGGGCAAACCTGCAAAATCAGCAAGGGGTCAAATACTTATTTCCCCCACTGTATATTGGCATTTCCATTTACGATGAAAAGTTATTAACATATTTGTTAGCTGAAACTGACTTTATTTACAAAAAGGCATCTACATCCATACATGATTAAACACTATCCCTAGAGTAGTATATTTAAATACAAGGTTAGGAAATTAATACTACTGGCATAATTTACAGACACTGTGATATGTGTACATTTTCAAATGAACAGTAGCCTACTCCAAAACCAAAGACCTATTGGTAGAGGTGAGACGCCCAGCAATGTGTGGTCACATTATGTGGTTTAATTATGTATATTTTGAATAGTTGGCATATGCATATTCCTTTATAAGGGCCTCATTTCTTTCATTTGGTATAAATTACTTTTGTAAGCTGTATTCCAAATTTCCACCAGGGGATCCTAGGGGGCCTCGCCTCCCAGTGAGATGGCATATTGTGGCTGTAGCCAACTCTCATCTTTAGTCTGGCAGAAGCAAGAGAAGGAAACACAATACCTTTTGCCAGTCTCATAATTTTCCTGTTCTTTTCAGAACAACATTTTAATATTACCACAGGCCTCACGCCCGGGGCCTATTACAGAAGCATTAGAAGTGAATGTGCTCCCTCTTAATGATTGCTGTCAACTGCAACGTTGGTGAAACCCCTGGTGATGTAATCAGTCATGACAATGGGATCCAATTGGTGGTGGAAAGACAGCAGGATACTCCCTACTTCCTGTTTCCTGTCAGACAAGGCAGGGCAAAACAAGATTATTCCTCTGTCTCTGCTTCCCCAAACTTATTTGATGGGGGATGTTTTCAAAAGCACTTATTAATGGCTTTTTTCTTATGCAGCTCGAAATCGCGATTGCTTCAAGATGATACACATAAGTGTAAAATGTGTAAAAAAATAAAAAGTACTTTACCTAAAACCTTTGGGGGTCAAAAGTTTTGAAATATTTGTTTAGTGGAAGATGGCATCTGTAGTTAACTTGGATTCACAGAATTCATACCTTTCCAAGCAATCATAATCCCCTTCTCCTCCGTCCAACCTAGCAGTCTCATTTCACATCGTACTGTCACTGGCCAGATACCAAGTCCTCCAAACCATACGACCATATCGGTTGATTATTCCTACCCTAACCCTAACATGACTAATTTTAAGCCAATCCCTGTTTTACCAATCCTAACTATGTATTTGTGTTGCCTAAACTTAACTAGTTCCGTTTCACAACATTTATTATGTGTTTAAAACGGCCGATGCATTAAATAGAAGGGTCACATGATTACTTTCCTGTGATTAAACCACCACGTGCTGCTGTAAATGGTCGTATGTGTCATTTTAGAAGTCTTTGGAAATCGACCTATAATGTTGTCTGGGTATGAGGTATGAGTTGGATGGTAGAATGTAGTCTAACTATTTCAGGGTTTTTTTCAGCATATATAACTCATGACTTGGTACGTAGTAATGCACCACAAATGAGTTATGTTTGAATTTTAAGTATATCTTTGCTAACCTTTAGCTGTCTAACCAAAGACTAAATGGAACCATTTGATTGGTGGTGCTTGTTGATGGTCATATGCCATCACTCAAGTCAAGTACCATCATTCATGGATCTTTATGTCTTTGAAAAAACATCAAATCAAATACTGATAAATAATGGCAATGGATAAAAATGGCAATGTCTAGTCATAATATACATCTGGGAAAGGCACTATAATTGAAATAAACTGACCCTCTTTCTCATTACTTCAGGCGTACACATGCACACACAGACTTCCCAGATGTGAGAGAAATTCAGGATATGTGTGTGTAGTTTGTGTCTGGGGATGATGAAGATGGATTTTGAGCTCTGGGTGTTTCTCAATGAGAGCTGTCTGCCTCGTGTGTTTCAGACTGCAGACAACATGGACAGGGATGTTGAGTGTGTCTCATTCACACTGAGTGTTACAGAGTGAAAACAGGAACTGGGACGTCCCACTGACACGACACACTTGGCACTGTAACTGTGTTTTTCTACAGTAATTGTCTGCATATGTGTATTTGTGTGTGCTCACTTTCTGTGAATTTACATGTACTGTACATGTGGTGTGTGTTGAGGCTTTCCTGTCTGTCACTTTTGTATGTGTCTCTGTGGTAATTTGTGGGCACATTTCAGTGTGAGTGATAAAACATTCTGCAGGTTTTTGTGTGTTAGTGTGTGTTTCTTTGGTGTGTATGTGTTTCTGTCTGCAACAAAAGAAAACAAAACATGCAAGAATGAAATCCCTTTTCAATACCATGGAAATAGAGCCACTCGGCCAGCCATGCCAAAACATTTATTTATGAACTTCAATACTGAGTGGAAAATAATCTCAAAATGAAATAGCACAACGTAGTGTCAACGTAAAACACAACTCTTTCAAGCCAGAGAGCAGAGTTCATTTCGTGGCGAAAACAAAATACTTTTTGTGTGTGTTTTATCCCCAATCTTTTTCCTAAACTCAACTAGTTGTTTCCGGGCATAAAATGAACTGTCATAGATGCATGACGCTAGCTTTTTCTGGCTAAACTCCACTACACGGCCCCTGAAAGGACTGTCGTCTGGCGGTGCCTGAAGCCGGCTCACAGTCACGTGTTGGTTTGATTGGACCTGTTTAGGTCGATCCAAAGAGAACTAACATCCTCTGAGCGTGCCTCCTCATGTGTGGAAAGTTATCTCTTTGAGAGAAGAATATACTGTAAATCCAGTAATGATACAGACTTAAAGTGCTCTGACAGCACTGTATCTGACTGCAGGTCTATGATTTCGAGCTGAACATCACTAGGTGCATTGTCCAGACTGCAAGTGAAGGGAGAAGAAATCATGTGCATTTCACCCTCAACTGTTTTGAAGTCTTGAAATCGCCTTCAAACTCACCATGCAGTGCCACTAACGTGATCGGTTAGTGGCATTCAATCGGTAAGGTGATCGGTCGATGGTGTGGCTTCTTTCAGGGTTTGCATGTGGGTGAGAGTGTTACCCTCCAACTGGCTTGAGAGAAACTGAAACTTTCTCATAAAGGCCTTCACCAGGCTGTGCATTTCATGTGCAAATAGGCCCTTGCCTTGCATTTTGGTGTTTTAGTTCATTCATTAGTCACATCAACAGCAAATGCAAGATCTGGGATGTCTTTGCCTTTCATATCATAAAACTCTTGAATCTCTGCTCTCAGGTCCCTCAGGTTTGAGGGATAACAGCTCATTTACGCACCGCGGCTCTCCGACACATTTCAGCTCTTCTTCTTCTTCTGTTTAATTGCGACTTGCAACCAGAGAAGAAGATGTATACGTTCGCACAAAAAAAGCAACAACAAAAAGTTGCCTTCAAAATAAAAGCAATGCAGTTGTATTCCATGCATGATGTACACTTATTTACGTTTGATTGCTAACTTCACATTATCCTCACGCGGGCCGGTTAGGGCTTCCCAAAGGGCCGGATGTGGCCCGGGGGCCGTACAATGCCCAGGTCTGGTCTAGAGGGTAAAAATAATTCTGCAGAGGACTGTTCACTTGAGGCTAGCTCCAAAAAGGGAGTCACTCCCCATAGCCCCGCATGTTAAAATGCCCCAACATGTTTGCAGCCTGGTGCAAATCACAGTTTTGGTCTCTACAGCTAAGTTTTCCTTTAATGACAATTGTATGGGGGTTAAACTTTTTTTATAACTCACCCTTATAAATCATATTCAGGCTAATAATCTGCATAATTAAGGGTGTCCCGCTTTGAGTGACAGGTGGCTGCTGTCACAGGAGGCTAGCGTAGTCTGTAGGCTTCATTCAGTCCGCCTCAGCTCCATCCACGCTCCACTTTTTTGCCCATTTTTGGATTGGCTGGGAGTTAGGTGGCGTCAGACATTGCCAAGATGGCGACAGCCAGCCCACATTGGGCTTTACAACGGCTCTTCAGAAACATATGGGTGTCGTCACGGAGACTACGTCGATATTTTATACATGAAGATGATGAAGACTTGATGCTTTTTCTGGGCATTTATGAGCAAGTTTGTGTGCGTGTGAGTGTTTTGCTTGGCTAGTTGTCCCTTTTTTTTAAGTAGCTTTATTAGCATGTGACAAGCTAATTGAAGCCCTTTGCAGGCCGTGGTGTCTCTTTAATTATGTTCCAGAGGGTTTTAAAATCTCACAGCTGGATCATATTGTCTCAAAAAGTCATTTGGGAAAAGAAAGGTGGTCAGACAGAGACAGAGGAGTTGAGAGCAGACAAAGGAAGAGTGAAAGCACTTAAAGCTCCTCACTATCCTCCTTAACCCGCACCAGAACACACTGACTCCCAACCGCACCAGGACAACACATACCAGGCTGTAGTCTGCTTCACGCTGATCCAGTGCTGATGCTGAATAATGTGCGGAATTTCACACATATGTCGACCCGTGATGAACAACAGATATTTTATTGTTTAATTCTAGCAAAACCATCTGTTTGTTCTCAGTTTGATTTTCCTGTTTAAAGCTGCACGTGGCAACTTTGGATGTTTGTGGCTCCAAAATACATGTTTGTGGCTGTTTTAATACACAGAAATCCTGCAGCATAATGTCAGTAAATTGCAGACAGGACACTGATGGTAACCTCTCTGACGCTTTATGCCAAATGAATGCCTGGAAGATAAAAGATTTATGTCTTCTTACATCTTGCTGGCATGTGTGAAAAAGAGCTAGAAATCTTTTTTCAGAAAATATTATCTAGCTATTTATCTACAGAGAACCCAGAGTGTTAGCATTTCCGTTAACATGGAAACAACATAAACAATAATTTAAGAAGTTTCACAAAATATGAAGTATATTTTAAATTGGCTAAACTTAATTTAGGTGAGTTTACCTGAGTTTAGCTAAAAGTGCATGATTATGCATATGAACGGATATAAACATGAACGTGTGATGCCTTCTCTTCCTCAAACACACACACACACACACACACACACACACACACACACATTCAATTCAATTTATAGTCAAATCATTATCTCAGGACACTTTACAGGCACCCAACAATTCCAGTGATTCCCCCAACAGCATGCATGAATGCGTAAGTGCGACAGTGGCAAGGAAAAACTCACTTTTAGGAAGAAACCTACAGACCCAGGCCCTTGGTAGGCGGTGTCTGACGGTGCCGGTTGGGGGTGTCATGAACAATGGCAATAATAGTCACAATAAAGATAATGACTAGAAGTAGTAGTTGTAATAGTTCATGGTGTCGTAGAGCACAGCAGGGCGTAACAGGGTATGGCAGGGCGTTGGCCGGACATAGCAAGTCGAAGCCGGGTACCAATGGCGACAGCTGCCACCATGATGTAGGTGCCATCATGATCCAAGGAAACATGCTGGGTGGAAAAAGAACATAAAGGACTCTGGGGAATAACCTCCCCAGAACTAGGTCAGTAACAAGCATTTCTGGGACATAGATACACACAGATGGAAAGAGAGAGGAGAGAGAAGCTCAGTGATACTCTGCTTCTGACTGGCTAGTAGTCCTTACCTAGGTACTGGCCTGTGGGCTGAGAAGCAGCCAGACATCCCAGTCTGGAGCCTCCGGAGACGAGTACTGTCTGTCTGTCTACTACTATGTGGCAAATGTCTACTCCCACACTAAGCGAGTCCCCACTCCCTCGCAGGATTTCATCTTTATTCAGAGACACTCAGAAAGAAATTGCAGATCTCAAGGAAGAGATTTGTAGGCTTTCAGAGGGCAAAAAAAAACAAGGATGCTTTACTAACAAACTGCCTATACGTGGCTCACGACCAGTCGCTCCGGATTTCCTCTCTCACGGCGGCCCTCCAGGACACGGGACACTGGGATCCATCTGCCTACCACCAGCGCCCATCATCCTGTTCTACGCCCAACATCAAGGCTTGGTCTTGGACTGAGGTGGTTTGCGGCCGAAAGAGGGCCTCAAATAGGGCTCCATCGCCTTCTGCATCGCCGCTCAAACACCAACGTACTCCAACAGAGTAAGCATTTCTTCCTTTCCTTGTACATCGGAAATTGTTACTGACTGCTCTCTTCCTGTCACCGGCCATTCACAATCCTCCGCTCCCCGACCACTTTTCCCTCCAAACACAATATTCATTCTCCCGACGCATGCGATTCTTTAATGCGATCACACACTAGCAATCAAGCGCATCGTGGTACACTGTGGACATAATGACATGTCCTACCGTGAAAATGAACGCACAAAGAAATATTTTAACACTCTTATTGAGGTTTTAAAGAGTATTGGGAAATTGTTTTTTATTTTGGGCCCACTTCCCTCTCTAGGTCGTGGAAAAGACCTTTTTAGCAGACTTCTTGGCCTCAACACCTGGCTTCAGACTGCCTGCAATCTTCACAATATAGGGTTCATTGACAATTTTAATCTGTTTTGGGAACGTGGCTCTCTGTTCAGCATGGATGGAATTCATCAATTCATCAATTCAAAGGCACGGGGCAACCAGATGCTATGTAGAAATATACAGCATGCCCTGCAGATGCAGTGGAATGACAAAAAAAAAACACGCTCAAACACAATTCCCAGATGCACTCTTCCATAACCTCCTCCTCCTCTTTAACAACGTCTCCTTGTCCACAAAACAGCTATATCATTCCAGTTATTATTAGCAACAGACCACACAAAGTGGTGAAGCAGCAATACAATAAAACACATTCAACTGCTAATATAGTAAATTTAGCGCTCATTCCCCGTCATCTACAGCCTGCCATGAGAAACGAGGCAGATATTTGCCTCAACACACTAACAATAGCTTTATTAAACGTCAGATCCTTAGCAGGAAAATAATTTTTTATCAATGATTTTATTATTCAACATAATCTTGATTTTATGTTTTTAACTGAAACCTGGTTGGATCAGAATAACAGCGCTGCTGTCCTTATCGAGTCAGCCCCCGAGTAGAGTTCATAAGAGAGGAGGCGGGGTCGCTATTTTGTTTAAAAACTCATTCATATGTACGTACTGTGCAGCCATTTTTGATGATTTTGCTGAACTACTGTCTATGATCTGTGCTGACTTTGACTGTATAATTGTTACGGGTGATTTCAACATTCATGTCGACAACCCTGAGGATAGAGGTACAAAGAAACTGTATTGTATCTTTGATAATTATGGACTCACTCAACATGTGACTACAGACACACACAAAAAAGGTCACATCTTGGACTTAATTATTTCTAAAGGCTTGAACATTTCCAAAGTTGTGGTGAATGATATTTCTCTCTCTGATCATTCCTGTGTGTTTTATAATAGCTCTATAACTGTGAAAAAAATTGTTCATACAGAGGAAATCAGAAAACAATACATCACTCAAAGCATTAGTGAAAAATTCATTCAGCTTTTCTCATCCACAACTGCCCCCTCTGGAGCCTCAGCAACCAAACTTGTAGATAATTTCAACTGTAGAATATCAACTATTATTGATACCATTGCTCCCATTAAGGTCAAAACCATCTCTAGCAAGAAAAAATCTCCACGGAGAAATGTCGCACCTGTAAGATTAGAAAAAATAGTGTCGAAAAGCTGAACGCAGGTGGTGAAAAACAAACCTACAGGTCCATTATGAAATCTATAAAGACAGACTTTGTATTTTTAATGTGGTACTGAGAAATGCAAGGCAGACGTTCTTCTCTGAAATTATTTCAAAAAACTCTAATAATTCACGTGCTCTATTTGCTACTGTCGATAGGTTATGAAACCCTCCAGTACCAGTAGCATCTGACCTTTTATCCACCGAAGCTTGCGATAACTTTGCCATCTTCTTTAGTGAAAAATTTCAGAAAATTTGACTTACAGTCAGTGCATCCATATCAGGTACAGGATATGTGCTGTCTCAATGTCTAAGCAAAACAAGTCCTCATATGACACAATTTCAAACGATTCACCAAGGTCAACTGGCGGAGATAATACAAAATCTGAAAACCTCTTCCTGTTGCCTTGATATTTTACCAACTGGCTTTTTCAATCAAATCTGTTTGGTCACAGATCTTTTACAGATTGTAAACATATCTTTTGAAACAGGTATCTTCCCACAGGCATTAAAAACTGCAGTAATCAAGCCACTCTTAAGAAAGAATAACCTAGATACATCACTAATGGACAACTACAGGCCTATATCAAACCTCCCATTTTCAAGTAAAATTATTGAAAAAGTGTTTTTTCAACAAAGAAACCTTTTATTGTCCCAAAAGAATGTTTTGGATCCCTTACAGTCGGGTTATCAGCCACGTCATAGCACTGAGACAGCTCTTCTGAAAATCTTTAATGATATCCACACAGATAGTGGCAGAACTACAGTCTTAGTTTTACTAGATCTCAGCGCTGCATTTGACACCGTTGACCACGACATATTATTAAACAGACTGGAAAACTGGGTAGGCCTTTTTGGAACAGTACTACAGTGGTTTGAATCCTATTTAAAAAAATAGAAATTACTATCTGTCAATAGGTAACTATGCATCTGAGCGTACAAGTTTGACATGTGGAGTTCCCCAAGGCTCCATCCTGGGGCCTCTACTGTTTAATATATACATGCTGCCCCTAGCTAAAGTCATGGAAAACAACAACATAAACTATCACAGCTATGCGGACGACACACAGATTTATATAACCTTGTCACCCGGAGACTACAGTCCAATACAACATCTGGCCAGGTGCATTGAACAAATCCATGAATGGATGTGCCAGAATTTCCTAAAATTAAATGAACATAAAATGGAGGTGATCATTTTTGGACCAAAAAATGAACAATTAAAAGTCAATGCTCATCTTCAATCAACAATGTTAAAAACAACAGACAAAACAAGAAATCTTGGCATAATTATGGACTCTGTCCTGAATTTTAACAGCCACATTAGGTCAGTAACAAAATATGCCTATTATCATCTTAAAAATATAGCAAGGGTCTTAGCAAAGGATTTATGTGCCAACAGGATTTGGAAAAACTTATCCATGCTTTTATATTCAGTAGACTTGACTACTGCAACAGTGTTTTTACAGGTATTCATAAAAAGTTTATTAAACAGCTGCAGCTGATTCAGAATGCTGCTGCACGAGTCCTTACCAACACCAAAAAAATAGATCACATCACTCCAGTTCTGAAGTCCTTACACTGGCTTCCTGTGCATCAAAGAATTCAATTCAATTCAATTCAATTTTATTTATAGTATCAAATCATAACAGAGTTATCTCGAGACACTTTACAGATAGAGTAGGTCTAGACCACACTCTATAATTTACAAAGCCCCAACAATTACAGTAATTCCTTCAAGAACAAGCATTAACAGTGGCTATTGCGACAGTGGCAAGGAAAAACTCCCTTTTAGGAAGAAACCTCGGCAGACCCAGACTCTTGGTAGGCGGTTTCTGATGGGGCCGGTTGGGGGTGTGATGGCGATAATAGTCGCATTAAAGATAGTGGAACAGTGACTTTGAAGGTAGTCATTGTAGTTCATGTCACAACAAGACGTTGCGGGATGAAACGTGGCACTGCAGAGCATGGGTGGGTGCAGCAGACGCAGCAGGACGCGGCCGGGGCGTTGAAGGGAATCGCAGAGCATAGCTCTGAAGAAACATAAGGACTCCGGGGAGTAAACTCCCCAGAGCTAGGTTAGTAACAAGCAGTTCTGTGACAAGATGCATACAAAAGGAAACAAATGAAAACATTGATGAGAGGCTGTACTGGCCCGCCTCCCTCTACTCTCACTTTATTATTGATTATATCATCAATAAATCTGATGACTATGAAGAGAAGCAGGTGGGCCGGGTTAGGCGGACGCTGCAACTCCTCACTTCTTAACTATAAGCTTTATCAAAGAGGAGAGTTTTCAGTTTATTCTTAAATGAGGTGATGGTGTCTGCCCCCCTAACCCAGACTGGGAGCTGGTTCCACAGGAGAGGAGCCTGATAGCTGAAGGCTCTGGCTCCCAGTCTACTTTTAGAGACTCTAGGAACCACAAGTAGCTCTGCATTCTGGGAGCGCAGTGCTCTAGTGGGACAATAAGGTACTAAGAGCTGTTCTAGATAGGATGGTGCTTGACCATTTAGGGCTTTGTAGGTCAGGAGAAGGACTTTAAAGTCAATCCTGAATTTCACAGGAAGCCAATGAAGAGTAGCTAAAACAGGAGAAATATGATCTCTTTTCTTAGTTCTCGTCAGAACACGTGCTGCAGCATTCTGGATCTGCTGGAAAGTCTTAAGGGACTTATTTGAGCAACCTGACAGTAGGGAATTACAATAGTCCAGCCTGGAAGAAACAAATGCATGGACTAGTTTTTCAGCATCGTTTTGAGACAGGATATTCGTAATTTTGGCAATGTTACGAAGATGAAAAAAGGCTGTTCTCGATGATTGTTTTAGATGGGCGTTAAAGGATATATCCTGATCAAAAATAACTCCTAGATTTCTGACAGTAGTGCTGGAGGCCAGGACAACACCATCCAGAGTAGCTATATTTTTAGATAATGAAGTTCGGAGGTGTTTTGGTCCCAGTACAATAACTTCAGTTTTGTTACAATTTAACATCAAAAAATTATAGGTCATCCAGGATTTTATATCTTTAATACATGCTTGAAGTTTAGCTAACTGACTTGTTTCGTTTGGTTTGATTGATAAGTATAATTGGGTGTCGTCCGCATAGCAGTGATAGTTAATTGAGTGTTTCCTAATGATATTACCAAGAGGAAGCATATATAAGGAGAATAAAATTGGGCCTTGTGGAATGCCATGTTTAACTTTCGCATACTTAGAGGATTTATCATTAACATTAACAAATTGAGATCGATGAGAAAAATAAGACTTAAACCAGCTTAGCGCAATTCCTTTAATTCCGACTAAGTGTTCTAATCTCTGTAACAGGATTGTATGGTCAATAGTGTCAAAAGCAGCACTAAGATCTAATAAAACAAGTATGGAGACAAGTCCTTTGTCTGCAGCAGTTAGAACGTCGTTAGTAATTTTCACCAGTGCCGTCTCTGTGCTATGATGCTTTCTAAATCCTGATTGAAAGTCTTCAAATAAGCTGTTGCTATGGAGAAAATCACATAACTGATTAGCAACTACTTTCTCAAGGATCTTGGAGAGAAAGGGAAGGTTAGATATAGGTCTATAATTTGCTAAGACCTCAGGATCGAGGGTGGGTTTTTTCAGAAGAGGTTTTATCACAGCTACTTCAAATGACTGCGGTACATGACCTGTTAATAGAGACATATTGATCATATCTAGTAATAAAGTGTTTACCACGGGTAACGCTTCTTTGAGTAGCCTCGTTGGGATGGGGTCTAAGAGACAGGTAGATGGCTTTGCTGAAGATACCTTTACCATTAGTTGTTGAAGGTCTATAGGATAAAAACAGTCTAAGTATATGTCAGGTCTAGTCGTTCTTTCTAGCCGTCCTGCGTTGAAAGGTGAACCATTAGAAGTTGAGGGCAAAAGGTGATGAATTTTATCTCTAATTGTTATAATTTTATCATTAAAGAAGCTCATGAAGTCATCACTACTCAGAGCTAGAGGAATAGATGGCTCAGTAGAGCTGTGACTATCAGCCTGGCTACAGTGCTGAAAAGAAACCTTGGGTTGTTCTTGTTTTCTTCTATTAATGCTGAGTAATAGTCTGATCTGGCATGTCTGAGGGCGGTCCTATTTCAGACTGTCTTGCTAGTCCAAATGAGACTCTTCCATTTTGGTGGAGCACCATTTGCTTTCAAGTTTTTGCGAGTTTTGCGTTAATTTACGAGTTTGGGAGTTATACCAAGGTGCTAGTTTCCTTTGCTTCATCTTCTTCTTTTTGAATGGAGCAACAGAGTCTAAAGTAGTCCGTAGGCAGGCCGTAACACCATCTACACAATTGTCGATTTGAGAGGGACTAAAGTTTACATAAAGGTCCTCTGTTGTATTAAAACAAGGTAATGAGTTTAGTGCTGTTGGAATGTCTTCCTTAAATTTAGCTATAGCACTGTCAGATAGGCATCTAGTATAGAAGCTTTTATCTAATTTCGTATAATCGGGTATTAAGAATTTGAAAGTAATTAAGAAGTGGTCTGATAATAAAGGATTTTGCAGGAATACTAATACATCTTCAATTTTGATACCATATGCCAGCACGAGGTCGAGGGTGTGGTTAAAACAGCGCGTGGCCTCATGCACACTCTGACTGAAGCCAATAGAATCTAGTAGTGAGTTGAAAGCAATACTAATGCTATTGCTGTCAACGTCCACATGGATATTAAAATCACCTATAATAAGTACTTTGTCTGATTTAAGGACTACACATGATAAAAACTCTGAGAATTCAGATAAAAATTCAGAATACGGACCTGGAGCTCGGTAGACAACAACGAATATAATTGGCTGTACTGATTTCCGTGTTGAATGTTGAAGATTAAGAACAAGGCTTTCAAAAGAGTTATAATTTAGTTTAGGTTTAGGATTAATTAACAGGCTTGAATCAAATATGGCTGCAACTCCCCCTCCTCGGCCTGAGCCTCTAGGAATTTGAGTATTAATATGACTGGGAGGAGTCGCTTCATTTAGACTAATATATTCTTCATGGCCCAGCCAGGTTTCAGTAAGACAGAATAGATCAATTTGATTATCAGATATCAATTCATTTATTAGTACTGTTTTAGAAGATAGAGATCTGATATTTAGTAATCCACATCTAATTTTCCTATCCTTTTCTATCATTGCAGTGGTAGTTTTAATTCCAATTAGGTTGTTAAGTATTGCCCCTCTCTTGGTTACCTTTGATTTAACTGATCTTAGTCTAGGAACAGACACCATCTCATTTTGTTTTGGGACAGGCTGTGGCTGGCATGAACTGGATGCTAAATTGACTATGTTTGCAGTCAACTTCTTATTACTTAGGGGCTTCACCACTTTGTATGGTCTGTTGTTGATTATAATTGGAATAGTACTAGTACTACATGTTACTGGAATAGCTCTAGTACTACATGTTACTGGAATAATACTAGTACTACAATACTTGCCTTTCAGTGTGGTCGTTATGTTGTCAGATAGCATTCTGGCTCCGTGTCGGTTTGGGTGGAGACCATCATGCTTCAGCAGGTTGGGCATTTCCCAGAACAAGTTGAAGTTGTCGACATAGGGAATGCTCAGGGAAGTGCAGAGTGGTTCCAGCCAGGTGTGGAGCCAGAACAGTCTGGACCATCTCTCCAAACCCTTCCTGTAGGTAGGTAGAGGCCCAGAGATGACAATCCGTTTACCTGTGCCCATCAGGGTGGAGAGGAGAGTGGTGAAGTCTCTCCGGAGTGCTGTCCCTCTCTGATGTCGTTTGTGCCCACATGCACGATGATGTTGTCGACCTTGGCGTGGCGGGCGAGGATGCCGGGAAGTTTGTGCTGGATGTCACGGACCTTGGCACCGGGGAAGCAGTAGACCTTGGAGGGACCGCTAGGTAAAGGGGAAATGTGGAGGTCCCTTACCATGGAGCTTCCGATGACCAGCGTGGAGGTTGATGAGTCCGAGGGGGGAGAGTCCGCCCTCAATGGGCGCATTGACTGTGTGGATGGACCACACAGTCAGAAGGGAACTCCTCGTCGTTCATCAGAATGCTGTAGCGGTTTTCTAGTTGTAGGGGTTGGGCTGGGGCTGAGCGTTGTCCTGACCGCCTGCTCTGGTGCTTGCTTCACGTCATGGCTCAGGCTGGTGTGGAGTGGAGCTGGTCAGCAGAGCTGGCTGGGTCCTCGGGAGAAGCCGAGGAGAGACAACAGGGACAGAGGTTGTATTAGTGCGTGGTGGGGTGAGAGCATTACAGGGCACAGTGGAATCAAGACATCCGACAGTGTGTGTGTGAGGGGAACTTCCAATGATAATGGAGTCGAGGAACTGTTCACTTGCCTTGATCTGGTGGAGAGTCGATATTCTGGCTTCAAGTTCCACTATCTTCTGGCTGAACAGGAGGCACGAGTCACAGCCAGGTGAACAGCTGAGGGAGGGCATCATGTAGCTTGCTAGTTTAGCTAGTAGCAACGTTGATGGAGGCCTTCACCTAAAACCAATCCCTTTTCACAAGTCGAATTACAATGCAGGTGCTCCTGCTTGTGTTAGCAAGCTGTGGATAGCCTGTTACTGCTACCAAAATATAGAATAGAATTTTCGAATCTGCTACTACACTATGAGCCATTGAGATCCTTGGGATCATCAGGAATGGGTCTGCTTGCCATACCCAGAGTCAGAACAAAAAAGGTGGAAGCTGCATTCAGCTTCTATGGTCCCTACATCTGGAACAAACTACCGCTAAACTGTAGGTCGGCACCTAATCTCAGCTCTTTTAAATCAAGGCTGAAGACCTTTCTTTTTAACACTGCCTTTTCTTAATTCATTTTTGTATTTAAATTTTAAATTTGATTTTTTATTCATTCATTTTTTATAACTGTTTCTTTATCTGTTACCAATTTGTATGATATTTTTAACTGTGTCTTTATGTCTTGTGTAAAGCACTTTGAATCGCATTGCTGCTGAATTGTGCTATACAAATAAAATTGCCTTGCCTTTGCCAGTGTGTCAAAGGAGGTACCCTGGTAGTCTAGAACTAAAACCGCATAACTAAGAGCTGCAGGGAAGGAGCGATAGGGAGGCTGTGGTTGGTGATTGTGGCTACACACCATCCCCTGCCAGTCTAGGCTAACGCTGCGACTCCTTACTCCCTAAGTATGTGTAAGCTTTCTATGGGGAGAAGCAGAGATAGTGTGGGGGTGCGCCATGACTGTGGCTACACACACTCCCCGCTGGTATAGTCGAACGCTGCAACTCCTCACTCCCTAACTATAGGCTTTATTGGAGAGGAAAGTTTTAAGTTTACTCTTAAAAGTGGTGATGGTGTCTGCTCCCCGAACCCAGATTGGGAGCTAGTTCCACAGGAGACGAGCCTGATAACTGAAGGCTCTGGCTCCCATTCTACTATTAGAGACTCTAGGAACCACAAGTAACTCTGCATTCTGTGAGCGCAGTGCTCTAGTGGGACAATAAGGTACTAAGAGCTCCTCAAGATATGAAGGTGCTTGACCATTTAGAGCTTTGTAGGTCAGAAGAAGGATTTTAAATTCAATCCTGGCAAATGCAGAGAAGCTAATACAGGAGAAATATGATCTCTTTTCTTAGTTTTTGTCAGAACATGCGCTGCTGCGTTCTGGATCAGCTGGAGAGTTTTAAGGGTTTTATTTGAGAATCCTGATAATAGGGAATTACAATAGTCCAGCCTGGAAGTAACGAATGCATGGACTAGTTTTCCAGCATCGTTTTGAGACAAAATGTTCCTAATTTTGGCAATGTTACAAAGGTGAAAAAAAGCTGTTCTAGAGGTTTGTTTTGAGTGGGCGTTAAAGGATATATCCTGATCAAAAATAACCCCTAGATTTCTGACAGTAGTGCTGGAGGTCAGGCCAATTCCATCCAGAGTAATTATATCTATATATCTATATATATAAGGTCTATAGGATAAAAGCAGTTTAAGTATATGTCAGGTCTAGTTGTTCTTTCTAGCAGTCTGTCGTTTAAAGGTGAACTGTTAGAGTTTGAAGGCAAGAGGTGATGAATAGTATCTCTAATTGTTTTAATGTTATCATTAAAGAAGCTCATGAAGTCATCACTACTCAAAGCTATAGAAATAGATCGGTCAGCCTGGCTACAGTGCTGAAAAGAAACCTTGGGTTGTTCTTATCATCTTCTATCAGTGATGAATAATAGTCAGATCTGGCCTTTCTTAGGGCCTTCCTATAGGTTTTCAGACTTTCTTGCCAATCTAAACAACATTCTTTCAGTTTGGTGGAAGGCCATTTACTTTCAAGTTTTTGCGAGATTTGTTTTAATTTGCGAGTTTGGGAGTTATACCAAGGTGCTAGTTTCCTTTACTTCATCATCTTACTCTGTGGAAAACATTTTCAGATCCATCCACTTGTAAAATGCCATTAGGATCAATACCTGGGGGGCATGAATCTGTGCTATTTTCTACAGAATGTCAATACTTACTCAGTGTGGTCGTTATGTTGTCAGACACACACACACACACACACACACACACACACAGATAAACACAATTCTTAACATGCCACCTTTTCCTTATGGCTGTTTGACCTGTTGTCAGGCCAAGCCTTCAGAAACATGTCACAATTCATGAATTATAGGATGGCATACAATACCTTTACCTGACGACGTGGTTGTCCCTGGTGATGGAATTCTGACCGTGTGAATGTGTGTGTGCTTGTGTGTTTGTGTTACCCGATATACTGTAATTTACCTTCCCATGGCTCAGGAAAAACTCTCATTTAGGGTTTAATGTGTCAATGTATAATCCTGCCTGACACTTTGACCTGCAGTCATGTTCATTTGACACTGTTAAAGTATCTGTCTCTTCGTGACAATGCTCTGTAACTCATTTAATCTGAGATGGAATGGGGTCTTGCTTCATTCTTCTAGTTTCGACATGCTCCAAACTATTGACAACATTTTAAGGAATTTTTCTACCTGCATTTTTCGATTCCATCCCAATTATTTTTCTTCTCTTTCATTCCTTATCCTTTATGATAAACTGTACTTTTGTCTTTTTGTCTCTCATTTTCAACCCAACCGATCTCTTCACCATTGGCTAAAAGGAGCCCACAATATTTTAACAAGTGCATTGCTCCAAAATACACCATCTACATTATTTGGATTAAACCTGATTTGAAAGCTCTTGTGACTCTTGGTGTATTAAATCTCTCCGTTGTTGTGGCTGACAATTCCCTGTTCTGTTTGTTCAGTTAGCTAACTTTCACTGTGATTTACAGATAACAGAGGTTTGCTTCTCAGTAACTGACACCCTGCAGGAGAAAATCACGCTCAAACACACACGATGCACACAAAAAGTCAGATGGAAATCCCTCTGAGATCACACGCCTTCCGACTCACACGTCACTTCCTTCCAGGGAAGCCACTCCAGCAGGTACTCCACCATAAAACACACACACACACACACACACACACGGGGCGGTTGCCTGCCAATCGGAAGGTTGGTGGTTCGATCCTTGGCCCTGCAGTCCCATGTCGAAGTGTCCTTGGGCAAGACACTGAACCCCGAGTTGCCCCTGATGCTGCGCATCGGAGTGTAAATGTGTGTGAATGAGTATCTGATGAGCAGGTGGCACCTTGCACGGCAGCCTCGGCCACAGTGTATGGATGTGTGTGAATGGTGAATGGTTCCTGTACAATGTTAAAGCTCTCTGAGTAGTCATTGAGACTAGAAAAGTGCTATATAAGTCCATACAGTCCATTACACACACACACACACACACACACACACACACACACACACACACACACACACGTGTTACTGTTGATGCAGTGATGAATTTCCTGGGTGACCACATGGAAACAAACTTTAAGGAGGTACTCCCTCACAGCAGAGATAATAGTAGAGTGTGTGTGTGTGTGTGTGTGTGTGTGTGTGTGTGTGTGTGTGTGTGTGTGTGTGTGTGTGATGGATGTGCACTGCAGGCTTACACTCTCTCTCTCACAAACACACTCACACACTTTAAAAAAAATGAGAACCCCCAACAGATGCTGACTGACTGACCAACCCGATAGTGTTGACGTTTTACAGTATACACTAAACTGTAATAGTTTCCCATAGGAGCCGGTGTGTATGTGTGTGTGTGTTATCATTGTGTTGGGTGGCTCTGGGTGTTGCCTCTGTGAGGCTATTTATACAGCCTCTCTGTCAGTCCCATTCCCAGGCTAACAAAAAGGATACTTACATTTAACATTACATTCACAGAAGACAACATATTCAAGCCTTTAACATATATTTGATCTAGGATTAAGCTCCATATTAAGTTTTAGCTGCTGCACAAATTAGTTCTTCAGTCTAACCTTATTAAAATGGGGAACCCCGTACTGTACCTCTGATTTAATGGTAACTATGTATTTCCACTGTTCAGGACATGTTTGGGTCAGAGATAATACTGTTGGCCAGTCGTAAGTTATTATGGTAGGCTGATTTATAGTTTCTCAAGGAGATGACCTACAATCTTTGAGCATTTTTTGACTTTAAAGTGGTGGACAAACTAATAATCATTTAGTATTACAATACTGTAGAACATTCATAATCACAGAAGTTAAGAACAAAAGAAGAATTAATCTAAATGCCCCCATAAGACTTAAGGCGGGTGAGAAAAAAAATTCTTTGATTTGTCCTTCTGCAGACAGATTCACTGTGGTCCATCCAGGATAGCAGATAGTTCATCATTGCACCCAAGTATTTATATGAGAATACCTGCTTGATTCTTTCATTACCAAGCATTGGTTGTGACAGCAGATGAAAGGGTTTTGTTCACCTTTACGAGCTAGACTGTTCGTGAGAAAAGAGGCATATCGATGAATCAAGTATGGATTCCATTCCTGCTGGAACATTTTTGACACCAAAATATGTGCTTATATTTTGCTGAAAGATGACGAAAATCTAGAATCTAGGTTAAGTTTTCTAGTTCTGTATAGTGATGCATAACTTAAGGCTGTGTGGCCTTCGGAGGGCATGTGCCGATCAGGCTGATCCACGTGATGGTTGGGTAGATGTTTTTTTAATAGTTGATTTGTGGGCTGAACAAAAGAAGACATCACACAATAATAATCAATTAGAATAAGCTAATCAAATTTAGCTCACAAGTTTTATAATATGGCGGTGATCGCACAGGGCAAAGAAGGTGACTGGAGAGTGGTTATAGAGTTTTATGTACAATTACTTTAACTGTAGTCTCACATTGTTATTCCTAACCCAACGGCACTGTGTCAGCATTGGCTGGAGTATGATCAGGCTGCATAACTGACCATTCTGCTATAGGGGAAAAAAAACATTCTGGATTGATTGTAATTCTTTAAACCAATCACAATCGTCTCAGGCTGTGCTAAGCCCCAGATGCAGTGTAACAGTGGCCTCAACAGTAATAATAATTATAAGTTCCTGTAGTGAGTTTGTGATTATTTGGCTAAAGATTTCTATTTCTTTCTATTACACACAGAAAAAAAGGTGCTACCTGGAACAAAAAATGGTTCTTTGGAGTGATGCCATAGGAGAACCATTTTTAGTTTCACAAAGAACCGTTTAATGAGACGTTCTTTAAAGAACCATTTCTGTAAAGGGTTCTCTAAGTAGGTTCTTTGAGTTACTATTATTGGTGCCGCAAAGAACCATATTAAAAAGGTAAGGTTCTTTAAGGAACTGTTTTCAAGAAAGTTCTTCGTGGAGCCAACTGCTTCAATAAAGAACCTGTTTTAAATGGTTCTTCAGAATGAATGGTTCTTTGTTCAAAATGTGTTTAAATCACGTTATTATGGGTAAATTTAAAAACATGTACAGTACATGCGTATATTTGGCCATTTGACAATTTTATTTTTGACCATATTTAATTCAATTACATTACAAAACAATGAGAAAAATGTAACAAATGTTACATAATGACAATAAAAGTAGATCAAACCAGGCAATCAATCGTTCATATTCTGAGGCCAAACATTCAGAACATGCTCAAATCAGCATGACAGCAACATTACATGGTTGAACCAAAAACTGTTTTGAAACATTTGTATTAATTAAATTGCTCAGGAACCACAGTGAAACATTTATATAGTGATTCACAATGCTCTGGTGTTAACTTTATTGGAAATGTTATGAGGTGTGTGTGTATATATATATATATATATATATATATATATATATATATATATATATATATATATATATATCAAAAGTTTGGACACACCTTCTCATTCAATGCTTTTCCTTTTTATTTTCATGACTATTTACATTGTAGATTCTCACTGAAGGCATCAAAACTATGAATGAACACATATGGAATTATGTACTTAACAAAAAAGTGTGAAATAACTGAAAACATGTCTTATATTTTAGATTCTTCAAAGTAGCCACCCTTAATTCCACTAATTAACCCTGACAAAGCACACCTGTGAAGTGAAAACCATTTCAGGTGACTACCTCATGAAGCTTATTGAGAGAACACCAAGGGTTTGCAGGGTTATCAAAAAAAGCAAAGGGTGGCTACTTTGAAGAATCTAAAATATAAGGCATGTTTTCAGTTATTTCACACTTTTTTGTTAAGTACATAATTCCATACGTGTTCATTCATAGTTTTGATGCCTTCAGTGAGAATCTACAATATAAATAGTCATGAAAATAAAGAAACACATTGAATGAGAAGGTGTGTCCAAACTTTTGGCCTGTACTGTGTGTATATATATATATATATATATATATATATATATATATATATATATTTTCCACAGGGTAACATGTAGTACTACACTCACCTAAAGGATTATCAGGAACACCCTACTAATACCGTGTTTGACCCCCTTTCGCCCTCAGAACTGCCTTAATTCTTCATGGCATTGATTCAACAAGGTGCTGGAAGCATTCTTTAGAAATGTTGGCCAATATTGATAGGATAGCATCTTGCAGTTGATGGAGATTTGTGGGCTGCACATTCAATTCAATTCAATTTTATTTATAATATCAAATCATAACAAGAGTTATCTCGAGACACCTTACAGACAGAGTAGGTCTAGACCACACTCTATAATTTACAAAGCCCCTACAATTCCAATAATTCCCCCAAGAGCAAGCATTAGCAGTGGCTATTGCGACAGTGGCGAGGAGAAACTCCCTTTTAGGAAGAAACCTCGGCAGACCCAGACTCTTGGTAGGCTGTGTCTGACGGTGCCAGTTGGGGTTATGATGAACAGTGGCGTAATAGTGATAATAAAGATAATGGAACAGTGACTACAATGGTAGTCGTAGTAGTTCATGTCATAGCCAGGCACAGCAGGGTGTTACAGGATGTAGCGTGGCACAGCAGAGCATGGGTGACGCAGTGGACGCGGCAGGACGCAGCAGGGAAGAAACATAAAGACTCCGGGGAGTTAACTCCCCAGAGCTAGGTTAGTAACAAGCCTTTCTGGGACAGGATGCACATTAAAGGAAAAAAAAAGAAAAGAGAGAGCAGCTCATTGTGTCATAAGAAGGAAGGAACTTTCCCGGCAGTATAAAATAATAATAGAATGACTAAGAGAGATGCCTGGTCGGGCTAGAACTCTTCCCAACCGGATCAGGCTGTTCTGGCCTGCCTCCCTCTACTCTCACTATATTATTGAATATATGATAAGTAAATCTGATGACTATAAAGAGAAGCAGAGAAAAGCAGGGGTGCTGTGTCTGCAGATATACACCCTGCCCTACCGGGCTAGGCGTACACTGCAACTCCTCACTCCCTAACTATAAGCTTTATCAAAGAGGAGAGCTCCTCAAGATATGATGGTGCTTGACCATTTAGAGCTTTGTAGGTCAGAAGAAGGATTTTAAAGTCAATCCTGGATTTTACAGGAAGCCAATGCAGAGAAGCTAATACAGGAGAAATATGATCTCTTTTCTTAGTTTTTGTCAGAACACGTGCTGCAGCATTCTGCATTAGCTGGAGAGTCTTAAGGGTTTTATTTGAGCATCCTGATAATAGGGAATTACAATAGTCCAGCCTGGAAGTAACGAATGCATGGATTAGTTTTTCAGCATCATTTTGAGACAGGATGTTCCTAATTTTAGCGATGTTACTAAGGTGAAAAAAAGCTGTTCTAGAGGTTTGTTTTGAGTGGTCGTTAAAGGATATATCTTGATCAAAAATAACTCCTAGATTTCTTTCTTTCTCACAAAAGATGGCGGCGGCGAGTGTGTTGGTGTAGCTGCTCTATGAGTCTCACTCCCACGACTTTTTTGTCTGCTATTAACCTGACTACCTGATTTCACTATGGCTGCTAAAGGAACTAGACTAAATCGGAAGGATCAAAATGCAGGATTGGCTGCTTCTGATGAAATTACCAGTGAGCTTAATTTAGCGACTCTTTCTAGCCTCCTGGATGATCTCAGGTAATCAATCGCTGCAGATTTTAAAGCCTCTCTCTCCTCACTTGAAACTAAATTTGACTGCATGCAAGAGACTTTGTCTGATCATGCTCAGAAAAAATGTCAGCACTTGAGAACAATGCCAATCTACAAGATGAGCGTATTTCAGTTTTGGAAACTTTCTGTGTCTCATTGTCGGCAAATAACGCTAAATTGCTGGCTAAAGTGGCTGATCTGGAATCACGTAGCCGTCACAACAATATTAGGCTACTCGGCCTACCTGAATCAATCGAGGGAGGACAGCCCACTGCCTTCTTCTCGGGGCTTCTGATGGAAGTGTTCGGTGAGGGTGTTCTGGGTTCTCTGCCGGATTGTGACATGGCTCATCATGTTCTCACTGCTAAACCGAGCCCAGGTCAGGGGCCTCGGCCAGTTATCATACGCCTTCTTAGGTACCAGCAGAAAGTGACTATCATACATGAAGCCAGAGCTAGAAGGGGAAGGCTTCAGTATCGTTGAACATCTATCGCGATCTATGATGATTACACTCCCGAAGTAATGGAACAGCGATCAAAGTATCGTTAAGTTATGTGAGACCTTTATAAACTTGGACTTAAGCCTGCGCTATTGTTTCCTGCAAGACTTTCCATCAATGCGAAGAAGGGAGGTAGGAAAATGTTTTCCTCAGCTGATGAAGCCAGAGACTATGTAACATCACTCCTTCCTGCTAATTAGAATTCACTGTGTTTTTCCTTACTATGCGCTGCAGTTTTGGGGTTTTGCTGTTTTATTTAAATTTGCTACTCAACTGCATTGATAGGCCATGTTGCTCTTTTTGAAGGCTTGGTTCTTTATTGATACCGTTTGGACAGCAGTAGTTTTGTTTTGAATTTTCTGCTTTATATTATGCTTTATGCTGTTTTCTCCCTGCGGATGGCTGGTTGATAGTCTGAGACCTGATCTTTGTCCTTTTGCTCTGCTTATGAGTAACTAATAGCTCGGCATCCCAGAATATAATTAGACTTTGTCACATGCATTACTCATAATTTGTTTAGTTATTAATTTATATGATGTATTTTCTGTGATACTATTAGATTAATAAATGATTAAAATAAAGTATAAATATTGTTATTTAGAAAAACAATCTTATGTGGGTTTTGAGACTCATTTATTCTTTATAGTTACTGCTCAATTATGGATTTTGTTTTGCTTGTTTAGTTTGTTTTGTTTTATATCTGTTTTTGTTTGTCAAAATGTGTTATTGCGGTTTTTAGCACCACCTGCTCCTTATACCCTACTATCTGTAATATGCCTACTACTTATTTGTGAGTTATTGATTTAATTAAACGATTAAAAGTTATTCATCTCAACATTAGGAGCATTGCTACTAAAATTCTTCTCAGGGTATGGGCTTCTTTACATAAACGTAATATAATTATTATACACTATTTCTGAATCATGGCTTCATAACTGTATTACTAATGATGAGGTGGGAATTGATAATTATGTTTTATATAGAGCTGATAGAACATCAAGAGGTGGAGGTGTTACTTCTTATGTTGATATAAATCTGGTCTCTGAGTGTGTCTCGCCTAATGTTGAGCCTATTAACTTTGAGTGTCTTTTTACTAATATTATTTTTCACGAAAACAAACAGCTTACTATCAGAAATATTTACAGACCACCCTCTGCTCCCACTGATTCCTTAAATGGTATCTTGGTTACTATTAATTCTCTTAACAGACGCAATGAACTGATCATATTGGGTGACTTTAATAATAAGTGGTTGGATCGGTCTTCCTCAGGTGATAGAAATCTTTTAGGTAGTGTAAGCCTTACTCAGTTAATTAAAGAACCCACAAGGGTTGATGGCCGTTCGTCTACCTTGCTTGATTGGATCCTTGTTTCCAATCCGGATAGGATTATTAAATTGGGTGTTTTATCAGATTGCTTTAGTGACCATTCTATAATATACTGTATCTGGAAAATTAAAATACAGAGTTTCCCCTATAAATATCACAGTGAGGCAAAGTAAAAATATTAATGTTGATTATTATATACGTGATTTACTAGATATTAGATGGGACAGGCTTCAACTAATTCTACTTGTGAAAGAGGCATGGAATTTCTTCTATACTGAAGTAAAAACCATAATTGATAAACATGCTCCTGTGAGAACAATTAAAGTCAAAGGTAGACATTTACCATGGATAAATTCTAATTTACTTCAACTATTCAAAGAAAGGGCTAAAGCTTGCGTTAAATATCATTTAACAAAAGATGAATCGGATGGGACAATATATAGGCAGTTAAGGAATAAATGTAAAACTGAAACTAGGAATGCCAAATCTAACTACTATAGAGACTGCTTTTCTCGTGATTTCAATAATCCTAGGCACTTCTGGACTCACTTAAATAACATTCTGAATAAAAAAAAAAAATCTTCTGTGAAACAAATATGCAAGGATTATTATATTTTATCTGATCCTTTGCATATAGCTCATGCCTTTAATCATCATTTCTTGTCTTTTTGTAGTTTAAAATCTGTTTGCTCTGATGGTTTGGCATGGTCTTCTTATTCTTCCAGGCCTGCTGGTTCTTTTTCATTTAAAAAGATCATGCCTTCTGATGTCTTTAATGCATTACAGAACCTTAAATTAAAATGTAGTACAGGACCAGATGATCTGGAAGCAAAGTTTATCAAAATTGCAGCTCACATATTGATGTTTCCTCTTGCAGATCTCTTTAATTTATCATTAACTACTTGTATTGTGCCACAAATTTGGAAAGCTGCAAGAGTGACACCTCTTTTCAAAGGTGGAGAACAATCAGATGTAAATAATTATCGCCCGATTTCTATCATTTGTGCAGTTGCTAAAATATTTGAGAAATTAATTAATTAACTGATTATATTAATAACTAATATTTTATCTCCACATCAATCAGGCTTTAGATCAAATTTTTCTACTTCAACTGCTCTCTTAAAATTTACAAGTGATGTCTTTTCGGGTTTTGATAATGGTCATTTCATTGGACCTGCTTTCATTGATCTCTCAAAGGCCTTTGATATGGTTGACCATTACCTTCTACTGGATAAGCTTTACTCTATTGGTTTGAATAAACATGCTGTGCTCTGGTTCAACTCTTATTTGCATAATATACATCAATATGTTGTTTACCAAGGATTCCAGTCAGATTATTTAATTGTTGATAAAGGTGTTCCTCAAGGCTGAACTTTAGGCCCCTTAATTTTTTCAATCTGTATTAATGACCTGGCACAAGTTTGTTCTCATTGCGAATTAGAGCTTTATGCTGATGACACTGTCATCTATACCTCTGATCGGGATTTGCTGCAAGTTTAAAAAACTCTTCAATCTGACTTTGATATAGTACAACAGTGGCTGTTCACTAATAAACTTCTGTTGAACATGAAGAAGTCCTGCTGTATGGTGTTTTCAATGATACAAAATTGCCATTGTGCTTAATGTTTTGAAATAAAGTTTTTAGATGGGTCCCTTATGCAGATTGTGGAGGAATTTAAATATTTGGGCCTCTGGCTCGATTCCAACCTTACTTTTAAGATACACATCGATAATATCATCAATAAAGTATATGGATGTCTTAATAATTTGTACAGATCAGTTAATTCTTTTTTAACTCCAGTCAGAAAAAAAAATATTTCTCAACTGGTAATACCAATTATTGATTATGCAGACAGTTTATACTAATACCTTTGAATCCAATCTCAAACCCCTTAATGTTGTATTCAATTCTCTTTGTAGATTTATATTAAATTGTCCATTTAAAACTCATTGTTTTATGTATGATTCACTACACTGGTTGCAACTTAAACAACGAAGAAATTACCACTGGATTCTGTTTATTTTTAAATGTGTTTATTCTAATTGTGCTGCATACCTGGCTTAAACAGTACTTAATACCCTATTGCTCAACATACTCACTTAGACACCTCCAATGTCCAACATTTTTTACAGTACCACGGTTATTTTCTGTAGCTGGTAGGAGAGCATTTCAATATAAAGCCCCTTTTGAGTGGAATAACCTTCCTCTTTTTTTAGGTCTATTTATACATTTGGTTTATTCAAGTTGTCACTTTTTTCTTTTCTTAAAACTACATGTTCTTGTAATTAGGGAAACCAAGGATATATATAAATGCTTTATGTATTTGTTTTCTTTGATACTTATATGTGAGATGTGATGTTATCTGATATGTTATATTTTGTCATAAGGCATATTGATATATGACGCATTAGTTGTTTAATGCATTTGGCTGATTATTTTGAGAATATACTTTAATATGTGTGCTATGTTAATTGTGGGGTCAAGGGCAGGTGAGCGAGTTATTGTTTTGTATATATGTTTGTATCTGTGTCTTTTTTGTATATGTACTGTATGATTAACTTTTGCGTTTGTATATATGTGCAGGACCCCCTTTTAAATGAGATGCTACATCTCAAGGGGTTATCCTGAAATAAATTCAATTCAATTTCTAACAGTAGTGCTGGAGGCCAGGGCAATACCATCCAGAGTAATTATATCTTGGGATAATGAGGTTCGGAGGTGTTTAGGGCCCAGCACAACAATTTCAGTTTTGTTTGAGTTTAACATCAGAAAATTGTAGGCCATCCATGATTTTATATCTTTAATGCATACTTGAAGTTTAGCTAACTGACTGATTTCGTCTGGCTTGATTGATAAGTATAATTGGGTGTCATCTGCAAAACAGTGAAAGTTAATTGATTGTTTCCTAACAATATTACCAAGAGGAAGCATATGGAGGATGCAGGGCACAAAGCTCCCGTTCCACCACATCCCAAAGATGTTCTATTGGGTTGAGATCTGGTGACTGTGGGGGCCATTTTAGTACAGTGAACTCATTGTCATGTTCAAGAAACCAATTTGAAATGATTCTAGTGCATTATCCTGCTGGAAGTAGCCATCAGAGGATGGGTACATGGTGGTCATAAAAGGATGAATATATTCAGAAACAATGCTCAGGTAGGCTGTGGTATTTAAACGATGCTCAACTGGCACTAAGGGGCCTAAAGTGTGCCAAGAAAACATTCCCCAAACCATTACACCACCACCACTAGCCTGCACAGTGGTAACAAGGCATGACAGATCCATGTTCTCGTTCTGTTTATGCCAAATTCTGACTCTACCATCTGAATGTCTCAACAGAAATCGAGACTCATCAGACCAGGCAACATTTTTACAATCTTCAACTGTCCAATTTTGGTGAGCTCGTGTAAATTGCAGCCTCATTTTCCAATTTTTAGTGGAGATGAGTGGTACCTGGTGGGGTCTTCTGCTGGTGTAGCCCATCCGCCTCAAGGTTGTGCGTGTTGTGGCATCACAAATGCTTTTCTGTATACCTCTGTTGTAACGAGTGGTTATTTGAGTCAAAGTTGATCTTCTATCAACTGGAATCAGTCGGCCCATTCTCCTCTGACCTCTAGCATCAACAAAGCATTTTTGACCAGAAGACTGCCACACTGGCGTTAAGGAGGTAACTTCAGGTTCAACACAGGGTTTTGTGTATCCCAACGGTGTGTCACTTGTTACCGGGTTCAATCGCCGTGGTAACTTATGCTCCACAACATTTCGATCCACAAGCGACAGCAGTCGACGGGAATGTCGAGTGAGTGTGAACGAGTGTGAACTATTTGATAAAGCTTATAGTTAGGGAGTGAGGAGTTGCAGTGTTCACCTAACTGGCCCACCTGCCTCTCTTCATAATTGTTAGATTAATAATACATAACAAAGTAGAGGGAGACAGGCCAGCCAAGCCCGATCCGGCAGGGGGAGAGTTCTAAGCCCGAACAGGCTACCTCTCCTTATGACCTGTCTCTCTTAGTTACGCGGTTATAGTTACGCTGTTAAACATCCCTCCACTCTCATCTTTCGAAGGACAGGTGAGTATTGTGAACGACACTCCAGTTTCCGCCTGACTTCCTGTTTCTTGTTGCAGGCGACAACGGCAGGCGCTTAACGTCTCGCGATTTAAAGTCCTCCACAACGAAATACAGTCACTAATTACACCGTTTCGCTGTATTTTAACCGGACCTGTCTGGCCGCAGTTTCTCCGTTGTTTGCAAAACTTTCCTCCGCTCCGTTTGCTAACGTCTAGGTATTTGTTGTGCTAACGGCTAGTTAGCCTACCTGCTAGCGGGAGTTAAAACGAACCACTCAGGATTTTGCCTCCTGGGAAATCTATTGTATATTTTGGTAGCAGTAACGGGCTATCCACTGCTTGCTAAACACAAGCAGGAGCACTTGCATTGTATTTCGACTTGTGAAGGTTTTTAGGTTTTAGGAGAAGGCCTCCATCAACGTTGCTACTAGCTAAACTAGCAAGCTACACGATGCCCCCCCTCAGCTGTTCACCTGGCTGCGACTCGTGCCACCTTTTCAGCCAGAAGATAGTGGAACTTGAAGCCAGAATATCGACTCTCCTCCAGATCAAGGCAAGTGAAGAGTTCCTCGACTCCATTATCATTGGAAGTTCCCCCCACACACACACTGATGGATGTTTTGATTCCACTGTGCCCTGCAATACTCTCACCCCACCACACACTAATACAACCACTGTCCCTGCTGTCTCTCCTCGGCTTCTGCCGAGGACCCAGCCAGCTCTGCTGACCAGCTCCACTCCACACCAGCCTGAGCCATGGCGTGTAAGCAAGCACCAGAGCAGGCGGTCAGGACAACGCTCAGCCCCAGCCCAACCCCTACGACTAGAAAACCGCTACAGCATTCTGACGAACGACGTGGCAGAGTTCCCTTCTCTGCCACGTCCCCACGCAGCTCATCCTGGTCCATCCACACAGTCGACGCGCCCATTGAGGGCGGACTCTCCCCCCTCGGACTCATCAATCTCCACGCTGGTCATCGGAGCTCCATGGTAAGGGATCTCCACATTCCCCCCTTTACCCAGCGGTCCCTCCAAGGTCTACTGCTTCCCCGGTGCCAAGGTCCGTGACATCCAGCACAAACTTCCCGGCATCCTCGCCCGCCACTCCAAGGTCGACAACATCATCGTGCATGTGGGCACAAACAACATCAGAGAGAGACGGTCGATAGCACTCCAGGAAGACTTCACCACTCTCATCACCACCCTGATGGGCACAGGTAAGCGGATTGTCATCTCTGGGCCTCTACCTACCTACAGGAAGGGTGCGGAGAGATGGTCCAGACTGTTCTGGCTCCACACCTGGCTGGAACCACTCTGCACTTCCCTGGGCCTTCCCTATGTCGACAACTTCAACTTGTTCTGGGAGATGCCCAACCTGCTGAAGCGTGATGGTCTCCACCCAAACCGACACGGAGCCAGGCTGCTATCTGACAACATAACGACCACACTAACAGAAGGCAAGTATTGACATTATGTTGAAAATATCACAGATTCATGTCCCCCAGGTATTGATCCTGATAGCACTATACAAGTGGATGGATCTGAAAATGTTTTCTGTGGGATAACATGTAGTACTAGTATTACTCCAGTAACATGTGGTACTAGTACTATTCCAGTAATTATCAACAACAGACCACACAAAGTGGTGAATAGAGAGGCAACACTTAACAACCTAATTGGAATTAAAACTACCACAGCAATGATAGAAAAGGATAGGAAAATTAGATGTGGATTACTAAATATCAGATCTTTGTCTTCTAAAGCAGTACTCGTAAATGAATTGATATCTGATAATCAAATTGATCTATTCTGTCTTACTGAAACCTGGCTGGGCCATGAAGAATATGTTAGTCTAAATGAAGCCACCCCTCCCAGTCATATTAATACTCAAATTCCTAGAGGCTCAGGCGGAGGAGGGGGGAGTTGCAGCCATATTTGATTCAAGCCTGTTAATTAACCCTAAACCCAAACTAAATTATAACTCTTTTGAAAGCCTTGTTCTTAATCTTCAACATCCAACACGGAAATCAGTACAGCCAATTATATTTGTTGTTGTCTACCGAGCTCCAGGTCCGTATTCTGAATTTTTATCTGAATTCTCAGAGTTTTTATCATGTGTAGTCCTTAAATCAGACAAAGTACTTATTGTTGGTGATTTTAATATCCATGTGGACGTTGACAGCAATAGCCTTACTACTGCTTTCAACTCATTACTGGATTCAATCGGTTTCAGTCAGAGTGTGCACAAGGCGGCGCACTGTTTTAACCACACCCTCGACCTTGTGCTGGCATATGGTATTGAAATTGAGGATTTAATAATATTTCCGCAGAATCTGGTATTATCAGATCATTTTTTAATTACTTTTGAATTCTTGCTACCTGACCATACTAAACCAGATAGCAGCTTCTACACTAGATGCCTATCTGACAGTGCTATAGCTAAATTTAAGGAAAGTTTTCCTACATCATTCCAGTCTATGTCGTGCCTTAACATAACAGAGGACCTCTATGTTAACCTCAGTCCCTCTCAAATTGATACATTTGTAGACGGTGCTACGACTTGCCTACGGACGACCTTAGACTCTGTCGCTCCTCTCAAAAAAGAAGACGATAAAGCAAAGGAAATTAGCTCCTTGGTATAACTCCCAAACTCGCAAATTAAAACAAATCTCACGAAACATCGAAAGTAAGTGGCGCTCCACCAAAGTGGAGGAATCCCGTTTGGAATGGCAAGACAGTCTGAAAACCTATAGGAAGGCCCTAAGAAAGGCCAGATCAGACTATTACTCATCATTAATAGAAGAAAACAAGAACAACCCAAGGTTTCTTTTCAGCACTGTAGCCAGGCTGACAGATAGCCACAGCTCTACTGAGCCATCTATTCCTCTAGCTCTGAGTAGTGATGACTTCATGAGCTTCTTTAATGATAAAATTATAACAATTAGAGATAAAATTCAACACCTTTTGCCCTTAACTTCTAACAGTTCATCTTTAAATGCAGGACCGCTAGAAAGAACGACGACTCCCGACATATACTTGGACTGCTTTTATCCTATAGACCTTCAACAATTAATGTTAAAGATATCCTCAGCTAAGCCGTCTACCTGTCTCTTAGACCCCATCCCAACGAGGCTACTCAAAGAAGCGTTACCCGTGGTAAACACTTCATTATTAGATATGATCAACATGTCCTTACTAACAGGTTATGTACCGCAGTCATTTAAAATTGCTGTGATAAAACCTCTTCTGAAAAAACCCACCCTAGATCCTGAGGTCTTAGCAAACTATAGACCTATATCAAACGTTCCCTTTCTATCCAAGATCCTTGAGAAGGTGGTTGCTAATCAGTTATGTGATTTTCTACATAGCAACAGTCTATTTGATGATTTTCAATCAGGATTTAGAAAGAATCATAGCACAGAGACGGCACTGGTGAAAATTACTAACGACCTTCTAACTGCTGCAGACAAAGGACTTGTCTCCATTCTTGTTCTACTAGATCTTAGTGCTGCATTTGACACTATTGACCATACTATCCTGTTACAGAGACTGGAACACTTAGTTGGCATTAAAGGAATCGCACTAAGCTGGTTTAAGTCCTATTTCTCTGAACGATCCCAGTTTGTTAATGTTAATGATAAACCCTCCAAGCACGCTAAAGTTAGCCATGGCGTTCCTCAAGGCTCAGTGCTTGGACCAATTCTATTTTCCTTATATATGCTTCCTCTAGGTAATATTATTAGGAAACACTCGATTAACTATCACTGTTACGCAGACGATACCCAATTATATCTGTCAATTAAGCCAGATGAAAGTGGTCAGTTAGCAAGACTTCAAACGTGTATTGAGGATATAAAATCCTGGATGACCCACAATTTCCTGATGTTAAACTCAGACAAAACTGAAGTTATTGTGATAGGACCAACGCACCGCCGAACTTCGTTTTCGAAAGATATAGTTACTCTGGATGGTATTACCCTGGCCTCCAGCACTACTGTCAGAAATCTAGGAGTTATTTTTGATCAGGATATATCCTTCAACGCCCACTTAAAACAAACCTCAAGAATAGCCTTTTTCCATCTTCGTAACATTGCCAAAATTAGGAATATCCTGTCTCAAAACGATGCTGAAAAACTAGTCCATGCATTCGTTACTTCTAGACTAGATTACTGCAATTCCTTATTATCAGGTTGCCCAAATAAGTCCATTAAGACTCTCCAACTGATCCAGAATGCTGCAGCACGTGTTCTGACGAGAACTAAGAGAAGAGATCATATTTCTCCTGTATTAGCTTCTCTGCATTGGCTTCCAGTGAAATATAGGATTGAATTTAAAATCCTCCTCCTGACTTACAAAGCTCTAAATGGTCAAGCACCATCATACTTAGAAGAGCTCATAGTACCTTATTGTCCCACTAGAGCACTGCGCTCCCAGAATGCGGGGCTACTTATGGTTCCTAGAGTCTCTGGAAGTAGACTGGGGGCCAGGGCCTTCAGCTATCAGGCTCCAGTATTGTGGAACCAGCTCCCAGTCGGGGTTCGAGAGGCAGACACCGTTACCACATTTAGGAGTAAACTGAAAACCCTCCTCTTTGATAAAGCTTATAGTTAGGGACGAGGAGTTGAAGCGTCCACCTAACCCGGCCCACTGCTTCTCCTCGTAGTCATCAGTTTTTTTTTTTTTCTATACTGTATAATTAATAATCGAGCGAGAGTAGAGGGAGGCGGTCCAGTACAGCCCGACCCGGTTGGGGGGGAGTTCTAGCCCGACCAGGCACCTCTCTTTAACCTGCCTCTCTTAAGTTATGCTATTACAATTCTAGACTGCCGGGGAGGCTGTTCCTCCCCCTAAGACACACTGAGCTGCTCTCTCATCTCTACTTGTTACTTTTGTATGCATCCTGTCCCAGAAATGCTTGTTACTAATCTAGCTCTGGGGAGTTTACTCCCCGGAGTCCTTATGTTTCTTCTTCGCAGAGCTATGCTCTGCGATTCTCTGCATTTCCCGCTGCATCCTGCTGCGTCCTGCTGCATCCGCAGCCTCCACCTGTGCTCTGCAGCGCCACGTTACATCCCGCTCGCCCTGCTGTGATGTTCCTATGCACAGAGTAGTCAGGATCCGGTATAGGAGACTGCAATACTCAGTATGACACGATGTGCCCTGCTATGACATGAACTTCCACGATAACCTTCAAAGTCAATGTGACTTCTAATGTGACTGTTATCACCACTGTTCATCACGCCCCCAACCGGCCCGTCAGACACCGCCTACCAAGAGTCTGGGTCTGCCGAGGTTTCTTCCTAAAAGGGAGTTTTTTCTTGCCACTGTCGCAATAGCCACTGCTAATGCTTGCTCTTGAGGGAATTACTGTAATTGTTGGGCTTTTGGAATTTATAGAGTGTGGTCTAGACCTACTCTATCTGTAAAGTGTCTCGAGATAACTTTTGTTATGATTTGATACTATAAATAAAATTGAATTGAAAATTGAATTGAAAATACTGGATGTTTTTCTTTTTTCAGATCATTCTTTGTAATCCCTATAAATGGTTGTGTGTGGAAATCCCAGCAACTGAGCAGATTGTGAAATACTCAAACGAGCCCGTCTGGCACCAACAACAATGCCACCCTAAAAGTTAGATAACCTTTCGTTCCCATTCTGACATTCAGTTTGGAGTTCAGGAGATTGTCTAGACCTGGACCACATCCCTAAATGCATTGAAGCAGCTGCCATGTGATTGGTTGATTAGATTAACAAGAAATCTTACAGGTGTTCCTAATAATCCTTTAGGTGAGTGTATATTGTTGGGATTATGTATCTTTCTGTTCTCCTGTTTTGATTGTGTATCATTCTGAGGATTGTTTATGTTTCTGTTTGGATCGTGTATTATTCTGCTGATGGTGTATGTTTCTGTTTATCCTGTTTTGATTGTGAATTATTCTCATTAGTGTATGTTTGTTTCCTGTTTTATTTTGGTAGTCTGGTTTCCTGTCTTGTCTAGTTTTACTTCCTGTGTTTTCCCACCTGTCTGATTTGTTCTGCCTCGCCCTGATTTGTTTCACCTGCTGTATCACATGTCCCTTGTTTGCCTGTTAACTCTTGTATTTAGCCTCTGTGTTCCCTTTGTCTTGTGTCAGATCATTTTGGTTGTGTGGTGTCTCTGTGTGTCAGTCTAGATCAAGTTCTGTGCTCCCTGGATTTCCTTTTGTTTCTGGTTCCTGGGTTTTGGACTACTTTTGTTTTTCCAGTTCTCCTTTGCTCCAGAATTAGTTTTTTTGTTAAGTACTTTTTGCCAAACAAATCCACAAGCTCAACTTTAGCATGCTCTCGGGACGGATGCACACACACACACACACACGTAATGATGTTGCCAATATGCAAATGAGTGCATGACGCCAGCTAGCTACTTTTGTTGGAAAAGAGTTGGCAACACTGGGCCTCAATAGTTTAAGGGTTCACACACCAACTACTGCATGAACTGCAATGTCCCCTGTTACAACCTGATGTCCAGGGGTTAACTGGACGCAACGTAAACAGGTGGCCCCCCACACTCTTCCCACTCCCAAACATGGCCAGGACAAAGGTCAAAGCAGCAGTTTGTATTTATTTTGGAGATGAGGCCCCAACACAACAAACAAAACAATTCTAAATGGCAAACTAAACTTACCTAAACCAAAACAAAATGTAAAGAAAAGACAAAGCTCCAACCTAAGCTTCTAATCACAAAACAGGAGAAAAAGGGAACAAACAATAAGGGACTTCTCACTCCTACCAGACTGATACTAGCAAAACAAGACAAAGAAAAATATATTCACAACTAAAATAAAGTGGCTAAAGGATAATAAATCAAAGAACTCAAAACAACCATTCTCACTGAAGGCTGCTAACACTACTCACAACAACTTGGAAACACACAGGTTACACAGGCACATGTTGGAAATGGCACAGTGAAGAGAGGGGGTAGAGCTCCTGTCTTATGAGGTTTAAGATGGCTGCTGTCCTCCCAGCGAATGCTGATTGCTGTATACTTAGCAATGTGTGAAGATGTTCAAATTCTCAGATGAGGGCTTGTCTGACCATGGGAAAGTTCAAGGAAAGTCTAGAAAGCTACACCCCCCTGACATATGACCTTAATGATGTCAAGATTCAAAAGTGATGCCAGGGTATCCTTGGCAACTAAGGGCCAATAACAGCGGGTAATAAAGAAGAGGAAACAGGACGATAAAACTGTCCATATAACTGTCACTGGGTTGTACATTAGAGATCACACACTGATGGCACACAACATCACAACTAGACACACATATGCACTCAGCATTTTTGCCAACATGTTACACACTCCCTATTTAATATTCAAAAACTGTAAAAAGGCAGCTCTGGTTGAAATCCATGTGTCCATTACTGTAAGCAGTAATCAGACCTCTTTGTATTTTATAGTTGTTTGTTTGCAACTTTGTTTTTTTTAATGCATCTGTTTTGCCTAGAACTCTCTGGAGAAAAAGGATTTTTAATAGCAGAGGCCTCACCTACTTAGAAAAAGGTCACTGACATAATTAAAGTCAAAATTCAACAGTGAGGCTTTTGTTCCTTAACAAATTATGGGCTGGAAAGTTAGTTCTGAAAGCCAGACATCTCAACATCTGGCAAAGCAATGGCGACAGTGGTATTGATCTTGAACCTAATCAATCCCCTACAGAAACATTACAGTATAGTCATTTAATGGTATAAAGGTTTCAGTTTGTCTCTAAATAAATGCTGTAGATCCTCAAAACCCAAGTAAAGTTCCTGTGTCTTGCTTCTCAACAGCGCAACAAAAAAAAGAGCCGCGGTAGTACAGGGAGAGCACCAGAAAATTCCAACACCAGAGAGAGGAGACGAGAGGACGGGGAAGCCCGTCTACAAACCAACCAATCAATTACAAGTATCGGGAGACGCGGCTCAGATATGTGATGAGGACAGGACGTAGTAATGTCATGTATGGTTCTTTAGTGCGCTTGCATAACTGCAATGTGAAAACAAAACTAACCGGATCATATGTATACAATGAAACAAAAACATGAACCTTGGTCCAGACCTTGGTTCGGACCTCCAGATGTGTAAAGTTTTGATGGTGCAACCTGATTTAGTAAATCAGTAGTTTGAAACTAGCTAGTTACTAAAAACTTAGGAACTTGACATACAAACTTAGTGATGGATTAATGAAAAGCTGGTGCAACCCAGTTCTGGTGTTACAGTGCTATGACAATATAATCATTAAGTTACTGCTTTTATATTTCTATGATCATGACCAAGAGCAGATAATCGAATAGCTTTTTATGAGGCTTTCCTCCCATGAACTCAACCTCTCCTGGAGTTGATATGGTACCTCTGGCAACTGTAATATGATCTTTGTGATTATCTCTAGCGAGGAGGCTAATATCTCCAGTCTGGGTGAGAGCTGGACTCCTGCTAATAAGGCTGAGTGAGAGCAGTGTTTAGACAGTGGGAGAGTGATCGCTCTCTGGCACTGCTCCCTGTGATTTATGACCTCCTTAATGAGTCTCTCTCCTGTGTGTGTGCGTGTGTGTGCCTTAGCTTATCACCAGCATACAGTATATGAGATTTCGCTTAAGCACACTCTTGAGTTTCACCTCTCTCCTTTGGCTAACACTTGCAGTAACACTTAAGGGACTGATTCACTTTTAGCTCCATACCACCCTAATACTACAGTAGGTGGCATTTTTCAGACAAACACGCACTCATGCACTTTCACATTTTTCTTTTCACGGTGTTGAAAAATATATATTTCTTGGAGTGGCAGTGCATTCCATTGAAGGGTGAAAGTGCAGGCAATAAGGATACAGCGAACAAAGAGAGTACAATAAGACAATTTGATGGGGCAAATGTCCTGTTTTGAGTAATCTTTATTGTGTCTACAGTAAGTATTGCGGTGTCAGCAGCATAAATGACTGATGCAAAGTGAATCCCTGTATTTCAGCATCAATAGAAAAAACAGTATACGGCTGGTGGAGAATTTAGGAGCTAGACACACAGACAGATGGACAGATAGACAAGTAGAGTAATGAGAAAGAACAAGGTGAAGGGAACAGCTGAGCAGGGCTGCCTCAAAAAGCTGCAGTAGGATCCAACATGCACAGATTGAGGAGAAATCTAAATAAAGTCTAAATTAAGACTCTGAGCGTTGTGTTGTACGTGTGTGTGTGTGTGTGAGAGAGAGAGAGAGAGAGAGACGGTAGGGGATAGGGCTGTTTGGCTTGGCTGAAGGCACTCTGTACAGCATGGCAACAGGGCAAGACAGCAAGGCCGACCTTGCAACCACACAGGCTATATGTGCAGTGGCAGACTCTCAATGCCCTGCTGCTGAGTGGCCCTAAAACCTCCCAGAACCTAAACAGCGACCTGGCTTATCCTGCACTCAGGCCCTTCTCTTTCATAATCTTTTCCCTCTTGTCAGAAATGCTTGTAGGCCTACTGTAGCGCTGGCTTTGTCAATCTGCTGCATCTCTTTATTTCACCATAATTACATGGAAATGAGGGAATTACATGATCCGCTGTCACAAATAGAAACATTTTTCATGTGGTAGGTTTGCCCCTGAGAAAGCGCTCCCATTCAGATTTCTTAAAAGAAACATTCCGTGATATGCTTTTTCTCCCATTGATGCTGTCATCTGTGCAGTGGCAATGAACACTAGTGTTGCTACCTGAGAAGCCTCACTGCTGTTATCAGTGGCTTGGCACAAAGCCCTGTTGTGTTCAGATTAGCTTTTGAAAGCACTACGCCATCTAGCCTCATGCACCAGAGCTGCAACTTGGAGTCAATATATCATGTGTGTATGTGCAAGACTTTCATGGCAACTGAAATCCTTGATTCAGTTTTTCTGCGTTAGACACCAGCTCCGCAAAGACCTGCGCACACTATTGCTATGCCTTTTTTTTTCTTTTTTTTCAACCCCTCATCAGGTTGATTTATAGAGCGCCTGTGCTCACGTAAAGCCGGATCTGTTTGAAGAGAAATCTAAGGTATGCAGCTATGGTCCTCTGTCATAAATCCTCCATGTGGCTTGGTTAGCTTCAGGACCTCACACTAAGGACAGCGTAGAGAGAGAGAGAGAGAGAGAGAGAGAGAGAGAGAGAGAGATGTATTTTGCCAAGCTGTAATCTAGAGATAAATTATTTGAACAAAATGGAAAAACAGCTTTTGGTTGCTGTGGGGAGCTCGAAATGTCTATTGCTGCAGAGTAATTGTTGATATTAACCTAACACTGTCATGCTTTACACAATGAACTCCAAGGAATCTGCACCCACAAATCAAAATAAGTCGCAACCAATTTTCAAGATACATGTTTATACGAGATTTAGAATAACAAAAGCAATCCAGTCATTCATCTCTCCTTGGTTCCAAGGAAGAAAGAAGCAGTGAACAAATCAATGCACTAAATGTTGCGTCTTCTTGCATTGATGCAACCATGATCACTAGCATATTATACGGTCTGTTGGAGCTGCTTTTTTGCTCAGTTTCTCTACCTTTATCGGTGCCATGGGACATGAGAAACTCACTATCTCAACTATTACTGAGCTTAGAAACTCCATCCTACTGTACTTGTACACAGTGAGTGCTCTCTTTGTTAAAAAAACAAAAACAGATCAATTATTTATTATTATTATTTTACATAATTAAAACACTTCTGGTCTGCTGCATTCAGCAACTCTTCTCATTTTCTGCCCATATTCCTCAAATCTGAATCCGAACTATGAGTTACACCCCTAATGGAAGGTATTGTGCATGTTATAGCATTAAGTTTATCTTCAGGCGTGGAGGCATTTTAGATTTGACTTGGCAGATGGCAAACAAATTTCATGATGTCAAAAAAAAAATTATAATACTTTTTCACAGGCACAAAGCTGGAATACATCAATTATGTTTTATTGTTGCGCTCTCATTAAACATTGATTGCACAGAACTGATGTAAACTGTTGCTGCTGTTTTCATACAGCTGAGCTAAGGTTATAATTTCCCAGAACAAGCTCATTAAAGATATTAAGATGGTGATTATTGATGTGATGTACTTAAAAGCATAACTGATGGATTCAGACTATTATTTTCCATCAACTAGCATTAGCTGTCAGTCAGTACTTGACTTACGCTAGTTCAGTATTTTGACTGAAAGACTGTTTTGTTTTTGAACAGCAAAAAACCACTATCCTCTGTGATTTTGTTAAATATCAAGACAACAGAGTGTACAAATGCACATTCATGTGGTGACAGCTAACTGTTAGATTTAGTAGTTTGGCCAACTCACAAAATACATTTTAACACATTCTAGAAACTCTAAAAATCACAAGCTTGCTAACAACGTTGATCCTTTTGATTATAAAAAGGTTGTGGTGAGGGGACATTTCATCTGTTTAGGGGGTAACTCAATGACACACTGCCTCAACCCGTGGTTTGCACGGTATCAGATAGAAAATGTCCGTGTAGGTGATCTGTTCTTTTTGTGTGACACAGGCTGTGGTTATTCAATTTGTTTTCCAGCATTACATCCCAGATTCCCAGCATCAGGTCTGACCCTGACCCAGGTGAGCCTTTGACCACTTAAACAAACTGTTACAACCCACGTTGACTTAAAGCCTGTCTGACTTCTCCCTATCTCTCGCTTTTTCTCTCTGGAACACTATGTCCTTCTCAATTTTCTCCTGTTTCCATCTCTCTAAACAGTTTTTCTCCTCTTGTCATCAGCCTCCACCTTCATTGCCTTGTTCTAAAATAAACTAACCACCCTTGTGAAACTTCATCCTCCACAGCACAACACCGAGAAGTACACCTCATAAAAGGACTGGGGGGGTATGCACTTCAAACAGAGACAGGGATTAAAAGGCCATGTCTGTTTACTTACAACCCTCTCTGCAGCTCTTTAGATTCCCACCACTTCCTAATTCAATTACAGAGGCAAGCTGTAGACAAGGCTGTATCTTCAAGAAAAGAGAATTTCCCTCCGTCCTACTGACTCACGTTACAGGGTCGTTGGTGGTTTTATGGGACTCATGAAGGTCTGTGATGGGTTTGGCCAAGGTGTGTTTTGAGAGCTCAGTTGTGGATGTTTTAAGTCCATAAATTAAGCAAATAACTAGGATAACAGTGATAAAATCATTATCTGATTCATGAAGGGTTGTGGGCTCTATCAAGCACCTGGTGAACTTTTTTTCTCGACGTTTTTGACACCTTTTTTTCACAGTTTGTTTTTGCTTTTTCCAACGTTTTAATTGTAAGATTTTTCTTCTTGACATTTTCAGCGCTTATTTCTACGTCCTATATTTCATGATATAAAACAAAAATTGAAAATGGGTCAATTTGACCATAAATCAACACAAGGGTAACTACCTTGAATTACAGAATTTGGCTGACATTTGTTTGATTTTCAGGCACTCCCGTATTATCAAGTGCCAAGTCAGATATATTGAGTTTTCCTGAGTTTCCAGGTTGTAAGTAGAACAAATGTTGACATAAATTGTACCTAATAATTGTAGGCCTCCTCCCAGCTGGACATGCCTGGAACACCTCCCTAGGGAGGCACCCAGGGGGCATCCTTACCAGATGTCCGAACCACCTGAACTGGCTCCTTTCGACGCAAAGGAGCAGCGGCTCTATTCTGAGCTCCTCACGAATGACTGTGCTTCTCACCCTATCTCTACGGGAGATGCTAACCACCCTCCTGAGGTAACCCATTTTGGCTGCTTGTACCCTGGATCTCATTCTTTCAGTCATGACCCAGCCTTCATGACCATAGGTGAGGGTAGGAAAGAAAACTGACCGGAAGATCGAGAGCTTTGCCTTCTGGCTCAGCTCTCTTTTTGTCACAACGGTGTGATAAATTGAATGTAATACCGCCCCCGCTGCGCCGATTCTCTGACCAATCTCCTGCTCCATTGTCCCATCACAAAACCCCAAGGTATTTGAACTCCTTCACTTGGGGTAAGGACTCATTCCCTACCTGGAGTAGGCACTCCATTGGTTTCCTGCTGAGAACCATGGCCTCAGATTTAGAGGTGCTGATCCTCATCCCAGCCACTTCACACTCAGCTGTGAACTGATCCAGTGAGTGCTGAAGGTCACAGGTGGATGATGCCATCAGGACCACATCATCTGCAAAGAGCAGTGATGAGATCCCCAGCCCACCGAACTGCAACCCCTCCCCACCCCGACTACGCCTCGATATCCTGTCCATAATTATTACAAACAGGATTACTGACAAAGCGCAGCCCTGGTGGAGGCCAACCCTCACCTGAAACGAGACAGACTTACTGCCGAGAACTCGGATGCAGCTCTCGCTTTGGTCATACCGAGATTGGATGGCCCTGAGAAGGCACCCCCTCACCCCACACTCCCACAGCACCTCCCACAGTATCTCCCAGGGGACCCGGTCATATGCCTCCAGATCCACAAAACACATGTAGACCGGATGGGCATACTCCCAGGCTCCCTCCAGGATCCTTGCGAGAGTGAAGATCTGGTCTGTTGTTCCACGACCAGGACGGAATCCGCATTGTTCCTCTTCAACCAGAGGTTCGACTATCAGCCGAAACCCGCCTTTCCAGCACCTTGGAATAGATTTTACTAGAGAGGCTGAGAAGTGTAATACTCCTGTAATTGGCACACACACTCTGGTCCCCCTTTTTGAACAGGGGAACCACCACCCCAGTCTGCCACTCCTTTGGCACTGTCCCAGACTTCCACACAATGTTGAAGAGGCGTGTCAACCAAGACAGCCCCTCCACACCCAGAGATTTCAGCATTTCTGGACGGATCTCATCAATCCCCGGGGCTTTGCCACTGTGGAGTTGTTTGACTACCTCAGCCACCTCCACCAAGGAAATCAACCCATCATTCTCCAGCTCTGCCTCTAACATAGAGGGCATATTAGCCGGATTTAGGAGTTCCTCAAAGTGCTCATTCAATGCCTTATTACCTCCTCAGTTGAGGTCAACGGTGTCCGATCCTTACTATACATACCTTGAATGGTTCCCTGCTTCCCCCTCCTGAGGTGGCGAACGTTTTCCAGAAGAACCTTGGTGCCGACCCAAAGTCCTTCTCCATGTCTTCTCCAAACTTCTCCCACACCCGCTGCTTTGCCTCTTTCACGGCAAAGGCTGCAGCCCTTTGGGCCCTTTGGTACCCATTGTCTACTCAGGTTCAATGCCCCCAGCCTCCACACGGATGCACGAAAAGTTCCGCCGGAGGTGTGAGTTGAAAGTCTGTTGGACAGGGGCCTCCTCCCGACATTCCCAATTTACCAGCACTACCCATTTAGGCTTACGTGGTCGGTCCCACCCCCTGACCCAACTCACCACCAGATGGTGATCAGTTGACAGCTCCGCCCCTCTCTTTACAGAGTGTCCAAAACATACGGCCTCAGATCAGATGAAACGATTATAAAATCGATCATTGACCTTTGGCCTAGGGTGCTCTGGTACCAAGTACACTTATGAGCATCTCTATGTTTGAACATGGTGTTCGTTATAGACAATCCATGACTAGCACAGAAGTCCAAAAACAAACAACCACTCAGGTTTAGATCAGGGAGGCCGTTCCTCCCAATCACGCCTCTCCATGTATCTCCATCATCGCCCACATGCACGTTGAAGTCACCCAGCAGAACTATGGAGTCCCCCACTGGAGCCCCATACAGAACTCCATTCAAGGTCTCCAAGAAGGCCGAATATGCACAAACAACAGACACCCTGGGCAACTCCGGAGAAGAAAAGAGTCCCACCCCTATCCAGGACTATGGTTCTAGAACCGAGACTGTGCGTAGAGGTAAGCCCCACCAGATCTAATTGGTAGCACTCCACCTCCCGCACAAGTTCCAGTTCCTTTTCCCCACAGAGAGGTGACATTCCATGTCCCCAGAGCCCGCCTGTGCTGCCCAGGTCTGGTCCGTTGAGGCCCCTGACCTTCATTGCCACCTGTGTGGCAGCGCACCCGACCCCAGGGGTTCCTCCCACAGGTGGTGGGCCCATGGGATGGGGAGGGAGGTGCCACATTGCTTCTTCAGACTGTGCCCGGCCAGGCTCCATGACAAACCCGGCCACCAGACACTCTCTGACAAGCCCTCCATCTGGACCCTGCCCGGGCAGGGTCATTTTACCTTTTCCCTCATTCGCTCATAAGGTTTTTGAACCATTCTTTGTCTGGCCCCTCACCTGAGACCACTTTACCATGGGAGACCTTACCAGGAGCACCAAGCTCCAGACAACACAGCCCTCAGGTTCATAGGGACACACAAACCTCTCCACCACGATAAAGTGATGGTTCCAGGAGAGGAAATGCATAAAAGTCATGCTAATTCAGCCAGTTCACATACGTTTGTTTAGTTCCGGTGAAGTCCACACAAGTCGATTGTCGAACTCTGTATGGGCAAAACAATGTCCGTTATCTGGGGACCCATCCAGACCAGGCTGTATGAGTTCCCACTCCTTACAGCACAGGTTTTCTTCCTCTGTGCTCATTGCGATACTGTAGAAAAGGCTGTCTATCAGCAGCGGACACGCGCTTCACACAGTGAGCGGGCACATGTGCCACCTGGCAGAGAAGGGAGAAAAAGAAAAGAGAGACTGCCACGGTCGGGAGGATAACTAGCCAGTTGAGATTGTGTGTGTGTGCGTCCTTGAGAACTCATACAGTATCCACAGGAGCACCACCATAATTTGGTGGAAAAAATAAGTTTTGGAATATTGGATTGTATTAGTTCGACAATCGACTAGTGTGGACTTCATCGGAACACCGGAACTAAACAGAGGTATGTGCACTGGCTGAATTAGCGCAACTTTTATGCATTTCTTTCACATCTACTGCAGTCATATTCACTGTGTTCACTCGGAAGGAATCAGTTCACATGGCTAGGCACTTGTAATGACATTCAGAAACAGAAGATCAAGAAGGCACCAGGACCTGATGGTGTGTGTGTCTGTGCTGAACAGGTGTATGCCAGGATCCTGTTTGTGGACTTCAGCTCGGCGTTCAACACCATCATCCCTGAACTCCTACATCAGAAGCTCACCCAGTTCTCAGTGCCTGCCACCACCTGTCAGTGGATCATCAGCTTCCTGACTGACAGGCAGCAACATGTCAGACTGGGGAGCATCTCATCCAAAAACTGGTCCATCAGCACTGGCGCCCCACAGAGGTGTGTCCCCTCCCTGCTGCTCTTCTCCCTCTACACTTATGACTGCACCTCAAAGAACCCGTCTGTAAAACTCCTGAAGTTTGCAGATGACACCACAGTCATTGGTTTGATCCAGGATGGTGATGAGTCTGCTTACAGACAAGAGGTGGAACAGCTGGTCCAATGGTGCAGTCAGAACCACCTGGAGTTAAGCCCCAAGTTTTTTATTCTTTATGTTAAGTGAGTGATGTACTTTGAGAGCAAAGATTACCAGAGTCAAATTCCTTGTTTGTTTACGCAAACCTGGCCAATAAAGCAATCAATTTTGATTCTGATGACATTTTGAACATTGTAAGAGTCTAAAAGCACATTTAAAACCTGCCCCGTTTCAGCCGCCTGGGTGCGAACTGTAGCAGGAGCACGACTCAGTGTAGGCAAAACCGATTATTTCCGTTTTTCTCGTTACTGACTCACTCTGTGACCACAAACAACATAGCTACGTGTTGAAATCAACCGAAATTCTCCTTTTAAAAGATGTTAAACTTGAAGATGTGGAAGTGATCTGTCACGTGCAGAGTGACTGATTAACAACAATAATAGAGACTAAAATATGAAGACAATGGAGTAGAAGCACTGTCTATGTGGTGATGCTCACATACAGGTGCACTTTGGATACTTCAGCTGGTCCGTGTTTATTCTGTCTTGCAAAGAGCTCATTGCATGGGTGAAAATAAATCTAAAATGCAAGGCTCCTTCAAAAACAATCCAATGCACACTGTAGGAGCTTGATGAAGAACTATGTCAGTTTCAAATATGCATCTGCTTGTAAAATAAAGGCATTTTAATGCACAAACCCTACAGTGTGTAGGGCTAGCATTCAGGACCACAACAGCCCACAGCAGCTGAGAAAACACTGCTCATATGTAACTCGGTAGTATGCTCGTATGGATATTAGCATAGCTGCTGTTTACTCTGCTTACTGCTACTACCATGGAGCTAACCACACACACATTATGCAGCAACTCTGCTGCGTATCCTCTGTTTAACAGTATCAGAGCCAAACCCAAAAGATTTGGCCCTGCATGCAAGTCAGACCACAGGCTGTTAACCACACACAAATACACACAAACACAGCTGTATCGTTCAGCTCAATCAACAGTTGACCTGAATGGGGAGCATGCTGTAACTGTAAGACAGTACTGTAAAGTGAAGTTCATGTCAGCAGTTAAACCTGATAAGAGACTAAACTAATGACCGGTTCACAGATCATTCAAGTCCTGGGTAACAGTCATATACTATATTAGGTATTGGGTAATGATTAAAAAATGTTTGTTAACCTTTAAGAAACCATTTTTAAAACATCTTTAAACATTACATACATAGATGGACCAGATATTCCTAACACTTTGTTAAGGGTTACTAGTTGGTTTGTAAACTGTTTATAAACAGTGTCTGGATGGTTATTATAAAGTTGCAACAGATGACTATAATACCTTGTTAAATAGTTAATAAATACTTTGTAAACCATCTATAAACATTATTTAGATAGGTAGTTAATACTAATACTATATAATAAGTCAGTACAATAATGTAAATACAGTGGTAGGGGTACTTTAGAGGCCCTAACAACAATAAAAGACCCAAAGCGATTAACATCACAAGCTCCAGAAACTTGATATCATTTATTTCTATTTATATTGCTTAGCAATATCATGTAGCAGGCCTCCTGGTGGACCAATATGGTGTTTTTTACCCAACCATTCATTCCACTCGATCACATTTATTTTTATTTTTTTTTGTGTGATTAATTGCGTTAACTGTAAAATTTAAATATGATTTGTGTAATGTGAAGTAATGTCTTTGTGCGTATGGTGTGTAATGTGATGTCATAAATTGTATTGTCACATGATAGATTGTAGGACCCCAGGAAGAATGGCTTTCATCTTATGCTGGAGCTAATGGGGATCCAAATAAAATAAACAAACAAACAAACAAACAATCAGATGGTCTCTGAGCAGGTCCTCCGTGCGATTCCCTCTGAGTCTACTGATTGTCTCCTTGTAGCTCCTCCAGGCCCTCCCCCACCACTGCTACATCCGGGATAAAACAGTATAGCCAGACCTTACTAGAGTGCTGAAACTGAGCTGCGGAGATAGAGCTGGCAATGCGAGAGTACACCAAAATTATCTGGATGGATATATACATGGGTTTCTCGGCAACGTCATCACTGCTTGCGCACGCAACCGGGGGGCAGAAAGAAGACATGTTTTGTGTAGCTAGCTAGCTAGCTAGTAGCGGCATAGCGTAAGTCAAAATGCCAAGGAGTTGTTGCGTAGTTAATTGTACAAACAGAGCCAGTGATGGGTGCCTGATGTTTAACATACCTAGGGGAAAGCATGCTTTTGCCAAAAGCCAGCAGAGGTTATGGCTTCAAGCAATAAGAGGGGCAGATTGGGGTCATATGCAAGAGTCAGGCTCCCATTGTATCAATCAGAAAAGTTGCAGCTTGTGGTTGTTCAGCTCCGTGATATCTACCTGTCAGGGCTGTGGTACTCGAGTCCGGACCATAGACAATTAAAGGTCCGGACTCGAGACAAGTTTAGACAGCTAGCTAAAGCTACGCCGATGTTTTGCTAACGTTAGCGCAACAGTGTTAGCCTAGCCTACTAGGTATATATTACGATATAGACGATATTGTCTTCGGAGTTTACTATATCTGCGTCCACGTTGCCAACATAGGACCTGTGGCGTTAGTGCTCCTTTTGTACATAACTTTATTGAATGAAATATTAAGCTTCGCTCCTCTGAGATGGGTGGGTTTTTGTTACGTTACATACAAAGCTAACTGGCTATAGTTAGCCTACATTAGCTAGCGGACATTAGCTAACGTTGCCGAGACAGTGGCAATAGAGCTTTGGCGAGCTAACCAAGACAGTGTTGTCGCCCTCTCGCCCACAATCAACCTCTGCTGCGAAAAACAACCTGCAGTGATGTTTTGAAACTAACATATTGTACCTTTTCCCAGAAATCCTGGCCATTATTTTAAGACATAAACCAACCATAAAGGTACACTCAGGAGTAACCCTGCTGCTAACACGGGCTATTACATTAGCCTAAAATGATAATTATTGCCATACATATATATCACAGTAACACTGCAAAATTAAAGACTAACTAACTAAAATCATGTTTTATTGAGTCAGCAGTTATATACAAACAATACGGATAGTTTAAAGGAATACGCCACCGGAATGCATGTCGAAATTCTAGCAGCGATGTTTCCCCATTGGAATGAATGACAAACAGAGCTATAGCTAGCTTCTCATAACGAGAGCTCTCCAGCTCCCAAAAAATGATTAAATTGTAATCGGTCAAAAACGTTAGCTTTGTAAGACCATAGAGTATGTGTTCTATAAATGCCATGACGAAATGAAGGGACTAAGACAATGTCCACTGAGACAAAAATGCCCCGTCTATAGCACTATGGGTTAAAGGAGCTTTATTTTTTTATATTTTGAGTAAGCGTCCCCTTGAAGCACATTACTTTTACTTAAACTACACACAAAGAAGCCTAACCAGGAGATGTGTTTTATTTATTTTGCTTTTAAAGTGAAGTACAAATACTTAAGATGGTTAAAAACATCAGTCACATCTGTGGAAAGAGAATTGGATATGGCAAATTATTAGTTGTGCCCTTATTTAGGTTTTATAGTTTAATCCTATCAAATTTCTAGTTTGTTTATCGTTTTGTCTCATAGGGATACATACCCCTATTTATGATGTATACTTATTTTATAAGTAGTTGTCAAATGATTGACAAGTTTATCTTTATGAACTTTTCTCTACTTTTGCAGCCAGTAGCCCAATAGAGATCATCAACAGATAAAAGAGGGTGTTGAGGGCATACAACCATGGCATGACATTGGGAGAAGCGTGTGCACATGCTGGAGTGACAGAGCTGACAGAGTGAGGTCTAAAACGGCGATTTCAGAACTTGCCATATCTTCCCCACATAAATTTGAAGTACTAATGGCAGGATACAACAAAAGACATAAGATAGCTGACTTCCTCAACAGATGTGAAGACATCATTAACAAGGATCCACAAGTAAGGGCAAATATAGCTAAAAATAAAGCGGTGGATAAGCTCATACCCTACAATAAGAGGGAGCAGAAGTAATCGGTTGGGCAGCTGACTGGAGTGATGTTGAAATTGTAATGTGCAGAATGGACTGTGCAATGTAAAGGTTTGAGCATGTTCATTTATGTTTTATGTATGGTCATTGTTCTTTTTAAATTTTAGACCACACCATAAAATTGGAGGTGCACCAATACCACTTTTTTTGGCATGGAAAACTTAAATAGCACTTCACTTGATGTTTAAAAAATTTAAAGTTTCAGTAAGTAACTTTTTTTTGTCATATTTTCTGAAACTTACCCTAGTCACTTTATCCTGACAGCAGAAAATGAGACAGTTAATCTGAAGAAATCCTATTTCAAGTTCTCGCCCTAGTGCTCCTAATGGCATAGCAAGTTTCCACCAGGCCCGAAGAAAAGAACCAATCATAGCTGAGTCTCAACGCAGTGTCAATGAGAGCTTGTGAACTGTGATCAAACTGTCAAACTAGGCAGTGCTGATCAAATTTGAATCAAGGGTTTCCATTAGTGTATTGCTTATTAATGATTGCTTAGTAACAGAATCTTGATTCATAATTGATTAGCGATGCCTAGTTTGACAGTTTGATTGAGAATCCCAAGCTCTCACTGACACTGTTAGACACCTCAGCTCTGATTGGTTGTTTTTTTATGCCATTAGAAGCACCAGAAGGAGGCAAAGGAACTTGATTTTTTTTCATAGCTTATCTGTCTAATGTGCTAGTGTCGAGATATGTAACGCCCTGATATGACATGAACTACTACGACTACCATTTGAAGTCACTGTTCCATTATTAATTTGACTATTATTGCCACTGTTCATCATATCCCCAACCGGCCCGTCAGACAACTCCTATCAAGGGCCTGGGACTGTCCAAGGTTTCTTCCCAAGAGGGAGTTTTTCCTTGCCACTGTCACACTGCTTGCTCTTGAGGGAATTACTGGAATTGTTGGAATTGTTGGGGCTTTGTAAATTATAGAGTGTGGTCTATACATACTCTATCTGTAAAGTGTCTCGAGATAACTCTTGTTATGATTTGATACTATAAATAAAATTGAATTGAAAGTGAATTGAATATAGGGACAGTTTATGCAAATATGACATTATTTGTATAAGCTCCCATCTCTCCAGCCCATGGGCCCACCACCTGTGGGAGGAACCGTTGGGGTCGGGTGCGATGCCACATGGGTGGCAGTGAAGGTCAGGGGCCTCAACGGACCAGACCCGGGCGGCAGACGCTGGCTCTGGGGACGTGGAACGTCACCTCTCTGTGGGGGAAGGAGCCGGAACTGGTGCGGGAGGTGGAGCGCTACCGGTTAGATCTGGTGGGGCTTACCTCTACGCACCGTCTCGGTTCTGGAACCATACTCCTGGATAGGGGTTGGACTCTTTTCTTCTCCGGAGTTGCCCAGGGTGTGAGGCGCCGGGCGGGTGTGGGGATACTCACAAGCCCCCGGCTGAGCGCCGCTGTGTTGGAGTTTACCCCGGTGGACGAGAGGGTCGCCTCCCTACGCCTGCGGGTTGTGGGGGGGGAAAACTCTGACTGTTGTTTGTGCATATGCACCAAACAGGAGTTCAGAGTATTCAGCCTTCTTGGAGACCTTGACTGGAGTCCTGCATGGGGCTCCAGTGGGGGACTCCATTGTTCTGCTGGGGGACTTCAACGCACACGTGGGCAATGATGGAGACACCTGGAGGCGGCGTGATTGGGAGGAACGGCCTCCCTGATCTAAACCAGAGTGGTTGTTTGTTGTTGGACTTCTGTGCTAGTCATGGATTGTCTATAACGAACACCATGTTCGAACATAGGGATGCTCATAAGTGTACCTGGTACCAGAGCACCCTAGGGCCAAGGTCAATGATCGATTTTATAATCGTTTCATCTGATCTGAGGCCGTATGTTTTGGACACTCGGGTGAAGAGAGGGGCAGAGCTGTCAACCGATCACCATCTGGTGGTGAGTTGGGTCAGGGGGTGGGGAAGACTCTGGACAGACCTGGTAAGCCCAAACGTGTAGTGCGGGTAAATTGGGAACGTCTGGAGGAGGCCCTGTCCGACAGACTTTCAACTCACACCTCCGGGCGGAGCTTTTCGTGCATCCCTGTGGAGGCTGGGGGCATTGAACCCGAGTGGACAATGTTCAAAGTTTCCATTGCTGAAGCTGCGGCGAGGAGCTGTGGTCTTAGGGTCTTAGGTGCCTCAAGGGGCGGTAACCCACGAACACCGTGGTGGACACCGGTGGTCAGGGAAGCCGTCCGACTGAAGAAGGAGTCTTTCCGGGATATGTTATCCCGGAGGACTCGGAGGCAGTTGCAGGGTACCGGGGCCCGGCGGGGGCCCAAGGGCTGCAGCCTCTGCCGTGAAAGAGGCAAAGCAGCGGGTGTGGGAGAAGTTTGGAGAAGACATGGAGAAGGACTTTCGGTCGGCACCAAAGTGCTTCTGGAAAACTGTTCGCCACCTCAGGAGGGGGAAGCGGGTAACCATCCAAGCTGTGTACAGTAAGGATGGGAGCACTTTGAGGAACTCCTGAATCCGACTAATACGCCCTCTATGTTAGAGGCAGAGCTGGAGGATAACGGGGGATTGTCGTCGATTTCCCAGGCGGAAGTCACTGATGTAGTCAAACAACTACACAGTGGCAAAGCCCCGGGGATTGATGAAATCCGTCCAAAAATGCTCAAGGCTCTGGGTGTGGAGGGGCTGTCCTGGTTGACACGCCTCTTCAACATTGCGTGGAAGTCTGGGACGGTGCCAAAGGAGTGGCAGACTGGGGTGGTGGTTCCCCTTTTTAAAAAGGGGGACCAGAGGGTGTGTGCCAATTACAGGGGTATCACACTTCTCAGCCTCCCTGGTAAAGTCTACTCCAAGGTGCTGGAAAGGAGGGTTCGGCCGATAGTCGAACCTCGGGTTGAGGAGGAACAATGCGGATTCCGTCCTGGTCGTGGAACAACGGACCAGCTCTTCACTCTCGCAAGGATCCTGGAGGGAGCCTGGGAGTATGCCCAACCGGTCTACATGTGTTTTGTGGATTTGGAGAAGGCGTATGACCGGGTCCCCGGGAGATACTGTGGGAGGTGCTGCGGGAGTATGGGGTGAGGGGTCTCTACTCAGGGCCATCCAATCTCTGTATGACCAAAGTGAGAGCTGTGTCCGGGTTCTCGGTAGTAAGTCGGACTCGTTTCAGGTGAGGGTTGGCCTCCGCCAGGGCTGCGCTTTGTCACCAATCCTGTTTGTAATATTTATGGACAGGATATCGAGGCGTAGTCGGGGTGGGGAGGGGTTGCAGTTTGGTGGGCTGGGGATCTCATCGCTGCTCTTTGCAGATGATGTGGTCCTGATGGCATCATCGGCCTGCGACCTTCAGCACTCACTGGATCGGTTCGCAACCGAGTGTGAAGTGGTTGGGATGAGGATCAGCACCTCTAAATCGGAGGCCATGGTTCTCAGCAGGAAACCGATGGAATGCCTTCTCCAGGTAGGGAATGAGTCCTTACCCCAAGTGAAGGAGTTCAAGTACCTTGGGGTTTTGTTCGCGAGTGAGGGGACAATGGAGCGGGAGATTGGTCGGAGAATCGGCGCAGCGGGTGCGGTATTGCATTCAATCTATCGCACCGTTGTGACGAAAAGAGAGCTGAGCCAGAAGGCAAAGCTCTCGATCTACCAGTCAGTTTTCGTTCCTACCCTCACCTATGGTCATGAAGGCTGGGTCATGACCGAAAGAACGAGATCCAGGGTACAAGCGGCCGAAATGGGTTTCCTCAGGAGGGTGGCTGGCGTCTCCCTTAGAGATAGGGTGAGAAGCTCAGTCATCCGTGAGGAGCTCGGAGTAGAGCCCCTGCTCCTTTGCGTCGAAAGGAGCCAGTTGAGGTGGTTCGGGCATCTGGTAAGGATGCCCCCTGGGCGCCTCCCTAGGGAGGTGTTCCAGGCACGTCCAGCTGGGAGGAGGCCTCGGGGAAGACCCAAGACTAGGTGGAGGGATTATATCTCCAACCTGGCCTGGGAACGCCTCGGGATCCCCCAGTCGGAGCTGGTTAATGTTGCTCGGGAAAGGGAAGTTTGGGGTTCCCTGCTGGAGCTGCTCCCCCCGCGACCCGACACCGGATAAGCGGACGAAGATGGATGGATAGATGGATGGATGTATAAGTTACCCAATGGATCTTGAACAGTTACTTTATTCTGTGTGGCAATTTTTACACAGTTAGAGCCCACATTTTTGCGCTGAAAACCAATGCTGGTACTTTTTTGTAAAATTCTACATGTAATTTTGTAATGAAGGTTTTATTAGTAATCTGTTGTTTTTTAATATCCAATATTTTTTATATCCCACCCTGACGTGCAGGTGCATTTTTCATAAATGTGTTTGAACTTAATTATATATCTAATTTAATGAAGGGCAAAACATTTCTCATTGCTTTTCCAAGCACTTACTAACCAATAACTATGAAAAACATCACTCACAGCTTTACAATAGTCATCCAAATAATGTTCATAGATGGTTTACTAAGTATTAACTATATAACAAGGTATTAAAGACATCTGTTGCAACTTTATAACTACCATCCAGACACTGTTTATAAATGGTTTACAAACCAACTAGTAACCCTTGACAAAGTGTTAGGAATATCTGGTCCATCTATGTAATGTTTATAGATGTTTTAAAAATGGTTTCTTAAAGGTTAACAAACATTTGTTTAATCATTACCCGATACCTAATATAGTATATGAGGGATATATGTGTTACAATAAACTGTTAATTTACAGCACTACTAATAATTAGTAAACATTAATTATAATTTAATTGTTTGTTAACAGTTAAATAACTGTTTGATAACAGTTAAATGACAATTAACTAAAGATTAATTAACTATCAATTTACCATCTATTAATGGTGGTTATTATAAAGAGTTACCACGTCCTGCTGAGGATGATCTAGCCTTTAGTCAAAGGCAAAATCCACAGAACAATTTAACACCTGATGTTCCTGATTCAACTTTGGAGCTGGTGGTTCAGCTGGATGTGACACCCTAACATCAACAGGGTAGCTACAATGCAGCGCAAAAGAGAGCTCATAAAACTATTTTGGTGGCTTTCAGAAGGCAACATTTAATCCAGTCATAGAAGAGGAAGAGATTCAAGTTCCTCAGCATCTTCAATGACCAGAATGCATTGCAGTCACTACACATACAGCACAAGGAACTGAAATTGTTAATTATATTGCGCCTTATAATTTGTGTTTTTGACCTGGATGTGAAAGTGGTACTTGTAGTGATGAACCCATGAGAATTAAAATTAGAAATCAGAAAAGGATTTTGTGATGCGGGAACAGAACTGACTCAAACACAAGGATCAAATAGCAACAGGTTTATTGAGTAAATAGGGAAAAGGAAGTAGGGAGGTAGACGCCAGGGACCGAGGAAAAGGCAGAAAGGATGGTGAGGGACTCGGGAGCAGGGGTAGGATGGCGAAGGCAGATATGATGGTGTGGGACTTGGGAACTGGGGGTAGGAGGGTGAAGGAATTCAAGGGTGAGGGTACTCAGAGGAGCGCGGGAAAACCAGGGCCACAAAGCCGAGGAGTAGACACTGGGGCTGGAGAGCAGAGAAGCCGAGGAGTGGATGGATGGAAGCGGAGGCAGGTCAAAGGAGGGTGCCGTGGGAGGGCCCTTACGAAAGGAAAATATATTTACCAATATATTACTTGAAATATATTGTAATACATTGCAATATATTATTTTCCATTACATTTTACAATATATTATAATATATTGATGACACATATATTATACAATATATTATATATTCATGTAATATATTGCAAAATATACAAATGATTGCCACTTTCAATATATTGCTATATATTGAACATGAATATATATGTGTTTATATATTCCAAAATATATGCTAATTTATATTTATAAATATCCACCACAATGTATTCCCATTTATATGGGAAAATGTACTGGTAATATATGTAAAGATATAGTTTCCCATCTATGTTTAATATTTGGTAGCATACATTTTAAATATATGGAAAATTATATGGAAACATATGTAGATATGTGTTTAATACATGGTAGAATATATTTTAAATATATGGAAAAGTATATGGAAACGTAGACATGAAATATATGTACAAATATGTGTTTAATATATGGTAGAATATATTTTAATCCTCTACAGTGTAATACAGACAAACGTTACACCGTTTAGCGTTAGTTGTCAGCATTGTAACCGTGTTTAATCCAGCTACTAGCTAGCAGTAGGCTAACGTTAGCTGCTGTCAAGTGTAGTGTTAACTAGCATCACGTGCAGTGATGTTTCTGTTGCCTGTAACGTCTGTTTCAGAGCACCAGAGAGCAGAGCAGACATATCGGTAGCACCGAAATGAGGCGCCAAAATCCACGTTGCTATTCGGTCCAGTAGATACAGGTCGTGACCTGTGCCGTATTAGCAACGGATTTCGGTACCCAACCCTATTCAGGAAGAAGATTTTTATAAGTAAATGTGTTATGGGGAGGCAGGGAATAAAGGACCCAATCACAGAGAGCAGGCAGGTAGGCAGGAGAAGGTTTGAGGAAGGGGATTTATTAACAAAAACACGGCAGCACTAAGGCTGTTAAAAACCCAGGGAAAAATAAAAAAAAAAGGCATAAGGCTGAAACAAACTGACAGGATAGGAACTAACTCAACACACAGGACCAGAGGCCTGTACTACGAAGCAAGATCAACATGCCCTGGATCTCTTTCAGTTATCCGGCTTCACCTTAACTTAACAACCACGGACCCGCATAAGCTGTATCATGACGCTGGTTATCAACTAGTTCAGTCAACTCAGGGTTTCCCATTCCAGCGGCGTGTGCATTCACATAAAAGGAGGTGGTGTTTACGCACCACGACCAATTGCAAACATCTACCAGAGCCGCAGGTTTTATATAAGAAGTGCAAATTATAATTCTACATAAATATGAAAAACACAAACACGTTTTACAGGCAAAATGCAGGAAGGAAAGCTGGCAAAAAAGCCGACGCTGTTTTACGTAAATCACAACGCTTATCCTATCAATAAGTGGTGTAGTCTACGTGATAGTAAGCTCCAGGATTTCTATGTAGGCTAACCACTTAAAAATGCTCAATGACACCATTATATTTTATATATATTATTTATATTAGCTTTTTTCTTAACATATATATATAGGCTGAATAAAGTAAATTGGTGTATTAAAGTGTATTGGAATGCAGGAAATGAAGTCGTTGATGCTTAAAACGTCCCTGGGGGAGGACACACAGGCCCCACCCACTATGATATGCCCCCCTCTTCCCTCAAAGGCAGATTCTGGCCAATATACAGTACACCCACTAAAATAGCCTACATTAGACTACACTGGTCACTTCCCCATCAGTCAGGCACAAGATCTGACCATAATTACACTTGTGCTTTCCATAAACTGTCGTTGCTTCAGCCTATTATTTCAGTTGCAACCCCAGCAGTGGCAAGTGATCGTGAAATAAAACATAATTCATACCGATGTGCGCATTGGCGACACACGGCTCAAGAAGCCGACAAATAGCAGATATGTAATTCCCTCCTATTAAAATATATATATTTCATAAAAATACTCATCAGGGAATGTTAACAGTGCTGTCTGTCTCTAAATGTTTTAACTTTTATGAGTGCACACCTCTGTCCCCTCTCTCTCTTTCTCCGTGCACCGAGCTCCACCTGGTCTTCATAGAACGGTGACGCCGTTATCAATCGAGTATTGATTGGTCAGTAGGCGGTGCTTTAACACCGGTTGATCTCTGATCTCCAGCTTAACATACTCCCGACCAGGTTAGGCGTTCAGCATGAGTTACCACGGCGATTGAACCCAATAACAAGTGATCCACCTTCATGATTCAGAAAGTCCTGGGTAGAACCTGAACTTAGCTCGCTAACACCAAAGCCTGCTTCGTAGTACAGGCCTCTGGACACAAACTAGCAGGGCGAGGAACACAAACTCACGCAGGCAGGACAACGGACACAAAACAATCCACAGAGGCTAAATAAACTAGGCAACGAGCAAACACAGGACAGGTGACACCAGGGCAAGGGAACAGGTGGAGCACATTAGACAATCACACAGGAAGCAGAACTAGACATGACAAGACAGAAAACAGACTATCACAATAAAATAGGAAACAGAACATAATAAAAAACAAGACCGAAAATCACTCAATGACAAGGAGACAAAAATCACAGTACAAAAACAATCCATAGGGACATACATTAAACAGAAGTACACAAATAGAGAAACAGAACCTTATACAAAGAGCAGGAAAACAGGATTACACATTTTTTTTTATATGTAGGCTATCAATATATAAACATATGGTATATGCACATATGGCAATATATTGGAAAATATAAATATTAAATCACATATATGGGAATATATTGCCCAATATATCACATAATATTTTCCAATGTACTGCAATATATTTTGGTTTCATAAGGGGGGGAACGAGTGGTGAAGCCAGCTGACTGGAGATAACAGACAGGTCTGATATGGTAACTGCAGGGGACAAACACAGGAAAAGATAAGTAAACATTATCACAAAGACGGGGAAAAACGATAACCAGGTGCACTCAATCAGCTGGCAGCAGTAGTGGGAGGAGAAAGGGGAAGACAACAGAGAAACTGACAGTGGAAAAAACCAAATAGAAAATAGTAAACAAACCAGAAAGGATTTATTGCCAAATAAGTAACACTTACAAGGAATTTACCTTTACCATTGTTGGTGCCTACAAAAACATATTAAACATTACTTTGAAATTTGTCTCGCTTTGCCATACCTTCCTCCACAGAGCTGCGAAGGAGGGTCTGGCTAGCATACAGGGATGGAAGAAACCACCACTAAGAAAAAAAATAGCCTCGGGAAGGAACTTGTTTTGGTGGAACATGTGTACGTTACAAAGTTGTTTTAGTCATGCAAAAAAAAGATTGGACAGATAGTCTAGCTAGCTGTCTGGATTTACCCTGCAGAGATCTGAGGAGCAGTTAACCATAGTCCTCAGAAATCCACCGGAGTTTAAAATTACAACACAAAGAAAGGGGAAGGTAATGTTCATCCGGCCACAGACCAGCCATGGGAGAGACAGACCTTTGCTCATGTGTATGATGACCAAAAACAACCAGAAGGTCCACCATGAGTCTGTATTTTTAAGTTCTTCCCAGGCTCAATCCAAAGATGTTTGAATCATACAATATTTTGTGTGCGTGTGTGTGAAAGAGAGAGAGACAGAGAGACGTGTGTAAAAACATGGATTGGTTTTCAGCAGTTCAGCGTTAATTTGACCGATGCTGCTCTGACAATGTGGTACTTGTGGTGTGTGTGTGTGTGTGTGTGTGTGTGTGTGTGTGTGTGTGTGTGTGTGTGTGTGTGTGTGTGTTGATGGTGGTGGCTATCCTTACTCCCAAATACAAAAAAACAACTCTCATTGGAAATCTACTTACATGCACTTAAATCATCATTTTTGTTTGGGAGTGAAGCTAAAATAACAGACATGGTCACGTATGTACGTGTGTGCACACAAACACACACACCAAATTTTGGTTATGCTCAGTATGCTGTTATGCTCTCACTGTCATCTGGCCCTTTAGTTTAAGTACGAGTTTGTTTGCCTTTGTGTGTTCTACTGCTGGTTAACTGTAATTTCATGTCGGTTTTAATCCTGAGGTGTCAATCTTCATTCCAGGATAATTTTGACTGGAAACACATAAAGTCAGCACATAGCTCTGTCAGTAATCACCTTCTCAGTGTGTGTGTGTGTGTGTGTATAAATTTGAGGTTGCAAACAGCACCATTTCTCGAAGCAGTAAAACATTTCAGCGACTTTATGTCTGAAATGGATTTCTGGTTGACCACCAACCTTGCTGTCTATCAAGTGCAATAAAACCTGCCAAGGACATTAGAAGTGCTCAAGGCATAATGCAATTATTTAATACTGTTATAAACCAACTGCATAATTATTGATCATAGTAAACCTCTTAAGCTATATCCTGATAACTTGTAATGTGTAATGTCATGACTAATTCCTTAACAGACTAGCATTATTACAGCTGTCAAATGAAAAAACACAAGTATTTTTCTATGGTGGTATATTGAAAAAGAGAGGATTGGATACGTAAAGTGTTTCATGAAAAGATGATGACAATGTATTTGTCTCCTCTTTCATAAAAGAGATATGTTGATGATTTTTTTATAGCTTGGTGTCATGGCAGCATGACCAGTGTGTTCTGCTAAAATCCATTGGATGACGCAAAACATGTGAGGTGACACAGCATTTCACTTCATTTTAGCAGATTTTAGCAAACCACGACTACTCCAAGCTCCATGCACTGGCGCCACGGAGGGAAGGAACACAACATTCATTCAAACACATGCCCACACTGCCATGACACAGAGCTGGATTAAAATCAGCAAAATATCCCTTTAAAGGTCATAGTATGCTTAAAACAAAATAGTTCATACCAAGAGTCATCCAACCAAGTCTCAAGGTAAAAGTCTGTTCCGGATTGCCACACTTGAAGGCAAGGCAAAAAGCTGTTTTTACACACAATATCTGCAGTTGCTAGCAAGCTTCACATGTATCCACAGCACAAACAAATAATTGACTTGCTTGAAAATGCTTCCTCCTCACGGTGCATGCAATGCTACCTTCAAGTTATATTGCAAGTGGACTTAATGATTCCACTAGTTTGAGCCACCTAAATAAAAGGTTGGGTATAGTTATGTACCGTCTTGTGAGGCTTACACACAGTGATGTGGTTATCCACAGTTCAACCAGGACACAACATGTCTTCCACTTTAAGGGAATATTTGAATGGTATGGGAAAGTAACCCTGACACTGAGCCTTGCTAAATGTGGACAAGTTGGAGTTTGGACAATGCAATGTTATCTATTTGGGAGACAAAACTGTAGTTTGGCCTATATCAGCTAAAGTAGGAGCTATGGTGAACTAGACCAGAGCTGGTACAGCAGACTTGAACAGAAGTTTCAGCAAAAAACTCACCATAATTGTTGCTTCTTTAAATATTCCCAAAGTTCAGTTAGTGTGGTATGTTATCTTTCAAGTGATTTTGAGAAAGTCAAGACACACTTCGTCAGAATTCCTATTTAAAGGCTACTGATGTCAGCCCTTCATGTTAGTTATAAAAGCAAATGATACTGAAGTTGCAGCCATTTTTTCATCGATTCGCTGTGAGTAGAGCATCCTGTCTGGCGGTTTTTGAGGGCTTAGTGACAAACCCAATCATTGTGAATATTCCCTCCACCTCTTATTTATTTCCACTGAAGCACATGAGACTGACGAATTAAGAACATGTTTCCATTTTCTCTAACATTGAGAAATTGGCTGACTGCACCTTAACAAGTTAAATTGTTGTCCATTCACAGTTATTCAAATCCTGTGTAACAAATGATTAATGGCAATTGATGTATCTCCCATAAAATGGTAGTGACAAGTTAAATCTTACTATCACTTAACAGTACTCCTTTCTTTTGCTTCAAGAAAATAAAATAATGTGAAATATAAAATATGAAATATGAAAATAACTCATTCAAATTCATCGCACATTTATTCTGAAGAACCCAGACAGCCACCTGCCATACCTATATTTACTTTTTGTTTTATTATGTTAGCCGTTATTACCTTATGGATGTATTGTATTATGTTGGCTGCTCAGTGCACTTCCTGTCCCTAACTTGTGATGAATGGAAGGTCCCTTGCTAGTACAAATGACAGTAAGGGGTGATTTATTTTTCTAATTTCAGGATTGCTAGTTGCTGTGTGTGTGTTTGTGTGTGCGTGCTGCATCTTGAACTTGGCTCTCCAACTTACTGACTCACTGAGACAAATGACTTGATGTCAGGCCGGAGCTTTGAGAGGTGTCTTTAAGTGTGCTTCCTGTTCATCTTCCCGAGGTGAAAATGGAGACCCCACTATCTTGCTATATTCTTCTCTTTCACAAATACAGTAAACATGATTGGGAAGGAGCCTACTCTGCCTTCTTTTCCTCCCATGCCTCGCTCAACATGCCTGGGCTCATCTTATACCTTATTGTGATGTCAATGATGGCCACCACAGCACCTTTGATCAACACAAGTTCTGAGACGCAAACCTCACCTGACCGTTGAATCAATTTCTTGTTCCTGACCACAGTGCAATTGAGTTTCCAGCACTCTGAAGTCCCCAAAGGATTTTGGCTTCATCCTTCCTGGTATCTCTCGTCATCTTTGCCAGCATCGGGTATGAATTTGAGTAGAGCAGAAGGCCTGTAACATGCCTCTTCCAGGCATCCAGGCCATTGCCTTAGAAATTTTTCAATTGTCCAGTAATTTGTTTTAACACATTTAAAATAATGTCATTCCCATCAGCCTCAGCTGTACTTTGTGTTAAGTGTTAATTAGTTCTATAATTAGTGCTAATAATGCTTTCCACTTGATTGCTTTATGGTGTAATTGTTTTTTGGTTGGATTTTTAGTTTTCTATTTTTTGTTTTTAATTACTATTCATACATTTTGTAAACATTCTGGTGATGTCTGGGCAGGGGTGTGGGAGGTTAGTATGTGAGTGAATGTGTATGTTGTACGGTAATGTCTTGTCCTTTGTAGTGTCCAGTTCTATCGAGGAAAATGAGATGATACATCTCAAGAGGTATTCCTCATTAAATAAATAAATAAATTAGCAAATGTCAGCAGGCTGTCCAAGGATGTGGAAACGATGTTGGATGTCTGAAAAGGACTCGTGTTAGACACATGCCACAAGATGACTAAAGCTGTGGTTCTGTTCCTTTAAATTCAAATGAAATGTGAAAATTAAATATAGAAATTAAATTACTCATGTGAGGGAACAAGATAAATGTCACCAACATAGAGCTGAAGGGACTCAGTCTGAGGGTCTCAGTGGAATGTATTGCTGAACATGAGGCAGTACGATGGAATCTCATTCCCAAAGTTTAGCGTAAATAGCTTGCATACCAAGGCTGTTTGTTTGGCAGGGGGACGAGTGTTTGTATTTGTGTGTGTGTGAGATATACACTACAGGCAAAGAAACAGAGAGACTGCCATTATAGTGTGTCATATTAAGGATGTCCAGTTAGATGCTCACAATAACTTACTTACTTAACTCTGACTATATCCAGGAACTTAAACTTCTGATTCCGTTCCTGTTCAAGTGTGTTTGTTCTGATGTTTAAAATGAAAAAAAATTAAATAAATTGATCTTAAAAAAAAACAATCAGTGTGATTCCCTCAAAACACACATCTACACACACCAAACCAGACTTAGGGGAAAGCTGAGTGGTTCATTCATGAGGAGGTCCTGGGGGAGATAGGTTGTGCTCCGCTTCCTTATAAAGGAGGGTTTATAGAGTCACCTGCAGCCTGTCTCACTCTCCCCTGACAGCACATGACCTGTCCTACATGTTGTGTCTTTCTCTGTGCCTCAACTCTAACTGTATGTATACACTGCCACCGACTTGAGCTTCTAAAGATACTGGAAGTCATTCATTTTCAATGGAAGCTGGCTTCTCTCAGCTGCAAGGAGCGGATGAGGAGTTCCATCTGCTCTGTGGAAACCCTTCTCTGCCACATCCCCACGCAGCTCATCCTGGTTCATCCACACAGTCAGCGCGCCCTCAATCCTGCCCCCCCTCGGACTCAACAACTTCCATGCGGGGTCATCGGAAGTTACATGGTCAGGGACTTCTACATTCCCCCTTCATCTAGCGGTCCCTCCAAGGTCTACTGCTTCCCTGGTGCCAAGGTCCGTGACATCCAGCACAAACGTCCAAGCATCCTCGCCCGCCACACCAAGGTCGACAACATCATCGTGCATGTGGGCACAAACGACATCAGAGAGGGACGGTCGACGGCACTCCGGAGAGACTTCACCACTCTCATCACCACCCTGATGGGCATAGGAAAACGGATCGTCATCTCTGGGCCTCTACTTACCTACAGGAAGGGTGCTGAGAGATGGTCCAGACTGCTCTGGCTCCACACCTGGCTGGAACCACTCTGCACTTCCCTGAGCATTCCCTATGTCAACAACTTCAACTTGTTCTGGGAAAGGCCCAGTCAGCTGAAGCGTGATGGTCTCCACCCAAACCGACATGGAGCCAGGCTGCTATCTGACAACATAACGACCACACTGAAAGTTAAGTATTGACGTTCTGTTGAAAATATCACAGATTCATGCCCCCCAGGTATTGATCCTACTGGCATTTTACAAGTGGATGAATCTGAAAATGTTTTCTGCACGGTAACATGTAGTACTAGTACTATTCCAGTTATAATCAACAATAGACCATACAAAGTGGTGAATCCCCTAAGTAATAAGAAGTTGACTGCAAACATAGTCAATTTAGCATTAAGTTCACGTCAGCCACAGCCTGTCCCAAAAAATGAGACGTGTCTGTTCCTCGACTCAGATCAGTGTTTTAACCACACCCTCGACCTTGTGCTGGCATATGGCATCAAAATTGAAGATGTAATAGTATTCTCGCAAAATCATTTATTATCAGACCACTTCTTAACTTTCGAATTCTTAATATCCGATTATACAAAATTAGATAAAAGCTTCTACACTAGATGCCTATCTGACAGTGCTATAGCTAAATTTAAGGAAGCTATTCCAACAGCACTAAACTCATTACCGTGCTTTAATAAAACAGAGGACCTTTATGTTAACTTTAGTCCCTCTCAAATTGAAAATTGTGTAGATGGTGCTACGGCCTGCCTGCGGACTACTTAGACTCTGTTGCTCCCCTCAAAAAGAAGATGATGAAGCAAACAAACTAGCACCTTGGTATAACTCCCAAACTCATAAATTGAGGCAAATTTCGTGAAAACTTGAAAGTAAATGGCGTTCCACCAAACTGGAAGAATCTCATTTAGATTGGCAAGACAGTCTGAAAACATATAGGAAGACCCTAAGAAAGGCCAGATCAGACTATTATTCATCACTGATAGAAGAAAATAAGAACAACCCAAGGTTTCTTTTCAGCACTGTAGCCAGGCTGAGAGATAGCTACAGCTCTACTGAGCCTTCTATTCCGATAGCTCTGAGTAGTGATGACTTCATGAGCTTCTTTAATGATAAAATAAAAACAATTAGAGATACTATTCATCACCTTTTGCCCTCAACCTCTAACGGTTCACCTTTAAATGACAGACTGCTAGAAAGAACGACAAGACCTGACATATACTTAGACTGTTTTTATCCTATAAACCCTCAACAATTAATGTTAAAGGTCTCTTCAGCAAAGCCATCCACCTGTCTCTTAGACCCCATCCCAACGAGGCTACTTAAAGAAGCGTTACCGTGGTTAACACTTCGTTACTAGATATGATCAATATGTCTCTATTAACAGGTTATGTACCACAGTCATTTAAAGTAGCTGTGATAAAACCTCTTCTGAAAAAAAACCCTAGATCCTGAGGTCTTAGGCAACTATAGACCTATGTCTAACCTTCCCTTTTTCTCCAAGATCCTTGAGAAGGTAGTTGCCAATCAGTTATGTGATTTCCTACATAGCAATAGCTTATTTGAGGACTTTCAGTCAGGATTTAGAAAGCATCATAGCACAGAGACGGTACTGGTGAAAATTACTAACGACTTTCTAACAGACAAAGGACTTGTTTCCGTACTTGTCTTATTAGATCTTAGTGCTGCATTTGGCACTATTGACCATACCATCCTGTTACAGAGATTGGAACATTTAGTTGGCATTAAAGGAATTGCTCTAAGCTGTTTTAAATCCTATTTCTCTGACCGATCTCAATTTGTTAATGTTAATGATAAATCCTCCAGGTACGTTAAAGTTAGCCATGGCGTTTCACAAGGATCAGTGCTTGGACCAATTCTATTCTCCTTATGCTTCCTCTTGGTAATGTTATTAAGAAACACTCAATTAACTTTCACTGTTATGCGGATAACACCCAATTATACTTATCAATCAAGCCAGACAAAACCAGTCAGTTAGCTAAACTTCAAGTATGCGTTAAAGATATAAAATCATGGATGGCCTACAATTTTCTTATGTTAAACTCAAACAAAACTGTGGTTGTGCTGGGCCCTAAACACCTCAGAAACTCATTATCCGAAGATATAATTACTCTGGACGGTATTGCCCTGGCCTCCAGCACTACTGTTAGAAATCTAGGAGTTATTTTCGATCAGGATATATCCTTTAACGCCCACTCAAAACAAACCTCTAGAACAGCTTTTTTTCACCTTCGTAGCATTGCTAAAATTAGGAATGTCCTGTCTCAAAACGATGCTGAAAAACTAGTCCATGCATTCGTTACTTCCAGGCTGGACTATTGTAATTCCCTCTTATCAGGATGCTCAAATAAACCCCTTAAGACTCTCCAGCTAATGCAGAATGCTGCAGCACGTGTTCTGACAAAATCTAAGAAAAGAGATCATATTTCTCCTGTATTAGCTTCTCTGCATTGGCTTTCTTGAATTTAAAATCCTTCTCCTGACCTACAAAGCTCTAAATGGTCAAGCACCATCCTATCTAGAACAGCTCTTAGTACCTTATTGTCCCACTAGAGCACTGCGCTTCCAGAATGCAGAGTTACTTGTCGTTCCTAGAGTCTCTAAAAGTAGAATGGGAGCCAAAGCCTTCAGCTATCAGGCTCCTTTCCTGTGGAACCAGCTCCCAGTCTGGGTTCGGGGGGCAGACACGTCACTACATTTAAGACTAAACTTAAAACTCTCCTCTTTGATAAAGCTTATAGTTAAGGAGTGAGGAGTTGCAGTGTACGCCTAGCCCAGCCGGGCAGGGTGTATATCTGCAGACACAGCACCCTTGCTTTTCTCTCCTTCTCTTTATAGTCATCAGATTTACCTATCATATGTTCAATAATAAAGTGAGAGTAGAGGGAGGCAGGCCAGAACAGCCCGATCTGGTTGGGGAGAGTTCTAGCCCGACCAGGCATCTCTCTTTAACCTGCCTCTCTTAGTCATTCTATTATTATTTTATACTGCCGGGGAAGTTCCTTCCTTCTTATGACACAATGAGCTGCGCTCTCTTTTCTTTTCTTTTTTTCCTTTTATGTGCATCCTGTCCCAGAAAAACGTGTTACTAACCTAGCTCTGGGGAGTTAACTCCCCGGAGTCCTTATGTTTCTTCCTGCCGCATCCACTGCGTCACCCATGCTCTGCTGTGCCACGCTACATCCCGTAATGCCTGCTGTGCCCGGCTATGACATGAACTACTACGACTACCATTGTAGTCACTGTTTCATTATCTTTATTGTGACTATTACGCCACTGTTTATCATAACCCCAACCGGGCCCGTCAGACACCGCCTACCAAGAGTCTGCCGAGGTTTCTTCCTAAAAGAGAGTTTCTCCTCGCCACTGTCGCAATAGCCACTGCTAATGCTTGCTCTTGGGGGAATTATTGCTGCTTTGTAAATTATAGAATGTGGTCTAGAACTACTCTCTGTAAAGTGTCTCAAGATAACTCTTGTTATGATTTGATACTATAAATAAAATGAAATTGAATTGTAATCTGTCGGGCGTTGCGTTTTGGGCGTTTTGAGCGACCAGAGCGTCAATCCAAAAGTTGAAAGTATGTCAACTTTATGGTAATGAGCTATGATGCGGTTCAGCAGCAAGCAGCGGCAAAAGCCAGCAACCAATCGGAATATAGACGTCCTTCGTGCTGACTGATTCTGGAGAAACATACAATGTAAACCTTCGTTCCTACAAAAACATTAGTTCCAAGACAATAGAGGAAAAGTTCATCATCGCTGTTGCTGGGTCCCCTATCATTTATGCTATGATGTTGTGTGCGTATAGAGACCAGTTAACGTTACCTGCCGGCCACATCGTCTCTAAACAGGCCGCTCACAGTGAAGAACTTCACGGATCAACAGCTGGTGGCTGCTCACTCTGCCTGCATTCTGCAGCTAACGAGCAAGTTAACTGCTAACAGACACCGCTGCGACCAACAACCAATACAAATTCTGTCATTATATATGTAATTTATAAAAGGTTTCTAGTGTCAATGGATTGGCCGTGCAGTGGCTGCTTGTGCTTTTTCTTCAATCGTGTGTTGAACATGATCGAAGAATGCTACCACGTCAGAGCAGCCAAAGCGTCAATAAGCTTCCCCGGACTTTTTGACGGGTGGCCAGAGCTTCTTTGCAGCTCAAGTTGGCAGCGTTGTGTACGTATAGTAAAATTCAGACACAAAAACCCATAACTTGAAATGTTGTTAAGAATGTGTAGAAAAAACTGTTATCTAAGCATACCTGACTGCATAATAATTTGTATAACTGATAATTTTGAGTTTTGAACTGCTGTTTCCTTGCAGGTGCTGACACATTTTTCACCAGCATTAGTGATTTGTGACAGGGAGCAGAGATGGAGCTTGAGAAAAAAACAAAGTGTACTCAAAACATCAGCCAATGTAGTTGTAGTGAAGTATCTAACCTTGGTTTAAGGACGAGAGGATTACGATGTGAAATAGGATTCAAGTTAACCTTTCCTGTGTCTAAATTGTCACTTTACCGTTTTACATTTCAGTCAAACACCATCAACAATATCAGCACATTTTCTTTCCTTACCGTGCAAACTGGCTAGTCCTGATTTTTGAATGTAAGACAGATTAAGTACAGAAAAAGCTTATAACAAGCAATTCTGACAAATAAAGTAAAGTATAGTAGAAATTAAAGTAGCTCAATAATTATAGGCAAGTGCATCAAGTTGAGTACATTACACACAGAGACAATGAAGTATTGTCTAGCCAGTGAGCAATGCTGATCACGATTGAAAGCTTTGTGGAGATGAGGCCAACTTCTTGTTTATTTCACTACTGCCAACTTCTCGTCTGCCAAATATTCTGCAATAACTGAAGTAAGGCAAGGCAAGGCAAGGAAGCTTTATTTATATAGCACATTTCAGCAACATAGCAATTCAAAGTGCTTTACATAAAACATGAAAGAGCAGTTAAAACACAATTAAAAACAATTTAAAAGACAAGAATAAATTTTACAGTGCAGTATAAGAATTTAAAGAATAGAGAAAATATGTGAATAAAGCGCAGTTAAAACATTTAAACATTACCCATGATTGACAAAAACTTTATAGTATACTATTACTTTTTTGATGTGATCGTCACCACAAAGCTAAATTCTTTTTTCGGCAAACCTTGCAAAACCCGGTACAGCCCTGCAGACAAAAATATTTTAATAGTCATGAACTTGTTCTTAAACTATTTTATTTCTTCTGCAGTCTGTCTCTAAATAGTCCAGAGCCTCTTTCAAATGTCATAGACTATTTTTGTAAGGGGTCCAGAGCCGCTTTACAATGTCATAGAGTATTTTTTACAAATAGCCCAGAGCCATTTTAAAGTGTCATAGAATATAGGCCAGAGCCGTTTTAAAGTGTCATAGAATATCCTACATAGTCCAGAGCTGTTTTAAAGTGTCATAGAATATAGGCCAGAGCCGTTTTAAAGTGTCATAGAATATCCTACATAGTCCAGAGCTGTTTTAAAGTGTCATAGAATATAGGCCAGAGCCGTTTTAAAGTGTCATAGAATATCCTACATAGTCCAGAGCTGTTTTAAAGTGTCATAGAATATAGGCCAGAGCCGTTTTAAAGTGTCATAGAATATCCTACATAGTCCAGAGCTGTTTTAAAGTGTCATAGAATATAGGCCAGAGCCGTTTTAAAGTGTCATAGAATATCCTACATAGTCCAGAGCTGTTTTAAAGTGTCACAGAATATAGGCCAGAGCCGTTTTAAAGTGTCAGAGTATTTTTAGGCCTTCTGCCTAAATTAGTTACTTCGACTAACTTTTGACCAGCCCAACGTCTGTCTTTTCCGTCAATCTATTGTCCTGTCAGCATCTGAGAAATAATTAGAAATATGTCTGTGTCTGCAAGAGGATAAAAATGATTAGAATTTAAAGAAAGAGCAGTTAAAACAGTTAAACATATAAAAGCAGATAAAATAGATTATTTAAAGAAAGGCAACATCAAAAAGATAGGTCTTTAGCCTTGATTTAAAAGAACTAAGAGTTGCAGCGGACCTGCAATTTTCTGGGAGTTTGTTCCAGATATGTGGAGCATAAAAACTGAACGCTGCCTGACTCTGGGAACAACAAGTAGACCTGTCCCAGACGACCTGAGAGGTCTGGGTGGGTCATAGTGTAGTAGCGGATCAGAAATGTATTTTGGCCCTAAACCGTTTTGCTGGTTTATAAACCAGCAAAAGTATTTTGAAATCAATTCTTTGAGGCACTGGAAGCCAGTGTAGAGACTTCAGAACTGGAGTGATGTGATCCACTTTCTTGGTTTTAGTGAGGACTCGGGCAGCAGCGTTCTGAATCAGCTGCAGCTGTCTGATTGATTTTTTAGGGAGACCTGTAAAGACACCATAAGTAATAAGTATTTCTGAGAGAAATGCAGGAATGTTAAAACTCTTCAGCCACTACCTAACCCAACCCAAACAGGCACTTCGAGCTAAAAGAGATCGATTTCACGCATTGTTGTGTTCTGGAATGTGTCACCTGAAAATCATAATGCAATGCAAGTGCAAGCTGCAGTCTGGACATTGCTGCTAGGTGCGCTATAGTATGAAACAACAAGAGACAGCTGACCTCTTTTGTTTGGGTACACTTCTGCTCAAAATGGCCATGGCTGACCAGTTTGCTGAAGCTCTACCTTAACATGTCCATATGCGACAGCATATTAATGACACTGTGTCACCTCTTCAATTAGACACACATCCCATTGTCTATGTTTTCTTTTTTTCTTCCTTCTTCTGTGCAGAAAGCACAGCAGTACACGTTCCTCCATAGATTTATTTACTCTAATTAGCTCTGTACTGCCCCTTCGAGGACTGGCATCTGCTATCTCCACCGGTGAGTAAGAGGGCATGTTCAGTATGATGACCATTTGTGCCAGCTGGGCAAGGCATTGTCATTTACCTTTGCATGTTTGGACTATTTTTCTGGTCTAAGAGTCTACAGCCATGCTAGCAGCTTTTTGAGGCTGTACTTAGGCTCAGCAGTGCTTTGAAGTATATATGCTAGTGTCAGCACACTAACATGCTCACAATGACTAGGCTAACAGGCTGAGGTTTAGCAGGTTATGTTTTTCATATTCACTATCTTAGTTTAGTATTAGTGAAGACAAAACTTTGTCTTTACAAATACTAAACTCTGCGAACTGATGGGAATGCCATTACTTCTGCAGGTATTTGGGTATTGACCAAAGTATTGGACAAGGACAACCTGATGATGGCGCTAAATAAGAAGGTTCATGGATCACCAAAGTGATTACAATTTATTCTGAAGGGAACATGAATGCCTGTACCAAATATCATGACCTCCATCCAGTTGTTGTATAGACAGACCAACATTGCCATCCCTAGAGCCATGCTGCTGGTGTGGCTAAGATGTAGAAGTGGTTGAGCTTCACAGTTCGTGAAATCTCCACTCACAGTTCACTCGCTTTCAACTCTTTCACACAATCTTAATCAACAGATGAAGTTGTCATGAAACTGCAGATATCCAAACTTGTCATTGTTCTGAGCACTTTTATGAATTTCAGTGGTCTTGTAATTGTGTATCTAATCTTAGTTACTATTACTTTATCTTTGATGAGGCTGAAATCAATATATTGCCAATTTTAGAGTGCATTTTATTTTGACAAAGTTCTTGAGTTGTAGACAACATTGGAAATCTTTGCTTCTTTTTTAAATGCAGAAAGATGTGAAGAAGTGTTTTTTTTAAAGGTTTTGAATTGGTGTAGGTAAGAACTTTGGCACCATTATCGAGCCTTGATGGTGTTGCTAGAGGGACTGTGTTTGCCTTAAAATATCTATCTGCATTTCTTGGTCTGATTTCCATCTGTGTGTCAAAAGTGACCATTTGGTTCTATACCAAAAAAAAAAAAAAAAAAATTCAATTTTCAATTCAATTTCATTTATAGTATCAAATCATAACAAGAGTTATCTCGAGACACTTTACAGATAGAGTAGGTCTAGACCACACTATAATTTATAAAGTTCCAACAATTCTAGTAATTCCACCAAGAGCAAGCATAGGGCGACGGTGGCGAGGAAAAACTCCCTTTTAGGAAGAAACCTCGGTAGACCCAGGCTCTTGGAAGGCGGTGTCTGACGGGCCGGTTGGTGATATGATGAACAGTGGCAATAACAGTCACGATAAGGATAAAGGATCAGTGACTAAAAATGATAGTCATAGTAGTTCATGTCATAGTAGGGCACTGCAGGTCATTACAGGATGCAGCGTGGCACAGCAGAGCATAGCTGGATGTAGCAGGATGCAGCAGGGTTCAGAAGGACACCGCAGAGCGTTGCAGGGTGTAGTGAAGCAGGACCACAAAGACAGCTGCAACCAAATCTTGGTGCCATCCTAATCCAAGGAAAAATGGTGGGAAAAAGAAACATAAGGACTCCGGGGAGTAAACTCCCCAGAGCTAGGTTAGTAAAAAGCATTTCTGGATCTCCTCACTCCCTAACTATATGCTTTCTCACAGAGGAGGGTTTTCAGTTTATTCTTAAATGTGGTGACACTGTCTGCCCCCCGAACCAAGACTGGGAGCTGGTTCCACAGGAGAGGAGCCTGGTAGCTGAAGGTTCTGGCTCCCATTCTACTTTTAGAGACTCTAGGAACGACAAGTAACTCTGCATTCTGGGAGCGCAGTGCTCTAGTGGGACAATAAGGTATTACGAGCTCTTCTAGATATGATGGTGCTTGACCATTTAGAGCTTTGTAGGTCAGGAGAAGGATTTTAAATTCAATCCTGGATTTAACAGGAAGCCAATGCAGAGAAGCTAATTCAGGAGAAATGTGATCACTTTTCTTAGTTTTTGTCAGAACACACGCTGCAGCATTCTGGATCAGCTGGAGAGTCTTAAGGGGTTTATTTGAGCAACCTGATAGTAAGGAATTACAGTAGTCCAGCCTGGAAGTAACGAATGCATAGACTAGTTTTTCAGTATCGTTTTGAGACAGGATGTTCCTAATTTTAGCAATGTTACGAAGGTGAAAAAAGGCTGTTCTAGAGGTTTGTTTTAGATGGGCATTAAAGGATATATCCTGATCAAAAATAACCCCTAGATTTCTGACCGTAGTGCTGGAGGCCAGGGCAATACCATCCAGGGTAGCAATGTTTTTAGATAATGAAATTCAGAGGTAACCCAGCACAATAACTTCAGTTTTTTTTGAGTTTAACATCAGAAAATTGTAGGTCATCCAGGATTTTATATCTTTAATGCATGCGTGAAGTTTGACTAACTGACTAGTTTCATCTTGCTTAAGTGACAAGTATAATTGGGTGTCATCCGCATAACAGTGAAAGTTTTGAGTGTTTCCTAATAATATTGCCTAGAGGAAGCATATATAAGGAGAACAGAATTGGCCCAAGCACTGAGCCTTGTGGAACGCCATGGCTAACTTTAGTGTACTTGGAGGATTTATCGTTAATATTAACAAATTGAGATTGATCAGAAAAATAGGTCCAATATGTAATATGTACTGTAATAATTCCAAAAATGACACCAATGCCTCATCAGATATTAAGGAAACATGTTAAGCAGAAATACTATCTTTTCTGACAACAATGCTAATGTCAGTATTTTTTCTTTTTGAAATTTACATTCCGTGACGGAATTTCTGTTTTGATCTGTGTGTTGTTATCAACTGCCAGTTTGACAGCCAGGCCGGATTGCCAGATATACCTGTAAAAACCTAAACCCAGTGCGCTACAGCTGTAACGTTAGTACAGCCATGAAAGCAGCAAACAAACAAACAGGATCAACGGAGATAGATTCTACCCAACCTAAAAAAAAAGAAAACAGCATGTTTCTAACAGTTGTGTGACCAGAGACGTAACAACCCCCTGGTAAATATTGGAAATGTATTTGAAAGATGGAGACAGCTTAGAGCCCAAAAGGATGCAGAGTTGGCTTATTTCCTCCTGAACAGGTAAGCACTAGCTTCAGGCTAATTTATCACAGCCACTAGGGATGGGCATTTTATGTAATTTCAACATTTGTGTACTCGCATTGAATTATATAGCTAGAGTTGGTTACTCGCAAAAACAATTGAGACACAGCTAGTAAAGTGATCTCGACTGGTCCTGGCTAACGCCGCCATGCTAACCCTGTTAACTGCTAACGTTACCAGGAGGACCAGGCAAGCATCCCATGGCTGTTTACAACGTGTAGTTCAGCAGCTGGAGCCGACAACGGTGAGTTATTTTAAGCCACGAAAGGGGGGCTGTAAATTGGAAAGAGAGGACTGTGAGTTTGCAGTATGTTTAGCGATTGTTGCTGTAATTCTAAGCCAATGAAGTGTGTTCAGTCGGCAAGGTAGTGGTATTTTTAGCGGTTCCTATTGTAATTCTCATCCGAGGAAGTGTGCCTGACTTGCGTGTGGAGAGGACGGTGAGGTTGTTGTGTTTTTAGCGGTTCCTACTGTAATTCTAAGCCCACAAATTGTGTCTGTCAGTTGGTTACAGAGCTCCGCGTAAGCACGGGCTTTTATGACTGTCAATATAGCCAGCATCTACCGTTAGCTACTCCGCTGTGCTATGGATTAATGTCTGGCTATGTGAGACTAGCATCTAACGTTAGCTACTCTGCTGTGCTGTGAAGTAATGTCTGGAGTAATGTCTGTTTCTATCTCTGTAACAGGAGGGTATGATCAATAGTGTCGAATGCAGCACTAAGATCTAGTAAGACAAGTACGGACACAAGTCCTTTGTCAGCAAAATTTAGAAGGTCGTTAGTAATTTTCACCAGTGCCGTCTCTGTGCTATGATGCTTTCTAAATCCTGACTGAAAGTCCTCAAACAAACTATTGCTATGTAGAAAATCACATAACTGAATAGCGACTATCTTCTCAAGGATCTTGGAGAGAAAGGGAAGGTTAGATATAGGTCTATAGTTGGTTAAGACTTCTGGATCGAGGGTGGGTTTTTTCAGAAGAGGTTTTATCACAGCTACTTTCAATGACTGCAGTACATAACCTGTTACTAAAGACATATTAATCATATCTAGTAATTAAGTGTTAACCACGGGTAACGCTTCTTTAAGCAGCCTCGTTGGGATGGGGTCTAAGAGACAGGTAGATGGCTTAGCTGAAGAGACTTTTAACATTAGTTGTTGAAGGTCTATAGGAAAAAAGCAGTCTAAGTTTATTTCAGGTTTTATCGTTCATTCTAGTAGTCCCGTATTTAAAGGTGAACCATTGGAAGTTGAGGGCAAAAGGTGATGAATTTTATCTCTAATTGTTATAATTTTTTCATTAAAGAAGCTCTTGAAGTCATCACTACTCAGAGCTATAGGAATAGATGGCTCAGTAGAGCTGTGACTTTCTGTCAGCCTGGCTACAGTGCTGAAAAGAAACCTTGGGTTGTTCTTATTTTCTTCTATTAATGATGAGTAATAGTCTGATCTGGCATTTCTGAGGGCCCTCCTATAGGTTTTCAGACTGTCTTGCCAATTGTTAGGTTTAAAAAAAACATTGGTGATGTCTGATAAAAATGTACTTTTAGTTGAATGAACACTGTAGCTGGAGGAAGCACTGAATCAACCGATTGCATCACACTACACTAATCAGCATTTGGCTGCCTCACCCAAAGCCCGGCTTCTGAAGAATTAATTAGGTCATGGCTGTTATTTAGCATACTGTGGGAGACTCATTGTCCCCACAGGAAAGGTGACTGTTGTCTCTTTTTGGGGAGCCATCCCCTGTTGAGCTAGATGTGATTGGAACAAAGGAAATGCATATTACTGTAGAATCAACACTTCTATGACAAACAACTTTAGTCTGTGACTTGAAATTCAGAGGTGGGTCCTTATCCTGAGAGACAGGAATAAATGTGGGAGCAGGAGAAAGATTCGACATTACAGCCTGTGACCCCGCAAGGGGAAACTGCTGCAGTCCGCTGTTTACAGTGTATTTGTTTTGTCATGTCGCGTGGCTGCTAACTGTGACCCGACAGGGGAAGCATGTTTTGCAGTCTGCTGCTGGCAGTGTTTTATGTTTGATTGTGTTTTGACTGTCGTTTTCATGTTGTTTTATTAAACCTTTTGCTTAACTTTCAATTCGACCCCAGCTTCTCCTCCTTCCTCCAGAAATCAGAACGAACACGTCTTTTAGATAAATTCTTAACACAATCTAAACGAGATTCTTCCAGTTTGGTGGAATGCTATTTACTTTGAAATTTTCGCAAGATTTGTTTTAATTTGCGAGTTTGGGAATTATACCAAGGTGCTAGTTTCCTTTGCTTCATCATCTTCTTTTTGAGGGGGGCAAGAGAGTCTAAAGTCTTCCGTAGGTAGGCCATAACACCGTCTACAAATTTATCAATTTGGAGCGGACTAAAGTTAACACAGAGGTCCTCTGTATTATTAAGGCATGACATTGAGTTAAATGCTGTTGGAATATCTTCCTTAAATTTAGCTATAGAACTGTCAGATAGGCATCTAGTGTAGAAGCTTTTATCTAACTTCGTATAGTCGGGTAGTAAGAATTCGAAAGTTATTAAGAAATGGTCTGATAATAAAGGATTCTGTGGAAATATTATTAAATCCTCAATATCAATGCCATATGCCAGCACAAGGTTGAGGTTGTGGTTAAGACAGTGCGTGGCCTTATGCACACTCTGACTGAAACCAATTGAATCTAATAATGAGTTGAAAGCAGTACTAAGGCTATTGTTGTCAACATCCACATGAATATTAAAATCACCTACAATAAGTACTTTGTCTGATTTAAGGACTACACATGATAAAAACTGAGAATTTGTTACAGTTTGATGAATTAGAGGACCCAAACGCAGAAAGCGGCAGGCAGGCAGGAGAAGGTTGAAGTGGAGGATTTATTAATGAAACACAAACAAACCAAGGGAGTCCTGTGAGCTGCAGCAGGCAAAAACCAATTCCAAAACGAAGACAAAAAGGTATCAAAAAACCAAGGGAATCCGACAACAGGAATAACCAAGAGCACAGAAGTTGACGAGAGCGGACACTGGGAGACACAAAACACACACAAACTAACCGAGCACAGACACAAAACGATCTGACGTGGGCCAAAGGGAACACAGAGGTTAAATACATGAGGTAATGAGAAAACAAGGAGCAGGTGAGACACGTTAGGAGAGGGAGAGTAATCAAAAAAGGTGGGAAAACTCAGGAAGTAAAACCAGATAAGACAAGACAGAAAACCAAACTATCAAAATAAAACAGGGAACAGAAATATACACAACAAAATACACACAGGCCACAGAAACAATATACAATAACAGGCAACAGAAAAGTCCATAAACACAACAGAATTCACAATATGTACCTGGAGCTCGGTAAACAACAACAAATATAATTGGCTGTAATGATTTCCATGTTGGATGATGAATATTAAGAACAAGGCTTTCAAACAAGTTATAATTTAGTTTAGGTTTAGGATTAATTAACAGGCTTGAGTCAAATATGGCTGCAACTCCCCCTCCTCAGCCTGAGCCTCTAGAAATTTGAGTATTATTATGACTGGGAGGAGTGGCTTCATTTAGACTAACATATTCTTCATGGCCCAGCCAGGTTTCAGTCAGATAGAATATATCAATTTGATTATATGATATCAAATTATTTACCAATATTGCTTTAGAAGACAGAGATCTAATATTTAATAGTCCACATCTAATTTTCCATTCTGTTCTATCGTTGCAGTGTTAGTTTTAATTCCAATTAGGTTGTTAAGTATAGCCCCTCTTTTGTTTACCTTTGATTTAACCGATCTGAATCGGGGGAAAGACACTGTGGTTATTAGACTATGAGTGGGCGACTGCTCTAATGGAAGCCCAGAGGAGTGCATTGCACTGAATCGCTGATTACTACTATCAAACTTGGGTTGTCATGGTTTATGACCAATAATATTCTTGGTCAGATTTTTTTATTTATATATGAGATAAAAAAATCCCAAGTGGGATGAATGCCGTCTCACTCAATTAGACCAGGCTTTCCCCAGATCGCCACATAGCCCACATCATTAGCTGGGCACCATTCTGACAACCAGCGGTTGAAGGATGACATGCGGCTGTACATTTCATCACTGATCAGGTTTGGCAGGGGTCCACAGAACTACTGAGTCCAACATTGTCGTTGCATATGCACAAAGTGATTTAACATTAATTTTAGTGATCTCCAATTTATGTAATCAGGTATCATTACCACCTACGTGAAGTATGATCTTACTGTAAAAAGTAAAAACAAAAAGAAAATAAACAACAAACAAAAGACAGCTTATAAAGAAAGTGTCATAGTGCATTGGTGCGAGTAATGCCCTCTAATGAGAAATAGTTTAACCCTAGTCCACTGCAGCCTGCAGTAATTACAGCTTACTTATTATAGTCACTCTGACTTATCACAGCGAGCAGAGACATGATGACTGATCAGCACATGTTTGTGTCTACATCAGTGTGTGAGTGGTCAGGTGAAAGGGGCTGCTGTGACCGGGACACACTCATTACGGAATGATCTGAAATTTGTGTGAGATGCGGGGTCACTGGGTCAAGGTCTAAGTCCTGTCCCAACAACACAGCGTCTGTGTCCTCCGCCTTCAATAAATAGAGACAGTCATTCATACATACCACCCATCCATCAGAGGTCTCAACATATTGCCATGGAGAGAGAGAGAGAGAGAGAGAGACGGCTTGTTATTGAACCAGACTGAGACAGACACGTCAATGAAGAAAAGTAAAAACGTTTCCTGCTTAAGAGAATAGCAGTTGATCAGCTTGAATTAATGTCTGTTACAATGTATTTTAACGAGTTACAATGTGTCCAACAACATTGGTTTCAGAAGCTGCAGCATGAAAGAAAGTTAGGAGTTATTTAGATTATAATATGAATGCACTAATCCTAAAATCATGTCTATTTTCAGGAATATAGATCTGATATGTAGTATATATTGTTGCATTTGCATCTTGACTATAAAGAGCATTATCTTTGATTTTAGAATATTTTTAGGAGACTAATAACTGTGAAAACAAATTCAATGTCATCTAGTCAGATTAAAAAGACAAATACAGAACGACACAGAGAGTACAATCATAAGAAATATAGAAACATAAAAACATTCAGAATTGGTCAATTATTTGATAAATACATTAGGATAATAGGGATGCAAAAGAAAATACAATTATGTAAAGCAGTTATTTAATTTGTTCCAAGAGTTGGGTACACTAAAATTTAAAGCAGTTTTTCCAAATTCAGAGAGATTAAATGTGGTTTTTTTTACCCTAAAAATGCAGAGAAGGCAGCAGTGCTTTTTAAAGCCCTAAGTAGTGTCTGCAGTCTTTCTCTCAGGCTACAGAGGTAGCACTTAAAAGTGTCCAACTTTTCCACCACGGTTTGGTTGCAGCTCTCCTGCACGGTTGCGGCAGTACACACAGTATTCTCCGGTCTCATAAAATCCAACATTCCGTTTTCCTTTCTGCCACCAGAAGTCGCAACATGGCACCCTCATACTACTCTATCTGTATGCAGTAAGGAGTCCCAAACCAGTATCAATGCTTATGTATTACTGTATTTCACATCGTAAAAGACATTTTCTGTAAACTTTAGTCATTTTTTGTAAACTATTTTGCTCCAACATAGAATCTAAAAGTATGTATCGAAAGAAAGATAGTGATCTTTGGTATGTTACATAAACTACCAAAGAAAGGTCTTAAAATTGCCCATATTACTATAAGCAGTCTAAGGAATAAATTGAGTGATTTAACAGATATACTGCAGCTAAATAACTTGCACATATTGGCAGTGTCTGAAACTCATTTAGACTCTACATTTGATGATGCAACTTTAATGATTGATGGATACAACATTTTTAGGAATGATAGGAATGCATATGTAGGAGGAGTTGCTATCTATATTCAACATCATATACCTGTCAAAGCGATAACAGATTTAATGTATTCTAGAATTGAAGTAATTTGGTTAAAAGTTAGCCTGAAACATCTTAAGCCAATACTTATAGGATGCTGTTACAGACCTCCAAATATAAATAAAATATGTGATATGCTAGATCATGTTAGTAGTATGAATCTTGAAATTTACTTAATGGGTGACTTCAACATTGATTGGAATTCTTCTGACTGTCTTAGGAAAATCAAATTAATGAGCACAGCAACGGCATGTGGATTATCACAGGTAATTAATAAACCAACTAGAATATGTATAAAAAAGGATGACACTCAATCAGTTTCCTGTATTGACCACATGTTTATAAATAGACTTGAACTTTGCTCAAATTGCTTATCTGTGCCAATTGGTTGTACTGACAATAGTCTTATTGTAATTGTAAGGAAAACAATTACAATATGAAGAGGATGTCAGAAATGCAAACTGGTCAGAGATATTTCTACAAAAGGATCCAGAGAAAGCATTTCAGCTTTTTGATCAAACTTTAATGACATTGGTAGAAAATCATGCACCAATAAAATAGTTTACTGTTCGAAATGTCAACACCCCATGGTTAGATCAAGAATTAAAAGATCTTATGAAAGAGAGAGATCTAGCTAAACAAGCGGCAATTATATCTAAATTCAAATCGGACTGGCAAATATATTGTAAACTTAGGAATGTTGTAACTAAGTTAAATAAGAAGAAAAATTGTATTATAATAAGAAAATTACAGAAATAAAACATGATTGTAAACAATTATGGAATATATTGAATAATGTATTAAGAGGAAATAATAAATCAACTCCAGCCTATTTAGAAAATGAAGGTGAATCTTTTACTAAACCAAGTGATATAGCGAATCATCTTAATTATTTCATAAATAAAATAATCTTAAAAATACTACACAGCCACACAAGACAGATTTATCAAATACATTGATAAATAAGATGATGGAAGGTAAAATATGTAGCTTTAAATTCAAGAGTGTCAGTGGTTCTAAAGTGGAATTACTTCTGATGAATTGTAAAAACAAACCACCTGGTGTTTACTATCTTGAACATAAATTGCTTAAGCCAATAGTTTCAATCATTGCTCCTACTATTGCTCATATAATTAATGTGTTTTATGGATAATGTATGTTTGCAAGCATGGAAAATGTGTAAAGTTGTGCCAATATCTAAAAATAAGAAAATGCTTTTTTCTGGATCAAACAGACCAATAAGTTTATTACCAATTCAATTCAATTTTATTTATAGTATCAAATCATAACATGAGTTATCTCGAGACACTTTACAGATAGAGTAGGTCTAGACCACATTCTATAATTTACAAAGCCCCACACTGTAACACATTTCTGTAATTTCTACAGCAAAATTTTACAGGAACTTCTTGTTCTGTCATTTTACAAAGTTTAGCTGTATATTGCACTGCATTGTGGGTCAAAAAAACTATTACAGTAGTTGACAGCTTTTTTCCACAATAAATTACAGGCATATTTGCGCTTGACTGTAAATGATGCAGTAGTACAGTTATTTACTGTTGAATGCCTTGCATGAGGCGGTTAGCTTGACACAAGATCATTTGATGGAGGATTACAGAGGAGCAGCCACACTGCCACTCCACTCATCCACAATATATAAGTATACTATTATAAATAACTTACATAATTAAATTGTGGTTTAACTTGTTAATGTTGGTTGAAATAACCTAAGTTGACCGTGTATCAGTCTAGTGCAGGCCCCAAAATAAAGCTAACTTATAGCTAACATTAGCTGGAGAATTTTCAGCAATCCCAGGCGAAGCAGTTAATGGTAAAACCAAAGTAAACGTATGGGTATAATGTAAGCGTTAACCCTTTTCATATTTATTTAATTTTCAACTGAGCGTAGTAGTGGACTTCAATGTATGTGTTGTAACGTTAACGTTATAACGTCACTCAGGCATGCAGCAGAGGTACAAGACAGACGGTCAGGCGCCACCGCCACGGAGTCAGGTCTTTGGTAAGTAACAGTCTAAGGTTACAATGTTTTATTTAGCTATGTGTGACTGACTGTAATACATCTCTTTGCCGTTCTAGCTAACACTAGCAAACTAAAGTCAACTTTAGTGAGGAAAAAGCCAGCTAACTTAACCATATGCATTAGCCGAATCGCTTGCAGATCAGGGGGCTGCAGACGGCCCATTAACATTAATCCGAAGTCCCAATAGTTCAAAAAATGTCTTATTGAACCGAAAGCCCATAACGTAGCTAAGTCTGGTCGTGTTTTGTCCAGAAGTCACTGCTCCAAAATATACACTCTTCAGTGACTGTTGGTTCCTTAATTCCAGACGTCATTAATATATTGTTCGATTTAACAGATGATGTCTAAATTATAATAACGTTTGACTTTGCACGATCCCTGAAAAAAACCTTTTAATTTTGGCTGATATTTAACCTTAACAGCTCTTCTGTAAACTAAGTTAGAGCCCGACATTAAGCTGGCTCCGTTTAAAACATTATTGACGTCTCTGTTTTACTGTCATTAATGTTAATGATAGCTGGGTGAAAAAAGGCTTGGCTATTTGCAAAGGGGTCCCTTGACCTCTTAATTCAAGATATCTGAATAAAAATGGGCTGTGTAGACACCCATGAGTCTTCCCTTTACAGACATGGCCACTTTTTGATAATCCCATGCAGTTTATGCAGCGCACATGTGTTATTTTCGCCTGTTCTATAAGGGTGTATTTAGATATTTCAGCAGACTGGGGTCCCTAAACAGCCTTGGAGTTGCATAAATTTAGTCGACTTAGAGACTTTTGTGGACTCAATAAATGTGTGATGATGATGTATCAACAAAAAAATGCAATTCTTGCGGAAATCTTATCAAACGTTTTTGGTAGCAATGACAGAATTAATTTTGTATCTCATATCTTGGTGTCTTAATGTGATATTTTGGTGGTAATTTGACAATTTTTAACCAATTCTTGAGTGGCCAATAATGGTTAAATTTAACATAAAATCTGTGTAACAAATTATATCAACCCAAATAGCTGTAACAATGTATTTTAAAGGAGGAAAATGGCCATCATATACTTCCATCATAATGTTATACACTCTCAACTTTCAAGATTCAAATATGCGCCTAACACACTGTTTATTACAGATTTATGACTAGAAAACTTGACACACCATGCTTAGCTGCATCTCAAATTGTTCACCCTCCCAATTTTTGGATGATGTAGACCATGCTTTCCTCAGGTGTAATTTGGGTCTCTGAGGGTTACATAAACAACATATTTTTTTCTTTTTGTATAATGGGCCTTCAGACTGGCATGGCAGCCAAAACAGAATATAATGGATATTGACTGAGATAGTTGATATTGGGTTAGATCTTAGTTCATGTTATACTAGGCAGACATCATTAACGTAAATGTGCCCAACCTTATTAGTAACCAAATGTGAGACTAATCCAACATAACGTGTGTTTTTCACCTTTTGTCTTGTTTAAGCTAGCTACAGGTCGAGGAGAAACATCCTGAAGATGATTTCCACACTTACATCTGCCTGCAGAAGGAGTCCCTCAGGTGTTTCTTTGAAGTGTGCCATGTAAGTGTGAAATTATTATATTATGAAGTTTAAAAAATATATATTGGTATGATTTAGAAAAGTTACTGTAAATTTTTAATCCATTTTTCTTTGTCTTTTAGGTGTTGGCAACAGCAGCTGACGTTGAACAAACACTACAGCTTCCTGACTCTTCAAGACTAATTGTCTTAGGTATGTATTTTTTGTAATCAGTTGTAAAGCATTGCAAAGACAGAGTCTTTGAAGGACACACATTAGTTAAATGTAGATATGTTTATGTGGAAGGCAACAGAAATTTTCTTTGCATGTAAACCATTTGTTTATTTATATTTAGGTGAATTGCTGACAGCAAGCTTTTGGATGCTGAGCGTCGAGGGTCAGGTGGTTTTGACTCCACATCCCAACTTCTTGGCTGGAGTGGCAGCTTTGTTTTCTAGCTACTACAACTTCAATCTGGTGTACCAGGAGCAAGCATCTTGCACACTGGTATTCATTCAAAGGTAGCTATGAGCTTGAAGTAGAATGCGGTTGATCATCGTTTTGTAAAGTTTGCTATTATGAGTAACAGAGATTTTATTTTGCTTTAAGTGTACTTACAGTAAATACCTTTAACGTGATTTGAGTTTAGAAAAAAGGGTAAGTTAGCAGTTATTTACCCAAATGCTTTATACCATTGCAGAACCAGTTCCTCTTATAATAATGACTAAAGGCCATTTTACAGTTGTGCGGAGGCTCCACGCAGAGCTCTCGCCGTAGCCTATGTAAGTTGCCTGATGTTTATACTTGTGCGCTGGTGTGTGCGTCGAGCCGCGTGTGTGTGGGGGGGGTGTGTGGTAGAGGGAGAAGTGAGAGAGTGCCGGCAATTAGCTTTCGGAGCGAGTAGCGACTCTAGAGTCATAGTGAGAGAAACAAAGTGTCTCCCCTGTGTTTTCTGACCATGGTGGGAAATCTGGAGCAGTAGAAGTTAACTCTCTCCATGATTTCATGTTGTTTATGGAGAAGGAGAACCAGGAAATGAGACGGGGGAAGTCCAACGCTACCAAGCCATGGCAGAGCGACGTGCGTCGCTGCGACGTGTAGTTAGTTTTTCGAGAGGTGCACGTCAGGCTACGGCGTAGGGTTCGGCGTAGACGCAGAGGGGTCTGCATCTACGCCGGACCCTGCGCCGTCAATTCGACGCACAACTATAAAAAGGCCTTAATGCTAAACTGTGTTCCGTTGTTTTTCAAACATTGACAATAAAGATCTATTTGATTATACATTTTGAAAAGTAGTTCTGCATTGGGGTAAACTGAGCATTTAGGTGAATAAACTGCAAACTTGCTTTGTTCTTTTTTTATTGCATTCACAAGAAATCCCAGATGAAAGTTAATTTTACATGTGCATGATTTTCTATGCCCACCCAGCCCCCACCCTCCCCACTATGGCACAGTGATGCTCAAAGCAAACACACAAAAAACCATATGTATGCATGTATATACATATACACGCTCACGTACATATATTGATACATAAACATACCATACACACCTACCTACATGTTTTCTTTTTAACAAAAAAATTATTGAGATTTGCATGACCTTTGACGATAATTCAATTATTCATGGGTAAAAATGAGACTCAGACAAGTTTTAAAGAAGGCGCTTTGTTGTGGAAAACAGAGTTGTAGAAATAGTTCATTTGTAGTTTTTCGCAAGGCTGTACATGTTACCGACCTGTAGTGATATAGTTGCATGGACATAGCCCCGGGCTATAAGTTCTTTAATTGGAGATCTCCGGACCAGCCCAACAGCAGCAAACTTAGACAACCGAAGAACATTTACAAAGACATTTCTTGTGTTCCTCAACAGAATACATTTTATTTTCCTGCTTTATGGTGCCCTCAGACCATTTCATTACAGACCGTATAACTACGCAGTAGAGCCTTTCTGAAGCCCGGTGAGGCTCCAGTGCGTATTCAGAATGTTTTTCACAAACAAAATAGTTCCAATGTAAGGAGTGGTCTGAAAGCACTGTAAAGCAGCTAAATACACTTAATATGGTGTATTAAGTTATGAATACTAAAATGTTATATTGTTGTGGTTTGTTTGATGTATTGTTGTCCTTTGAAGCCGGGGCTAGTCAGAAAATTTTCAACCAGAGGACCTGCTGCTTTAGGTTATGTTGATACAACTAAATGATATCACTACCTAACCCTAACTCATACAATTTTGTGACTAGAAATCCAAACTATCCTAACCGTTATGACCCTATATTTTCACCATATTAGTATTGCATTGCAGAGCCACTTACTGGTTAAGCTTGCCTGGACAGCACAACTGAAATGAAATGAATAAGAATTACCAGCCTCATTTTTCTTTTGAAGTTTTTCTGCACTTCAGCTGAAAGGGCAAATTAGCTTGACTTGCACAGCCTGATTTATTTTGCACTCTCTTGTAGAACAGTTAAGACACTTTTTCATTAAGTTTATTTTCATGTGATTTTGTAATTTCAGATGCTTTATTGGACTGAACCCCTCCAGTGGGACCAAGACAACAAAGATGGTGAGCCAAAAACGTGGGAAGGTACAGGAGAAGAAGAGAAACCCTCACATTTCCTCTCTACTCAAGCAGATGATGGATTTTGAATGGCTTCAATTGTAAGTCATATACAAACGACTTCCTCACTATTTGAACGGACAGTGTTCTAATCTTCTAATGTTTAATTTTTGCCTGTTGTCGAGGTTATGTTTTGAACAGTTATGGTAATCCAGGTCCTGATTTTAAATTGGGTCTTTAAGCAATGCATATTGTGAATTTTAATATTGCTGGACCTCGTTGCAACTCTTAATTTCAATTCCATTGAATGTTTAATGAGCTGTTAAGAAAAAGAGAAGTTACTAGTTCTGAAAACGTACAGTCTTGTAACACAGTATTGCTTTTTAATAATAAAATTTCATGATTTTGCATCTCGGACTCTGGTTTTACTTAACAGTTGAAGAGAATCCAATGCAATGATTTTTGGATTAAAAGCAAGCCTGGTCTTATTTAAAACACTTTACTATAGGAATCAGCAAAGCTGTGAATGTAAAAAACAAAAACTAACTAACTGTCATTTTTTTACAACAACATATTGTATTGTGAAATATTTACAGCGTTTTGCTTGTATTTCACAATACAATATGTTGTAAAAAAATATTTACAACAACATATTGTATTGTGAAGAAATTACCTGGCAACTCGAGTTGCCAGATAATATCTGTAATTTGAAAAGAATACAAGATAATATTGTAAACTAAATTATAATAAAGTGTTGTTTTCCTGTAAAAATAGCAATACATTGCTGTAATTTATTTACAACAATAACCTGTAAACAAAATCCTGTATTATACTGTAATTATTTTCAGAGTTATTAACAGCAATTTTACAAGACTTTACTTGCAACTTTTTTGCCAGGTATTTACTGTAAAATCTACAGTCAAATTCATTACAGTGCAACAATTCCAACAATTACAGTAATTCCCTCAAGAGCAAGCAGTGCGACAGTGGCGAGGAAAAACTCCCTCTTGGGAAGAAACCTCGGACAGACCCAGACTCTTGGTAGGTGGTGTCTGACGGGCCGGTTGGGGATATGATGAACAGTGGCGATAATAGTCAAATTAATAATGGAAATGTGACTTCAAATGGTAGTCGTAGTAGTTCATGTCATATCAGGGTGCTGCAGGGCGTTACAGGATGTAGCGTGGCCCAGCAGAGCATGGATGGACGTAGCAGGAAGCAGCAGGGTTCAGCAGGAAGCAGCAGGGTTCAGCAGGACGCAGCATGACATTGCAGGGCACCGCTGAGCTCAGCAGGGAGTGCAGCAGGACCCCGGCGACAGCTGCAACCAGGATCTTGGTGCCAACGTTCTCCAAGGAGATACGCTGGGTGAAAAAACATAAGGACTCCGGGGAGGAAACTCCCCAGAAGCTAGGATTAGTAACAAGCATTTCTGGGACGGGATGCACACAAATGGTAATAGAAAGGGAGAGGAGAGAGCAGCTCAGTGTGTCAAAGGAATTAAGTCCCCCGGCAGTCTAAAACTATAACAGCGTAACTAAGAGAGACAGGTCAATTCTCGGTATTTGAATTGTTTATGAACAGATTCAGTCTTATGTTTTTAAATAATGATTTAATTACACATTTTCAGCATGCATATAGAGAAAAACACTTAACAGCCACTGCCCTGAATCAGATGGTTGATGACTGGTTCAAGGATATGGAGGAGACGAAAATAATAGGTGTTGTAATGCTTGATTTCACTGCAGCATTTGATATAATTGACCACGACTTACGGTTAAAAAATATAATATAAATATAAATATGGAATATTATGGTTTTTCACAAACTGCATATTATGGATGAAAAGTTATTTGACAGACAGAAGACAATTAGTTTACTTTAATGGAAGCTTTTCAAAGGTAAAGGTTGTGGAACATGGTCTGCCTCAAGGAAGTGGTCTTGGGCCACTTCTTTACAAAATCTTTACCAATGATCTACCATTTGTTTTAGATAAAGCAAGCATTTCAATGTTCGCTGATGATTCCACTATATATTTAGCAGGAACTGATATTGGTAATTTAAATGTAAAACTACAGAGAGAGCTACAGTCAGTGGTGGACTGGATAAGGAGTAACAAATTGATTCTCAATGTATCTAAATCTACCTGTTTAGTGGTTGGAACTCATTTTTCTTTATGTTCCAAACCGAAACTTGAACTCAGCATAGAGCAAAATTCTGTGGAGCCAAGAGAAGAGGTTAAACTTTTGGGAGTGATGATTGATAATAGATTGTGTTGGGATAGACATGTTCGGAAACTGGTCACTAAAATGGGCAACTCTTTGTTATTAAAAGGTGTGCAAAACACTTTACACCACAGACCGTTAAACAAGTACTTCATGCTTTGTTTTTTTCATACCTTGATCATTGCTCTGTGGTTTGGTCCAGCACTTCAACAATTAATATAAAAAAAACTACAAGTGATTCAGAATAAAGCGGCACGTGTGGCTCTCTCATGTGGGTTTAGATCAAATGTTGATAAAATGCATGAAAGCCTCTCATGGTTTAAAGTTAAAAATAGATTTATGCATTTATTTATTTTTTTTTACAAAATGTTACAACAAACCAAACACCTTTTACTTTATATACAAAACTATCTTTCAGTACTGATACATCATTATCCAATGAGGCATGCGGTAGGAGGTAGTTTTATTTTACCCAAAGTGAAAACCAAATCAATTCAACGTTCAATTAGATACAGAGCAATGTGTGAATTGAACTCTCTCCCAAATATTTGTTAGGTTCCGGAGAATGGCAGACCCAAAAGCAGAGATGGTAGGCAGCAGAGTAAATAAAAATGAGTTTAATTACAAACCAGGAAAAACATGCAAACAAAAGGAGACCTGGAAAAAGCAGGCAGAAGAAGTCCAAAAAGAAAATGAAGTACAAACAAAAAAAAGAGAATAAACTCCAACCAGGAACACAGAGACAAAAAACAGTAACGACAAAGTACAACGATCTGACGCTGGACAGGGGGATGACAAAGACTAAATACACAGGGTAATGAGGAAACACAAGACAGGTGGCACAAGTCAGGGAAACAGGTGAAACACATTAGGGTAATCATAAGGGCGGGAAAACACAAGTAAAACAAAACAAAACAGCAAACAGCAAAAACACAAAACAGATTACCAAAATAAGACAATACACACCAAACTCATAACAATATTATCAAACAACAAAACACTCAGTATGGTTTTAAAAAAGCACTTAAGAAATATTACCTTCAAAGAGATTTCAATATTTAATATCAATTTAAAGAGACTGTTATAGGGCTTTTCATTATATTATATTTTTTTTAAATAGATCTATTCGGAGTAGTGTAATTTTTTTTTTTTTTTTTAATTGCGTTAAATGTAAAATATGACAATATATATATATTGACAGGGAATCAGGCTTCGAAAACAACGCCGGGTTGTTTCTGTAACCTTCTCCAGACTTGACTTTTGCCAAACCTGGATTTATATTTCATTTCAGCTTCATCTCGTGAGGTTTAATGTGAAAAAGTCATGATAAAACAGATTTATTTTGTGTGCACCACAACTCATAAAGCCCAATTTGAGTAATGGAGTGGGTTATTATAGGTCCAGTTATTAATGGTTGAACGTTATCGCTCCAAGAGTGCATCATTTTTCACTTGCATACAGCAGCTCCCACCTTCATATTGCATCTTAACAGGAAGCCAAGATACATTAAAAATATCAGTGAGTTAGCCTGTGATAGCCTATAATTCAAGTTTAGCATCAGACATTGCCTCTGTATTTTTTTCTCATGTGTGAACTTAAATGAAACATGCTTTCTGTGGCCGTTTACATGTTAAAGGGGGATGATTTTAATAATCGCGTGGTCTTCGGTCCATCTGTTCTTCCACCATTAACTCTTACCAAGATATGTATAGCTTTGTTCATACACAAACCTTTGTGTGTAAAACTAGATCAGCTGTGCGAAAACCTGAGCTTACCATGAAAGTGTGTGGCCACACAACTCCACCTCTTCCTGAGCAAAGATTTAAAAACATTTATGAAGTTATCCACGCTGCCATGCAGTTGTGCACAAAGTGGAAACATTTTTGAGACATCTGAGGTCTGTGATCCTCTGCCAACCAGACGAGTTGGTCTGAGCAGGAGAAAACACAGCTGGACGTAATGGACTTTAAACATTGCAGGTGCTTCTGCCTACATTATAGAAAACAACCTTTTGTCCTTTCTAACTTTACCTGCAATCACTAATCTTTAATATCCATATATCACACAGCTGTCATCAACCTGTATTTATGTTGATTTTGTCAGGACATTAGGATTAAAAAATGATGATTTGCAGTGGCACAGCAGCAACCTGTAAATAACAATTTTTCAATTCACCTCTGAGCAAACATTTAAATGTCAGTGTATCAGAATGTCTTACACACAATGTGACTGTTTCCTCAGTCTCTCAATCTATCTATTTTACTTCATTATAAATAAATAAAGTTCTTGCTTTTATTTTCAGCATCGGTCCACAGTTGAGGATTTAAGTGTTGGTCTGTTTAGCATTGCCCACTACCTGCGAGGGACGCACTAATGGGCCATTAGGGGGTCGGGTATGACTGCCTCTTCATATTAATTTCATATTTATTTTTATCTAATCAGACTTTCTCTAAGAGGACAATGTTTTGAGAGTTATTAATTAGAAAATCAAAAACTACCAGAAAATAAAACAATACCCAAGTGCGTTGCTTCTGTCGTCTTTTCTATAATCTGCGATCGACTAAGCTCACCACATGTACATGGTTTTTGTGGCTATAAGGGTAATCTGCACTGGGTTTACAGTAGAAAATCTGCCCCCCAATTTTCAACTTTTCCTCTCAGCTGTCAAACTCCAAGCTCTTTTATATGTCTGAGCTTCTCAACTTGACACCCTAAAAAGGAAACATGTTTAGTTTTTGGATGGTCAAGTCATTCTTTTGGTCACTGTAAAGTTTGACCATAGGTTAGGATTGGAGTGTTGGTCAATTGGTAAATCAAGAGGTTCATCTTCTATGTTTTCTCCACAACAATCCGTTACAATGCCCACATTACTGGAGATGCCTCTACAATCCACCTGCCAATTCCATGCAGAATACACTCAAAAAAAGTATTCATTGGATGAACATGATTTTATCATGCCACCTATATTCCATCTAAACAAACCAAGTTAAATCAACTAACCGTCATCATGTGTTTTGAACACAGCATACATGTGTTGGTTAAACATAATATTAGTATTTGCATTCAACAAATTTACATCTTGTTGAATGTATATGTTTGTTCTTAGTTAATTTAGTTAAATCAATTTGAGTGTATTCTACACTGGTCAAATACTTCAGTAGAACAAAATTCCATCTTGACAAATCAACTCATATAAGCTTTGTCAGTTATAGTAATGTCAGTGTTGTTGAATGAACTGATGTCAATCTTGCTGGTTAAATTAGTGTTGTTTTCATTCTTAAGACAAGAATGTATTGTATATGACCAAACATGCATACAAAATGACAACATGCAAATCCATTTTACATTTTTATTTATACAACATTGAGCTTTATAAAACATTTTGCCTGCATTACACACGTAGCAAATTTTAGCAATTAGCTACTTAACAATTTACCAGATAACATAACAAGATCTTCTGATATAAGTATCGGAATAGTGCCTTAAATGCTGGTATCGGCAAATACTGGAGTTGATGCACCGATCCATACGTAATTTAGCCAAGAAAGAAAATCTACTTTAAAATAGTTTAATTTTTCTTCTTCTGTTACACTCACTGTCAAACTAGATAAAAAAAAAAGTTCTATGGCATTGTTTGTGTATGATCACAAAAGGTTTAACCTGAGCCTCATGCAACAATGATAGCAATACTATCACATCCAGTACAAGGATAGTACAGCTGTTAAAACATAATAAAATGTAACACACACTGGTATGGGATCAGTACTTGGTATTGGCTGATGCACAAGTTTGGGTATCTGAATCGGCAAGGAAAATTTTTTTATCAGAACATTTCTAAACTTAACAGCTTCTTCTGGAAAAGTACAAACACATTTTTTGCATCAGTAGAAATATCTTAAACCTAACCTAAACTCCATGATCTTGTTTTTTGGGAATTGTGCTTTGGACGACGAGCTCTGCCCATCCAGATTTCTGAGAATCTTCTGCATCACTTCAAAAGTGCATTTGACGTCTGGTGTGTAGCTTCACGTTTTTACAGTCTGCGTCCATTTGAGCAAACTAAAAGTCCTTGTGAAAACTAGGAAGAAAAAACAAAAAACAATCCGCATAGTAGTAAAGGTCTGCCGGGTAACTCAGGTTCAGAAAGGATAAAAGGTCCAAATAAGAAAGCACAGGTGTCCCCAATGTTTCCTAACTCCCCAAGGACCTTCACACCTTCGATCAGGACACCGATGCTGGGTTATCTTCAGGCTCCGTGCCCTCCTTCAGTATGACATACACCCATCATTTTGCTCCATGAAAGCACTGGCCTTGAGGTCTGTGTTCTGTGGGATGTAATAGGTAAAATGTTTTATGTTTGCTTGAAGCTATGACGTCATTTCAGCTCATAGATTAAAATGGTCAGTCCAAACTTACATACAAACTAATAAAACACTTACGAATATTATAATTAATTTATACCAAGTCTGTTCTGACCCCCCCACAAATTCCTTTTACACACTGCACCTTAAATACCTCAACTTTATCATCATTAATTTCTCCTCTGAATTTATCATACCAGGTAGGGATGTAACAATACACTCGAACGAATTGACGATTTAAAGTTTACGATATGATTTCCTCACTATTTTTTTAACAGAATGAAATGACTGAAAAACATTACTTTTATATAAATTGTGCAAAACAAAGAGATGTGTCCTCTTACCAAAAGTGCAACTAAAATAGTATTTTATCTTAAAAAAAAAAAAAAAAAAAAAAAAAGAAAGGCCTGTTTTTTTTGCTGAGGCCATATGATTACATTTACATGATTTAAAATTAACTTATAACAATTTCTCACCACTCATTTGCTTTTTTAACGACAAAAAGAAGAAACAGAAGGATATTTCATAATAATATTGAACGAAACACAAGTTTACGGAGCAGGACCCAAATGCAACATGAAGTCCCTTATCCAACTATGGCTATGGTGTCTCAAAGCGCAGCAATCTCTTCTGTCTCTTTAGGCCCAGACTTTTAAACGTCCCGGTGTTGGAATCCTTTCCAGTGAAATACAGCCACAGGAAAGACCATTTAGCTGCCAGCATTTAACTGTGTTTAAGCAAGCTAAGGTTACTTGCTGTATGTTAAGTAATGTTAAGAGTCAAGCCCTAGGCGGTTGCATCGTGTGTGAGATAGATTGATTCTTTTTTTTTTTCTATCTCAACAGGTTGTAATCTTAACACATTTAAATTGATTTTTAACTGATTCATGATGAATCGTCCTTACAAGCAAGTAAATATGTGCTCTTTCCAACTGGTTAACAGCTTCTTTGCTAAACATACGTAACTCACCATATAATCCTTGACAATTTTCTCGTGGTCTTCGTTCAAGTAGATTCACAAGGACTTGAGGACACGTGCTCGTCTCGTATGAATTGTGTCATCCTGAGGGGGGAAAAAGGAAACTCCTTTAGGCAATATCCTTCATCTTCACGCAGAATGAAAGTGATTTCAGTTTGCAAAAATAATTAAACACTGCATTTCAGCTAAATCACTAATCCTCTAATGTTGGTGTGTGTACATATGGCACCAGATAAACAAACAATGTGATAAAAAATATTAACTTACCAATGTATTTTGTGTACGTCTCAGAGCATGGGGACAGAACTTGTTCTAAATTACTTGCCTGTAGAAATAAAAGGTGAATGAATTTTTGGTTACAAAATATAAATACTTAAATGTTGAAAACATAAGCAATATTTATGTTTCAAATAGGCATTTCAGTATCTGTAGTTACACATAACAGACGTTACTCAAGCGTAATCTTTGCTCTCAAAGTACAACACTCACTTAACATATAAAAACAGAAATGACGGTAAAAAAGAATACTGTTAAGTGTACAGTATAACAATACAATTTGACACAAAATAGAGGTAAGGAATAGTGCAATATCAGTCAGTATAGTCTGAGATTAAGAAAAAAGCTAATTATATTAACCCAAATAGAGATAATGAAATCAATTTCAAGAATGGCCAAATGAATTCCATGACTGACCAGTGAAAACGTAATACCAAGGAAACAATCATACTTATGATCTAATCTTAGGTTAGAGGCAGACAAATCACATGTAATTAATTTTGAAGCTACAGATTTATCTTTAACTTGCTTCTGTTGTTAGCTACCTTGCCAGAGTTGCTGAGACAGACCTGTTGCCCTACAGTTTAAATTGTACAGTATTTAGCCAGACCCCTAACCAAAAGTCTCAAGGAAGGCGTGCGCGCGCGCGCACACACACACACACACACACACACTGCTAGAGTAGCACGGTAGTCGTCACACTCTGTTGTAAAAAAACAAAAAAAAAACATAAAAAGTTACAATTAAAAACGAGTCCGCAAACGTATTAGCTACAGCCTTGCGCTATAGCTTGAGCTTATCCTGGCATTAAAAGTTATGGTCACTTAAGCCTAGCTAACGTTAACCGCTCAAAACCATGTTCAAAATACATTTGACTGTGGCTACAACTAGTTGCTGGCACTCTTCCTGCCCCGCACACAAACTTGGTTGTACGTTTTATTTTTTTATCGCCATTTCTTTTTACATGCAGCCAAAAAACTATTACGAGAAATAATGTACCCGGGGTGTAAATTATTGAAACCTAGTAAGGCGCAGTTGAGCCAACGTCAACTACCTAACGTTAGCTAGCTAACTGAGAAAGAGTGACACACATTATATTGTAACGTTAGGCCTAGAGAAAACAACTGCACTGAGAAACGTCTCACAAGGGCCAATGACTATTATTACTCACCAAGTTAAATTAAATAAATTCATGTTTAAATATAGTGTATGTATTACTTACACTTGGATGGAGGATGGGAAACAACGGAGCTGTAGCTGGTCATTCTGTGTCCGTTAAAGCTGTGTCCTGTCCAACGTCAGCGTCATGTCCCAGCTTCCCATTCATTTCATTCATGTAGCATCGCGGGAAGCAGGGCGTCGAATCGCCCGCTCATTCTCATGTAGTTGAATCAGTTTAATCCAACCAACGTTGTGCAAATGAGTAGTGGCCGGCTCGGCTTGCCGCCTCTCAAAATCTAACGAAAATCTTTCAAACTGACCTTTGTCGATCTGAAATGAAGACAGATTCAGCAACTGTATGGCCTATTTCTCGCTTAAAATGTTTTCAGAAAAACGTTTCGGTGGACTATTTTCGTAAAATACGAGATTGTATACTCCGATCGAGCCGCCATTAAGGTTCATTTCAAATTTGGGAGTAGCCAGATCCACGTGACGCGTTCGTCCAATCAGCTGCCGGTCAAGCTGACAGTATAAGCGGCCGTTGTTTCGATTAATCCACTTCTCATTGCATTGATCTGTATGATAAAAATTCATCTGAATTTTCTTTTAATCACGTTTTACAGACAAGAATGAATCATTTAATGAAGATAAACACCATTCATTCATGTAATTCAAGCAAACTCCTAATTTGTTAATCAAACACATGCCCAAGTTTGTTTTTTGAGTGTATTGCCCTCACATGTGAATAAAACCTCAAGATACTTCTTTACTTGGGGCAGCATATTGAACTCAACTCAGTGGGGGGCATTCCATTGTTTTCCAGCAAAGTATTGTTCGATGGCCTCAGACTTGGAGGTGCAAGCTCAGTGATGTTAGAGTAACACTGAGGCTAATAATGAGACAAAAAAGCAGTATAAGGGCAATTTTTTTTAACATTGGAACACTATCACTATTTAAAATGCAGGAAACTTGAAATCATGGCCTGTTTCATGGTAACATGTTCATTATAAGGCCCTCTTTATTCCTAGCTGAGTTGCCATGATTAAGGAAAGTAATAAAATACATGCCAATTGAGACACTATTTCCTTTATCTGTTCCCCCCACTTCTATTTTATACTCAGTATGTCTGCCAGGTACAACTTTGTATCACTCCAATCACATCACACAAACAAATGACTTACTGTGTGACTCACACAGACTTTAATTACTTTTACAGGAGTCCCGAAGGTCGACTAGAGATGATAGCAATGACTCTTTTCTAACTTCGGATGAAGTCAGTGTAATATGCCGGGCTGTTATATGTCAGGTTATCACCATTAACAAGGCTGGAAGACACTATCATCCTATCATGCTGCTTCTAAATCACTGCATGGGAGTCAAGGGAGGAGTTGGAGAGGAATGGACTGACTCAACCCCAAAGACAATTAAAGGTTGGAGAATAAAAGTGAAATCAAAAAATGCTGTCATCTGAAAGTGCGTGTGTAAAAATTGTTGACCTCCCTTTAACAGCTGGCCAATATTAAGTATCTTTAGCTTTTAAGGCAATGTAGAGAATGTAAGGGAAATGTGAATAATTCTATTGCTCAGAAGCGTATGCAACAATTTAAAAAGGGGCATCACCAAAACTAGTAGGATACATCCTCTGGGAACCATGAACATATGTACAAAATTCCATGGCAATCGTTTCAAGAGTGAAGATATTTCAGACTGAACCAAAGTGCTGCTAGCATGGCTAAAAGATATTCAGTGATAGTCCACTGCACACGTTGTCCAATGAGAAGTCTGAAAAGATGTCAAAAGACAGATGTCTATATTTTTTTAAATGTAATAAAATAAAATGTCTGATTTAATTTAGAATAAAGTAGTTGTGTGTTTACCATCAACCATTTTTCATCCTATGAGGTCACGTATTTATGTTGTTAAATTCACTGCTACAGCAGCACTCTGTAGTCTTGCATCAGTCAAAACCTCTCCCTGTCTTCAGCATGTACAGATCAACATTTAACGAGAGCCACATGCAGTAACCACATCAGCCCAATTTTAAAATGTTTGTGCTGGTTACAGTGCAGATTTAAGTCAAGTCAAATGCTTTGCTTGCTTTTTGTGAGTGCCACTAAAGGTAAACTCCACAAGCCACCTTATAAGTTTAGATTTTGATTCATAATCATATAATTATATATCTACCTATAGTTGCATGTCAAACAAGAACGTCTAGCAGCTAATGTAGCATGAAGTTTGTAATAGATTGGATAATTGCTGTGTTCAAAGTGAGCCTACAGTCACCTACTGCACAAGGCCCATAATTCCTAGCTACACCCCTGTTGCCAATGTCCATAACAGTATACTTTTAGATTTTTGATATGGAACTCAAAACTTATATCTGGTGGTACACTTCACTAGGCACCATCTATTAAACCCATGGATAGACTATACCAGAAATAATATTTGCACACAACCACACACAAATGCGCTCACATCAACATGCACAGCAGATACACACTCTGCTGTAAGCAGGCAGCTCATAGTTCAACCTAATGTTTGTCATTGCTGTCTGCTTAGATTAGACAGAGACTTGATCCCCCTGGGACGTAACAGTAAAGTTACACACAGGCACACACACGCTCACACACAGTCATATCTTAGCAGAGGTGGCATGGTTTGCATGCAATTCATGACTGATGATTTTAAATGAACCTCATAATTACCTCTGTGCTCGTCCCTGCGCGCACATACCCAGAGCCTGACAAGGTGAAATGTATTGAAAGTGAGGGAGATTGAGAAAGACGGAAAAAAGGAGAGAAAGACAACCATTCCGAGTTTAAACTGCTCATATTATGCTCATTTTCAGGTTCATAATTGTATTTAGAGGTTATATCAGAATATGTTTACATGGTTTAAATTTAAAAAAACACTATATTTTTGTTATACATTGCTGCAGCTCCTCTTTTCACCCTGTGTGTTGAGCTCTCTGTTTTAGCTACAGAGTGAGGCATCTCACTTCTGTTCCATCTTTGTTGGAAATTGCACATGCTCAGTTCCTAGGTAAGGACTACTAGCCAGTCAGAAGCAGAGTATGAGTCAAGCATTATAACGCGTGTTACAAAGTGACCCACGTTTGTCTCTGAAGTAAAGGCTATTACTATAGAGCTGTTTGGAGCAGTTTGTGAACAGTGTTTCTGTTGGAGATGGTAAGTTCCTTTGGGGTGGACTTTTGGCTTTTTCCCTTTGTAAACCTATAACATGCACAAAAAAGATATACAACACAATAAAGGTAAGGGAAAAAGCCAAAAAGCATACTTTAAGTGTGTGTGCATTTGTGTAACTCCTCCAGGATTCCCACTTTAAATCAGGTCTTACTAAAACAGCCTTATTTCTGCCACATTCAACCACCGCTGGACTCCCAGGTTATCACAATAACAATAAATCCCTTCACTCTCTGGCTCTACAGACTGCTGTGTGTGTGGGCGTGTGTGTGTTTGTGTGTAAGTGATATAGTGTCTCTGGCTTTGGAAACTCATTTGGAGTGTTCCAATGCTGTCCACTGGAGGGAGGAGACATGGGCTTGCCACAGCAACAAGTCATTCGGAGGCTGGTGCCAGTTAACTCTCCCATCAAAGAGACTATGACTCCCTCCCACTGTGCATGCATGTCCAAAGCATTGATCATCTACTATAAGATGTCCATTGGGCCTCATCAAACTGACAAGCTGCCGTGATCAGAAACCATGCTATCGGCACGCCGGGGGCTGAATAATTTGCAAAAGATTAAACTGCAGGTCTTGTTGGTGGTCATTTTAGACATACGTTTGTTACAAGCAGAATCACTAATGTGTCTTCTTACATAATAAGAATCAGAAAGACTCATGCAGTTAGACAGTGTTAAGATCCTCCCAGGGTTGTTCTTTTTTCCACGCATAGGAGTCAGTTGGGCCAAAGTTGCCTTCAAAGTAAACTAAGCTAGTGTTCTATAAAAGCTCAAATTTAGTAATGAGATATTAATGTCAGCATGCTAACTTGCTCACAGTGACAAGGCTAACATGCCGATGTTAAGCAGGTATAATCAGTAGACGATTAAAGGGAGGTTAAAGGAACACGCCGACTTATTGGGAATTAAGCTTATTCACCGTAACCCCCAGAGTAAGACAAGTCGATACATACCCTTCTCAACCTCGTGCGTGCTTTAACGCTGCCTCACGGTTACGGCATTAGCTTAGCCCAGCACAGATCCTGCAGGTAACTGGTTCCAACTAGCCTACTGCTCCAAATTGTGACAACAGTGACAAAATAACGCCAACATGTTCCTGTTTACATGTTGTGATTTGTATAGTCACAGCGTGTACAAAAAACAACGTAACATGAGACACAGCCATCTTCTAACAGTAAACAAACCGGGAACTATATTCTCAGACAGGCTTGATGCAAGCATATCGCTCCGCCCAAGTACTATATTCTTCTGCCTGAGAATATAGTTCCCGGTTTCTTTATAGTTAGAAGACGGCTGTGTCTCATGTTACGTTGTTTTTTGTGCATGCTGTGACTCTATAAATCACAACATGTAAATAGGAACATGTTGCCGTTATTTTGTCACTTATTCGGATCAGTAGGATTACTGGAACCATTCACCTGATGTTCTGTGCTGGCCTGATGCCGCTGGAGCCGTCAGACAGCATTACAGCACGCACGGAGATGAGAAGGGTATGTATGGACTAGTCTAACTCTGGGGGTTACGGTGAATAAGCTAAATTCCCAATAAGTCGGCGTGTTCCTTTAAGGGGGAAGCCATACTCCTTATTAGCACAATTACCAAAATGAATGCCTCTTGTTAACCTGCAATCCCCCTTTCCATCCATAAGTGGCAGAGAGAGTGCAGGGGAAGAAGGGTTGTTTAGTTGGATATGTTAGCATAGTCTGCCTGACTTGATCCTTTATCTTACTGAGGTTTGGCAAAGTTAAAATCTATGGCCCTGACCATGGCTCTGACATTTCAGTATCTCTATAAATCCATTGTGCTGTTCATGGTGCTGAAGTAGCAGATGGATTTGAAATTGCGAGTGTTTCTCTGAGCTCCGCCCTTCTGTCAGTTTTTTTTTAGCCATTTAGATACACCAATATTCCAAAAGACTGGAAGAGCAAAGGAATGGCTTTTCCTTATCTTAACCACCTGTTGGTTAATAATTATTTAACTGTCTAAACCCTTGTGTTGACTTCGGGTCAAATTGACCCGTTTTCAATTTTTGTTTTATATCATAAAATATGGGACATAGAAATAAGCGCTGAAAATGTGTAGACGAAAAATTTTACAATTTCAAATGTTGGAAAAAGCAAAAACAAACTGTGAAAAAAAGGCGTCAAAAACCTTGGAAAAAAATGTGTCAACCTTTTTTCAAGGTTGACGGGAAGACAACACAAGGGTAAAAAGAACATTGAGAAGCACCTAGCTCCAGTGAGCAGCATGACGCCCTAGAAAGTACTACTACCTACTGTCAGAAATGTAGGGGTTATTTTTGATCAGGATATATCCTTTAACACCCATCTAAAACAAACCTCAAGAACAGCCTTTTTTCATCTTCGTAACATTGCTAAAATTAGGAATATCCTGTCTCAAAACGAGGCTGAAAAACTAGTCCATGCATTCGTTACTTCCAGGCTGGACTATTGTAATTCCCTACTGTCAGGTTGCTCAAATAAGTCCCTTAAAGGGGTGATAGAATGCAAAACCGATTTTACCCTGTCATAGTTGAATAACGACAGTTCGGTGGGTAAATAGGACATACATAGAAGCTCAAAGTCCCACTGACACCCCTTTACTATGAAAATTTCATATTTTGAAACTGCCGCTGAAAACGGGCGAATCCCAACAAAGCTGGAAGTTGACGTCAACCTCCCAAAAACCGGAACCTTTGTCAGCCCATGGGTGTATTAAGAGAACGGTCACGCCCCAACATTTACATAGGCTACACAACTGACTTGAGATCAGGTAGTCTTCCGAATCTAGGTCGCGCAGATCTCTGCTATTCCATTACAAAATTCACTTTGAGCCTACATATGTAAGGATCAAATATGGGCCGTTTTACGAAAATGGTTGGCTAATTGCAAATTTTGTCCGACTGTGTGTTGGAGTTCAGCGCCGGTGCTGCCTGTGTTGCTGCCTCGCCGCCTGGCCTGCCTTCCTTTACACACCCCGGCCTGCTCTGATGTACTTGGAGCTCCGTCACGACTGGCAGCCCACAGCACTCCATACCCGCTCAAAGTCACCGGTTTTAGGATAATGGACTACTAAACGCTGGTGCTCTGACAGAGCTCGAGGGCCTGCAGCTCCCCTCTTCCTGCTAGCTAAATGCCCGGTGTGTGTGAGTGAGAGCACGGTCAGCGAGCTTGTTAGGCCAGCAATCTGTTACCACAGGTTCCAGTTAATCTTTTAATGTGTGTAATTATAATGTGTTGAGTTATTTAAACAAACGATTGGGGAAATAAACGCCGCTTGTCCGTGAGTCTCATTGATAGAGCCTGCGGCTGGATGTAGCTCTATCAATGAGAGCTAGCTCCTCCTAGAATTCCTCTGAAATTCACAAATATTCATTAACTTTAAATTGGACACCGTGTTAGCTTTATAAGACATTTACGGAGATCTTGTATAAGTGGCGTGATGAAATTCAAACTGTAAACATACAGAAATTACGCCAGAAATGAAGTTACAGTAACTATCCGTGATTTGTAGCTAGCTACACATAGCTAGGATTGAAGGGACAGTCATAGCTAAGGAAACCCCCACTGTTTACAAAAATTCATCAATTTGAAATCGGACACCGTTGTTAGCTTTATAAGACATTTAGGGAGATCTTGTATAAGTGGCGTGATGAAATTCAAACTGTAAATATATGGAAATTACGCCAAAAATGAAGCCAGGGGAGAGTTTCAAGCCCGAACAAGCTACCTCTCCTTATGACCTGTCTCTCTTAGTTACGCTGTTATAGTTTTAGACTGCCAGGGGACTTCCTTCCTTCCTTTGACACACTGAGCTGCTCTCTCCTCTCCCGCTCTCTCCTCTCCCTTTCTATTACCATTTGTGTGCATCCCGTTCCAGAAATGCTTGTTATTAATCCTAGCTTCTGGAGAGTTTACTCCCCAAAGTCCTTATGTTTTTTCACCCAGCGTATTTCCTTGGAGAACGTTGGCACCAAGATCCTGGTTGCAGCTGTCGCTGTGGTCCTGCTGCACTCCCTGTTGAGCTCAGCGGTGCCCTGCAATGTCATGCTGCGTCCTGCTGAACCCTGCTGCTTCCTGCTGAACCCTGCTGCTTCCTGCTGAACCCTGCTGCTTCCTTCTGCTTCCTGCTGAACCCTGCTGCTTCCTGCTACATCCATCCATGCTCTGCTGGACCACGCTACATCCTGTAACGCCCTGCAGCACAATGATATGCACTGATACTACGACTACCATTTGAAGTTTCCATTATTAATGTGACTATCATTGCCACTGTTCATCACACCCCCAACCGGCACCGTCAGACGACGCCTACCAAGAGCCTGGGTCTGTCCAAGGTTACTTCCCAAGAGGGAGTTTTTCCTCGCCACTGTCGCACTGCTTGCTCTTCAGGGAATTACTGTAATTGTTGGGGCTTTGTAAATTATAGTGTGGTCTAGACCTACTCTATCTGTAAAGTGTCTCAAGATAACTTGTGTTATAATTTGATACTATAAATAAAATTTAATTGAAAGACTTAAAGACATCATCCACTCCTGGCTGTATATTCAAGGGACAGGATGAAGCCATTCTAGACTCCCCTCTCATGTCAGTGCGTCATGGCTGTGCCCTGCTTTTGACAGAAATGAGAGAAGCTGATTTGATTGGACATGATTGACAACCCTGTCACATCCACCAGTAATATCTTATGCCTGATTTACTCCCTTTCAAAACAGCACCTCTGCTGTGCCAACATATGTTGTCACTACTGATCAAAGGTCTGTTGGACATTGTCAACTGTTCTGGCACCTGATGCACACCATTAATTCTGGTTATGTTTTGCATTCCGTCTTTCCTGTTTCTAATAGTGATAAGAAGACTGTTTCTTTAAGTAATCCATTCTGTGTCGTTTACCCAACCCTGAATCATGAACTCTTTTGGTTCATCCCAAGCTTGTTAACTATCTCACAACCCCTGGCAGTAGGCTACTTGATTTCAAGTACAGAACCATAATGATGATGATGTGAGTATATGAGTTAGCATGTTTGTGGAAAACTTTGTCTATATGTACACACGTGTATCTGTTGGGTGAGTGGAAGCCACCAAATCTAGTTTAAGGGCCCTATTTTAACGATCTGAAACGCAAGTATGAAACGCAAAACGCAAGTAGCTTTGTGGGCGGATCTCGAGCGCTGTTGCTATTATACCCGCGGCATCAATGAGTCTTGCGCACGACGCAAATCTAAAATGGGTTGGTCTGAAGTAGCTAGGTGTGGTTTGGGCGTAACGTGCAATAAACCAATCAGAGCGTCATCTCACATTCCCTTTAAGAGCAGGCGCGCTTGTTCCATGGTGGATTGCTATTATGACGGCGGATTTGCCTGGTGCACGCCAGTGGAAGCTGTCCGGGATGCGGCAAAGTAATAAATGCCGTCTTGGCCGGGTAGCGATGTTGCTGCGGCCTCTCCGGCGCATCTCCTCAAGGCTGGAGAGGATTGCTGCAGCCATGGAGCGTGGGCCTCCAAACGCACCACCTGCTCCTGTTGTGCCCCTTCCTCTTCCCCCTACACCATCTCCGTCCACCCGCTTCATCAGGAGCATATCGTGCATTACTCCCGGACCAGATCCTGCCGTGGTTCAACACCACGTCTCCTTAAGTCCTCTAATATTTCCTCATTTATGTCATCAACACATCCACGATTCATGGAAATGTTGTATAAATCCCAACAAGCCACGAAGAATGCTGCGACTTTTTGAGGACTTTACTGTAAAGTGCCTCCTGACCTATCCAAACACCTGAAGCGCATTTCCAGTAATATTTTTCCTTGTAATTATGTATGGTTTGCAAAAATGGGAACTGCTGCATCCGTTTAGATGAGAGAAGTGTATGCGCATTGTGCACACGCTACATTATGGCCAAGCATGCGCCCCTAAAATAGCATCTGAATAATGCGCTACTGACTTTAGACTAGCGCCACTGACTTTAGACCAGGCTTTTCCTGGTCGTTGGCGGAATTGTTTTCTGAAACTGCAAAATAGTACCAAGTAACGTTTGCGCCGGAACAAGCCTCCCCTTTTTGCTGAACCGCCCCCAGGAGCGCAAATACATTCCCTATTTTACCGACGTGCGTCTGTGGAGGGAAAAGTCTGCCGTGCATCGGGTGCAAAATAGGAATGATACATGCGTCGGTGTACAAAGGCATTTGCGCTGGGTGCAAGATAGGGCCCTGCTGGAGCTGCTCCCCCCGCGACCCGACACCGGATAAGCGGACGAAGATGGATGGATGGATGGATGGATAGGGCCCTAAGAATCAGTGTTCATTGTTCCGTCTGGAGCCAGTTAGATAACCTGAAGGCAGCACACACACACACACACACACACACACACACACACACACACACAATGTTTTGATACAGAGAAGCTCTGTCCATTTGGTGTCAATGATGAGATTCCTGAAGAATGTGCGCACACACACACACACACACACACACACAAATGCACATGATTATAAATTCCTCATAACTGTCACTAAATCATACTAATTCTGTCACGCATCAACCCTCTTTGTCCTGTTCCACCCACCCACCCACACACACATATAAATATGCTGTTGGCGTAGGTAATGATGATGTTATTTGATAGAGTTCTGATCTGTGTCTGCCACACGCAAGCGTCCGTGGTCCAAATCATGTAATGTATCAAATGTGTCCACAGAGAAGAAGGCACCAGCACACACACACACACACACACACACACACACACACACACCAACACCACAGTTCGAAGCATAGATGATATCAATCACTTCATTGGCATTCTTACACTGTAACATACTCTCCCACAATAAAACTGTATGTGCGGCTGACCACAGATTCTGTTGGCCAAAGACTCAGGAATGTGACAATATCCCAGGGAAATACATTCAGGTCTGAAACACATTGCCAGCAACCAACACTAGTTAACCTTCATTAATGTTGCAGGTCAATTTGAACCATTTCTGTCTTTGAGTTGTCTGAAATACTGGTTAATATCTTCTTTCCTCTCCTTTGACTTTTTACTAATTTAGGGATACAACCTTAGTTGTACAATGTGGACACACATACACACTTACCGAGTGTCTCCTTTTAGATATTTTTCACATTAAAGAAACCCAAACATGAAAATTATTTACATTAGTAGTAGATGATGGACTTATTTCCATTCTGATTCTCCTTGATCTCAGTGCAGCCTTTGATACCATCTCCCACCATCTTCTCCTGGAATGTTTTGCCAATATCGGAGTGTGGGGCAGTGTTCACCAGTGGTTCACCTCCTATCTCTCTGGAAGGACACAGTACGTGCAAATAATGAGTTGGAAGTCTGAGAGTAGGGTTGTGACAAGAGGGTGCCCCAGGGGTCTGTGTTGGGCCCTCTGTTGTTCATTATCTACCCTCTACCACTTGGCACTATCCTCAGGCAACATGGTGTTCAATTTCACTGCTATGCTGATGACACCCAGTTCTACTTATCTACAAAACCCACTGCCACTCTTCCACCAGCTGTAATCACTGCCTGCCTCCATGACATAAACTTGTGGATGACACAAAACTACCTGAAGCTGAATAACAGTAAGACTGAGCTGCTAGTGGTTGGGTCCAAATCAGCTCTTGCTAAGATGAAACCTTTCACCCAATACACTCTCATTTAGTGCACACATACACAGTATGTCTCAAAGTGTCTTTTTCCATCTAAGAAACATTGCACGGCTTCGCCCAGCACTCACCCAGCAGAGTGCAGAAGTCCTTGTCAATGCATATGTAACATCCCGCCTTGACTACTGTAATTCCATCTTGTCTGGAATCCCTAATAAGCTACTCCACCGGCTCCAACTCATTCAGAATTCTGCAGCGAGGATTATAACATGCTCCACATCCACTGGCCATGTAACACCATTGCTTATGCAACTGCACTGGCGTCCAGTTGCCTACAGCATATGTTTCAAAGTCCTGCTCCTGGCATACAAGGCCCTACACAATTATACCCCACCTACCTCACTGACCTCCTGGAAGTTTACACCCCTGCCCGCTCACTGAGATCCTCAGCAGGCCTACTGCATGTCCCTAGTATGAACCTCAGCACCCTGGGAGAGAGGGCTTTCAGCTACACCACCCCCAAGCTGTGGAATTCACTGCCAGACCACATCAGACACTGTGACTCAATTACTGACTTCAAAAACATATCTCTTCAAGATGTCTTATGGACTGACTGATTAACTTTTTTTTTTTATGAGATGACAATAATAATCCTAGCTTCTGGGGAGTTTACTCCCTGGAGTCCTTATGATTTTTCACCCAGCATATTTCCTTGGAGAACGTTGGCACCAAGATCCTGGTTGCAGCTGTCGCCGTGGTCCTGCTGCACTCCCTGCTGAGCTCAGCGGTGCCCTGCAATGTCATGCTGCTTCCTGCTGAACCCTGCTGCTTCCTGCTACGTCCATCCATGCTCTGCTGGGCCACGCTACATCCTGTAACGCCCTGCAGCGCCCTGATATGACATGAACTACTACGACTACCATTTGAAGTCACTGTTCCATTATTAATTTGACTATTATCGCCACTGTTCATTATATCCCCAACCGGCCCGTCAGACACCACCTACCAAGAGCCTGGGTCTGTCCGAGGTTTCTTCCCAAGAGGGAGTTTTTCCTCGCCACTGTCGCACTGCTTGCTCTTGAGGGAATTACTGTAATTGTTGGGGCTTTGTAAATTATAGAGTGTGGTCTAGACCTACTCTATCTGTAAAGTGTCTCTAGATAACTCTTGTTATGATTTGATACTATAAATAAAATTGAATTGAATAATTTTAACAATGTTTGACGATTGTTTGTTTGTGAAGTGACCTTGGGTGTCATGAAAGGCGCTTTAAATAAAATGTATTATTATTATTATTATTATTATTATTATTATTATTATTATTATTATTATTATTTGTAGTAGTAGTAGTTAAATACTGTGTAGTAAGAGTAACTCTAGTATCTAGTCTGGTAACATTTGTAATAATTATAACTCTTTTACTTCTTGTACACGGATGTGCTACTTACCATTATCATTGTTCATATGTTCATTATCATTTTATTTTGGCTTTTTTGTTTGAGCACTTCATAACTTTGTTTTTAAAAAGCAGATTATTAGTAAATGTAATTGTGTTGCATCGATAGAGAGAAACACATTATCTGACATTGAATACTGCTGTGATTACACAATCTGACACCAACACACCCTTAAAGACACCCATATTTCTGCACATATCCGGGTAATCATGTACAGACAGATACAAGCATTCACCCCGAGAAAATTGAAACTGCTTTTTTCACAGAGGTGTTTATGCTGGCATGATTGGTGCCCGCAGAGCCGCAGGCCCTTACTGCTGTTTCTTCACCCAATAAAACAAAAATCTGTTGACATTGATCTGGACTTAAGTATCCCAACGGTATGTATACAGACATACTATATACAGTATACATGGAGTGGAGACCAGAGTAGTTTCTGTTGTAAAAGTTTTTTGACATGTGAACGGACTATAGTTCACTAGTAACTAAAGTAAATATAGGTCAAATATTAGTGCTTATTGATGTTTTTTGACCTCATCATTACTTTATTCAACTAAGATTTCCTCAACCTATACCCGCAAACATTTTGAGTTATTGAAAGTGTTTGGTAGGTGTTTTCTGGGGGGGAAAAAGAACAGGAAGTGATGTATTTCATCCATGTTCATGTGTTTGAACACTAAAGGCAGTGGGCAGCGTCAGACACCATACGGAACGTTCATCAACACAAAATACAAAGAAAGAGATCCCACAATATTACATTAAGAGACTGTCCTTGATGTAGTGCAAGGAATTAGAGGACCCAAATGCAGAGAGCAGGCTGACGTTCAGTTACTTGAAGGTTTATTTCACAAAAAACAAAGTTCATACAAAAGAGTCCAGAACAAAGCAGGCGAAAAACTCACTCCAAAAGTGGAGAGACCAGAGAACAGGATATTCAAAACCCAAACACAGAGACCACAGGGAATAATGATGGGAACAAACAAACTGGCAGGAACAAACACAAAATGATCTGACACAGGACAGGGGGGAAGACAAAGACTAAATAAACAGGGTAGCGAGGTAACAAGAGGCAGGTGACACAAGGGCTGGGAAACAGGTGAGAAACATCAGGCAATCACGAGGGCGGGAAAACACAGGAAGTAAAACTAGACAAGACAGCACAGAAAACCAGAGTATCACAATAAAACAGGAAACAGAACATAATACAAAACAAGAGCATTAATTACACAATCACAAGGAGACAAGACATATAACCAAGATACCAGATACAAATGGAGCAAAATACAAAGCAAAATACTGAAACCATAACAGTCCTCCCCCGAAAAAAGAACTTCATAAGTTGTTTGTACAATCAGCAATTATGACCCATGTTTACGGTTTATTTTATTTTTTATTTAGCTTCAGTAAAGCTCTAGGCAGTGACAGCATGAGTGCCTGCCCTCCACATCACACAACCAACTTAGCTCTGCTGTTCTTTGTTAAGCTTCCTGTTCTAGACATTTCATAGTGTGAGAGCTGGCAACTGTACAGTAAATATACTGTTTTTCTATCATCATGTTCTTCTATCTGGCATACCTCATTGTGTCTTTCAAACATTTGAAACAGTATTGGTATGGTTTATCACTATGAAATATGTAGAAGCTTTACCTATCAACTTTATGTATCAATGCCTATGTTGACCCTTGTGGATCTGAAACACTGCTGTTGGATGATAAGATGTACCTTTAATGATCCGTAGCAGGGAAATTCAGTTGTTGCAGCAGTACAACAGAAATAAATAATAAGAGGTACAAAGACTACACTACACTACAAATATCTGTGTATTAACAGTTGTATGTCTGTATATTTTAACAGAAATTGTCCATACAACAAGATTCACAGTTGTATTTCTGTTTATTTACATTTTAAATTGCATAATCTCTGCTCCAACAACTTTAGGCGGCCTTGGAGGCAAAAGCGACACAATTTTATTTTATCTGTCTGCAAAAAAAACTTTGAAAGCGTAAAAAAATGCCAAAAGGGTAAAAACAAAAGCTTTGAAGCAAGTGTAAAAAAAGCTTTAATTAATTAAAGTACAGATTTTTCTTCAGAGCTTTACTAACTGAGCCTGAGAGAATTTCAAATAACAGAAAATGTTCTGTATTTTTACTGTAGCTACACACACAATTTCTCGGGTAATGAGCTGCAAGAACTTTTTTCTGTTATTTTAGGGATTTATTTCTCAAAGAGTATACACCATAACGTTGTAGCCTAAAATATGTAATTATGATATAGGATGCAACACAATGCCAACACATTTCAAAGGACGTACTCCCTCCATGGCTGGTGGTTGTCATTGGGGAGTACCAGCCTCCCTGTCATCTTGTCATCAGACTGAGTGACACCACGACACACATGCACGCACACACACACACACACACACACACACACACACACACACATATCAGCTCTTGCAGCTATTGCCAGCCGGACATCTGAGGAGGTTCTGATGGCCGCTGGCCTGTCTTGGTTTCCCATGGTTCAGTGTGTTTTTACGAGCAACTGGAAGCCATTATGAAGATGAGGTTGCCGAGCAGAGCAGAGCAGTCCTCTCACAGTGATGACAGGCTTCTCAGTCTGGGTCCCCTTCCCTCCCAACCTAAATTAAACACAAATGGCCTCTATGCTGTCACACACACATTCTCTGTACACAGTGATATGCACATGTATTCACACACAAAACATGCATAGTGCCACCTTGCCATGCAAACACTCTGTCCACCACATGTTCTGTAAGCAGATCTACAGCGTCCAAGAATGTTTCACACATGACTTAAACCAACACGTTTAATTTACATAAATGGAGAGGGAATGGATTTCCTGCAAGTTATTTGTTTTAAATAAGGTTCATATTAACGCTTCCAGCATTTTTTCCAGCACAAATTGAATACTTGAAAGTGTAAGTTTTAAAGTCAGTAATTTACATTATTCATGTAAATATCAATGTCAATATTTTAGTTAACCCAACTGTAAACCACAACAGACTTTCATTAATTACATTTACTGTATTAAAGTAACAAACATAATCAATTAAATTTATTTATAGTAACAAATCATAACAGAAGTTATCTCAGGACACTGACAGCATATACTGTAGGTCTAGACCATACTTTATAATTTACAGAAACCAGTGGTTGAATGTACTTAAGTACATTTACTTCTAGCCTCTGGGTGGGAATGTCCCAGCGCTCAACATAAATCTAGTACTTCATCATGTACTATATACTTGGAAAACGTAATGGCTGTCCAAAATGCACTCTTCTTAACTCTGATGGGTTACCGGGCTGTAGCGATGCCCAACAAAGCTGGAGAGAAAAAGACAGCTCACAGCCAAACTCTTAGTGTTTCTTCTGCCATCCATTAACATCAGTACAACAACAACATTTTCTTTTCTTTTTAATTCAGGCTACTATTAAAATATTATGTTTGCCATTATATAATTTGTTTGTTTTTTCAGAACTGTGTTCAATGTAGTCAGATTAGAAAACTTCAAATAAAACTCACCACAAGAAAAACTAGAAGACATGACTAATGCCTTACAAACGGTGGTTCGTTGACAAACATTGCATTGATTGATGATTGAATTGGATCTGCTTCAAATATTTAATTGAATCAATTCAGTTGAAAGGCTTTGAAGATGTGTAAAGAAAATGTTATGTAAACTATGATATTGAGGCCCTGATATATGACCTAATTTCTGAAGGCTTGGTTATATTTGAGCATGACACAGCGGCTCAGTTCTCCATATACGGCACACGTGTTACAAGCATGCAAGGAGACTTCTATGCTCAATGCATTGTTCGTTGCAGTATTCTCCGAAACACCAGGGTGCGTAAAAATGGAATAATCTGTGAATAAGAAAGTAGTAGAGAAGAAGAGAGCGGAAGTAAAGGAAAGTGGTAACAGTTGTAAATAAATATATGATCGCCAAACATCTAATTATTAAATTAAGAATTGCGTTGGTTCATGCAGGACACAAAAGTCATATCACAGTCATTCTCACATCAAGGCAATCTCCCTTCTCAATGCATTCTCATGAACAGGTCCGTATTATATTGTATGAAAATGTAGTCACACCAAAACGTGTGATATCCTATGAAATTAAGAGACCGCCAGCTGGTCACGTGATGCCGGCTGGTCATGTGACGCTGGCTGGCTACGAGCTCCATGATGCCGAGCGGCAGTTGCTAGTTGTTTAAGCGGCTACAGAGCTGGTGGTTCAGTTACCTGAAAATAGGTGACTTTGAGCCGTGTACAGATCCCTATGAGCTGCTGGTCATTTCAGCCGACATTACGGATAAATTCCGTCCACAAAATGAGTGTTTTGCCGCGACAAAAGTTAAAGGGTAACTACCATTTTTTTCAACCTGGACTCTATTTCCCTATGTTTTTGTGCCTAAGTGACTGATGGGAACAACAATCTTTGACATTGGTCCAGTATTAAACGAGATCTCTGCAGTCGGCAGCGGAGAAACAAGCTACAATGTAAGTTAATAGGGCAATTGTCCACCTTGTATTTACCTTCACAAAACTGCTTGTTTTGCCACTGACAGGCTCAGATTATTATTCTAAGTGACTGACAACACGCCGGGAACACAACGGTTATCATAAACCTAGCTTCATACGGTAATATGCCAATATCAGCAATATGTCAGCAATATATACCGCCCAAGTACTGTTGATTTCTTGCAAAAGCAGATGTCTCTTATATTTTATAGCGATCAGATTTGTTCTGCCAGAGAAGAGGTAAGTCTTGGCTGCCTGTGAGACTCTGAGAGAGGCCTTGTCGAAGACGTCTGGCTGTGATAAAGCGACGGGAGAATAGGTGAGACAGAGAGTTGGCTGACGAATGTGGAATGGGTTTCAATCCATCACACTATGAACAGGTCGAAACAACAACGTGCCATTCCAGAGTAGAGGAAGAGAGGAGAGGGGAGGAAGTGACAAGACAAAAGAAGAGGAAAGAAGTGGGGACCGTGAAGTATGATGGGATGAGAGAAGAGAAGATAAAAGAAGAGTACAAAAGAAGAGGAGAGAGACATAAAGATTAGATGACAGAAGACATAAAAAAGGAAAGGGAGAATTGAGGAGAATGGAGGAAAATGAAGAAGAGAAGATAAAAGGGCAGGACAAAAGGAGACAAAACAGGAACGAATAGGAGATGAGAGAACAGAGGAGAAGACAAGAAAGAAGACAAGTGATGAAATTAGAGAAAGGAGAAAAAGAAATTAGATGAAAAGATGGGAATAGGGGATGAGAAGGAAGAAAATAGTTGAAAGAAGATGACAGAAGGAGGAGAGAAAAGAAGAGAAGACATATGTGGAAAAGAGGGAAAGGGGAGGGGAAAAGAAAAGAAAATAGAAAGGAGGACAGGATAAGAGGAGACAAAAGGAGAAATTTTAGAAGAGAAAAAGGGAAAATCAAGAGGATAAGGGAAAAGAAAGAAAAGAAACGAGAAGAGGAAAAGAAAGCAACATAGAGAGAAAGAGAACATGAGAGGAAAGGGGGTGAGTGAAGGAAAAAAGAGGAGAAGAGAACAAGAGGAGTAGGCAGGATAGAAGACAGAAGGGTGAGAAAGAAGTTGAAGAAGATGTGATAGGAAAAGAGGGAAAGTTGAGGATGAGGGAGAGAAATGACGAAGAGAAGATCAAAGGAGAGAAGAGGAAAGGGCAGAAAGAGGAGACAAAACGAAAGGATGGAGGAGAGGTGGAAATGATGGGATAGGAGAGGAGTGAAGATGAGGAAATGTAAGGAGAGGAAGTGGCAGGACAAGAATAAAAGGAAAAAGAGGAACAGCAGAGGAGAGGGGAAGTGAAAAGGAAATAAAAGTGGAGAGAACAGGACAGAATATGAGAGTTTTGGTTTTCAAAGTCCCTTTATTGGACCATTTTTAGAGAAGATTCACTATCACAGAAATAAAAAATAAAAAAAGACAAAGATAAACCTTAACAAAATAAAACAAAACCTATCAAACAAATATGTTGTTTTCCCTATCAAAAACTAACCACCTACGGGGAAGATGGGAGGAGAGGAAATAAGGAGACAGGAGAGGTGAAGAGATTAGAGGAGGGGAGGAAAGGACAGAACAATAGGAGATTAAGGAGAAGGGATGAGGGGAGATAAAAGTAGGGGAGAAAAGACAAGCACACAAAACAGAGGAGAGCAGATAAAAGAAGAGAACAGCAGAGGAGAGGAGGAAAGAGGGGGAAACAAAAGTGGGATGGAGAGAAGATAAAATAAGTGAACAGCCAGATGAGAGGAGAAGAGTTCAGAGGGGGGAGAGGGGATGAAGCGACAGATCAAGAGGAGAGGAAAAAAGAGATGAAGAGAAGAAAAGACAAGAGGAAAGAAGAGGGGATGAATATGAGTGTCAAGAGGAGACAAAGAGAAAATAGGGGAAAGAGGAGAAAAGAAGAAAACACTTTTTTTTATTCCTTTAATCCTAGTCTTGCATGTCCAGACCTTCCTCCACAGGGCTGTGGAGGAGGGTCTGTCTAGTCCACACAGCATTCCTAGATGAGAGAAAAACGTGTTCTGGTTTATTGGCATTTCTTTAACCCAATCACAATCGTCTTGGGCAGCACTAAGCGGCAGACAGAGCAACGGTGCCTCTGCAAAATAGCATCGGGAAGGAACTTGTTTTGGGATATGTTGAAAAGTAGTTTTAAGCCCTATTCGCACGGGATTAGTATTACCTGGTGACCTCCAGTCATTTGTAATAATTGCGGAGGTTGTCTGTGATCTTAATCCCGTGCGAAAAGTAATAATTCCCCCGCAAATGACCTACCATATCTCGCCGAAAACGGAGGTCCTGTGATAATATTAGTCCCGTGCGAATCGGCATCTCTGATTTATCCAGAATTTGGCTAGGCTTTTTTGATTTTTCAAGGTACCTATTTCCTTCTTTTGCACCTTTTTATCCATCTTTCACGAAGAATGGAGGGTGCCTTGGAGTGTTTTGGGTGCTGGGTCATGTCGCTATAGGCTACATCATATACAATTTGCAGAAAGAGAAAGATGAAAACCACCACAAGTGCGAAGACAAAAAGAATGATTAGATGGCGATGGATGACATATATAGCAGTATGCGGTAAGTATATTTTTTATGTTTGTATCATACATCTAGAATTAACGACAAGACATTTCCAAGCAATAGCTTATCAAAAATAATGCACAATCAAGCGAGGGGGCTCATTTCATAAGTAGAGGTTAATGTTACAAATAAATCAAGCGTAAAGCTTGAGCTAATAGATTTTAACCTGGTGAAATGTTTTGTTTTATCCATCTAACCGGACCCTGCTTGACACCAGCCGGAGAAAAAAGTGAGAAAAAGAAAAAGGAGAGGTCACAGTTCGGACGAAGACCGACTACCCGGTTGAGATTGTGTGCGTGTGTGTCCTCGAGATCTGACCACACACAAACACACGTAGCAGAGCTACGCACACCCATGTTTCTACTGCTTAAGGTCAGTAAATTCGAGTACAATGACAGGCTTCGCTTATCCCGTTGGAATGCGCCAGATGAAAATCAGACGTGGGTGGCTAATTTATAATAATTCACACGAGGTCCCTAGATAATACTTATCCCAAGCGAATAGGGCTTTAGTCGTGCAACAGAAAGCTCAGATTGGAGAGATAGTCTAGCTGTCTGGATTTACCCTGCAGAGATCTGAGGAGCAGTTAACCACAGTCCTCACAAATCCACCGGAGGTTAGAACCCCAACACAAAGGAAGTGGAAGGGGACGGACATCCGGTGGAATTTCCAATGGAACCTGAACAATCTCTTAAGTACAGTGCACTTTGCAAACAGCTGTATGGCAGTGTGGAAACCTTCATTCCTTTTTTTTTAATCTTTCCACAGGAAGAGGTGGAGTTTCATGCTTACTTTCATGATAAGCTCAGGTTTTCATGCAGATGTTCCAGTTCTACACACAAAGGTTTGTGTGTGAACAAAGCTATAAATGTCTTGGTAAGAGTTTAATAATGGTGGAAGAACAGATGAGGTGTGTGAGTTCAAGATCTGGACTGAAGATCACGCAATTATTAAAATCACCTGAACAATCCCGGAAGCAACCCATAACAGGACCCCCCCCTCAACGGGCGCCACCCGGCGTCCCTCTAGGCCCCGGCTTGTCAGAGTGAGCACGATGGAAGTCCTTCACCAGTTGAGGATCCAAAATCAAACTCCTGGGGATCCAGGAGCGCTCCTCCGGTCCATAACCCTCCCAGTCGACCAGATACTGGAGACCCCTACCCCGCCGCCGCACGTCCAAAAGCTGGTGGACAGTGTAGGCCGGGTGGTCGTCAATCATGCGGACGGGAGGCGGGGGAGCTGCAGGCGGGCACAGAGGACTGGACGAGACTGGTTTCAGTTGAGACACATGGAAGGTGGGATGACACTTCATAGCCCGTGGCAACTTCAACCACACAGCAGAGGGATTGATGACTGAGTCAACGACGAATGGGCCCAGAAACCGAGGCACCAACTTGTGAGTCAATCCGTAGGGGAATGTTCCTGGAGGACAACCACAACTCTTGTCAACGACTTAGATTCTCCTGGACCAAGGGGACGGCCAGAGAATCTGTCCACAATAGTGAGTATAGTATCATTACCGTCGGACACAGGGAGACCAGTGACAAAATCCAGGGCTATGTGGTACCAGGGACGACTGGGAACCGGCAGAGGTTGAAGCAGACCTGAGGGAGACTGATGGGATGCTTTACCACGGGCACAGATGGTACAAGCTGCCACGAAAGCCCAGACATCAGCTTCTGCAGATTGCCACGAGAAGTGTCTTTTTAGCAACGTAAGGGTACGTTGCCTCCCTGGATGGCAGGCGAAGCGTGAGGAATGGACCCACTGCAACACTTCAGACCGTACGGACACAGGAACATAGATCTGACCAGATGGCCCATCAGCTGGTCCCGGGTCAGATTCTTGAGCCGTCTTAACCAGAGATTTGATCTCCCAACAAACTGCAGCCACAACGCAGGTAGAGGGCAGGATGGACTCTGGTTCACTGGACTCTTCAGAGACGGAGAACTGGCGGGACAAAGCATGGGGTTTTACATTGCGAGAACCAGGACGCTAAGTAAGGGTAAAGTTAAAGCTGCTGAAGAAGATAGACCATCTGGCTTGGCGGGAGTTGAGTCTCTTAGCAGACTGGATGAAGGCCAGGTTCTTGTGGTCGGTCCACACCACAAAAGGCTGCTCCGTCCCATCCAGCCAATGTCTCCATTCCTCCAGTGCAAGCTTGACGCCCAGCAACTCACGGTTTCCCACGTCGTAGTGTCTCTCAGGCGACAACTTTTTGGAAAAAAAAGCACAGGGGTGGAGTTTGTGGTCTGTGAGGGAGCGTTGAGACAGAACTGCTCCAACACCAGAGTCTGAGGCATCCACTTCCACAACAAAAGGCAAAGTAGTATCTGGGTGAATGAGCACAGGGGAGGTGGAAAACAGATGTTTCAGGGTACTCATGGCTGTATCGGCCTCAGGTGACCACACAAACGGAACTTTAGGGGAAGTGAGTTTGGTGAGGGGAGCTACCACCCTACTAAAGCCCCAGACGAATCTCCTGTAGAAATTAGCAAAACCCAGGAAACGTTGCAGCTGTTTGCGAGTATGGGGAACGGGCCATTCAGTTACTGCCTTTATCTTTTCGGGGTCGGCCGACACCTGTCCTTTGTCTATGATGAACCCAAGGAAGGGAACTGACTCACAGTGGAACTCACACTTCTCAGCTTTAACAAAACGTTTGTTTTCCAACAAACGTTGCAGGACGAGACGGACGTGTGAGACATGTTCTTTGAGGGACTTAGAGAAAATTAGAATATCGTCTAGATAAACGAAAACAAAATTATTTAACATGTCTCTTAAAACATCATTAACCATAGCTTGGAATACTGCTGGTGCATTAGTGAGTCCAAAAGGCATTACCAGGTATTCAAAGTGTCCAAGTGGTGTATTGAAGGCGATTTTCCCACTCATCTCCATCCCGAATCCTGATGAGATGATAGGCATTGCGCAGGTCCAGTTTGGAGAAGACTGTGGCACCCTGGAGTGGTTCAAAAGCAGAATGGATTAGTGGTAAAGGGTATTTATTCTTCACCGCGATGTCGTTCAGTCCGCAAAAATCAATACAAGGGCGTAGCATCTTATCCTTTTTGTCCACAAAGAAGAACCCAGCTCCCACCGGAGATGATGATGGGCGAATGATACCTGCAGCCAGGGACTCTCCGATATATTTTTCCATGGCCTCTCGGGTCTGGAAAAGTTGTAGAGTCTGTATAGCAGGCCAGGGGGCTCCTGGAAACAGCTCAATAGCGCAGTCATAAGGTCTAAGGGGAGGAAGGGATAATGCTTTCTCCTTATTAAATACCTCCATTAGGTCCAGATATTCTTTGGGAACTGATGACAGGTTGGGTAGTTTCTCTGTTGCCATTGGGGTTGTCACATTGGGAGGGATAGCAGAACCGAGACAAGTAGAGTGACAAAAACTGCTCCAACTGCTGATAGTTTTGTGTTGCCAGTTTATGTGGGGATTATGTAAACTGAGCCATGGAAAACTGAGAATGAGAGGGGAAGAGGAAGCTGACACTACTCTGAAGGTGATCTCCGGTAACGATGGTTACCGGAGAGAACGAGAGTAACTGGGATGGTTTGTTGTGTAACATTGGCTAGAAACTGACAGTCTACGGTCGTGACATTGATAGGAACTGGGAGTGATTTGAGGGGAATGTCAGCCTGTTTAGCCAGATTAACGTCAATGAAGTTATTCTCAGCCCCCGAGTCAATAAGAGCGGATAACGGTAGTGACAGAGCGCCCAATTGGAAAGTAGCAGGGAGTGACATACGAGGGGATGTGGGTGTAATTACAGGGCTGGGGCTCACTAGTGTACCCACTCTTACTAGCGAGCCACCTCTTTTGGGCGTACTGGACAGTTAGCGAGGAAGTGGGAGGTGTTACATCAGTACAGGCACTCACCTGCCTGTCGACGGCGTAAACGTTCAGCCGGGGAATGCCGAGCCTGGCCGAATTGCATGGGTTCCTCTTAGTCTCTTGTAGCGGAAACTGGTGCGACCGAGAGCTCCCCACGGGGGGGGGACAATGAACTGGGTCCGGGTGTCCTGGAAGTCCGAGTTGGGGCTGGTGCGAGTCCGCTCTTCTCCAGTCTCCTCTCCCGGATCCTGTTGTCAATCTTAATAGCCAAGGATACAAGACCGTACAAGTTACTGGGTTCATCGCAAAGAGTTAGCTCATCTTTTAAGCGTGATTTAAGCCATGTACAAAAACTCCCTGTAGTGCCTCATCATTCCATTTGGAATCCGCTGCGTAAGTCCAAAAATTAATCGAGTACTCAGCCACACTCCGTGTACCCTGTCTGAGCTCCAACAATCTCTTGGAAGCAGTACCAACATGATCTGGGTGGTCAAAAACATTGCTCAAACATTTGGAAAAATCAGAAAAGGTTAGCCCGGAGAGATTTTGATGAGTATACATAGCTTCGGCCCAAACTAGTGCCTTGTCCCTGAGCAACCCCAGTGCATAGTGTACCTTTGATGATTCTGAGGCAAAAGACAGTGGCTTCTGGTGAAAAATGAGTCCGCATTGAAGCAGGAAACCTCGACACTTGTTCAAATCCCCAGAGAAAGGCTCTGGAGGAGTCACAGGGGGTTCCCGGGTGAATGGCGCAGGAATCATGGCTGGAGAAGCAGACTGAGAGGGAGGAGGCAGAGCACTAGGTAAACTAGGGAGAGACAGAACAGCAAGTTGAGATGACAGCTGAGTGACTTGACTGTATAATTGTTGGTTTGTCTCCAGTAATTTGTGTATCAACTGGTAGTGTTGGCCTAACAGAGCTCCTTGATTTTTCACGGCTCAAAAAATGCCGTCCTCGTCTGTCGTCTGTGAATTCTCTGCAGGGTCCATGGCCAGTTCGTTCTGTTAGGGAGCTTGTCTGACCCAAAATGCAGATAAATCACACCGACAACGTAAAGCAGTTTAAAAAGGTTTAATGAAGTAGAGTGTACTCAGAATCACTGTAGGTAGTGTCAGGGTGGTGAAACTCCAGGCTGGTCTGAGGCTTGTGGCGAGCCGACAGGGAAGAATCCAGGTCTTTATGGGACACGAGGGGAACAGGCAGAGACGAGAACATGGAGGGTTTCCCAAGTTGGAGACAGAGGCTGGATGGTGAGGCTTGAAGCAGGCAGGCAAAGCAGAGGAGGCAGCTGGGCAGAGCGGTAACTGGAGAGAGACACAGGGTTAGTAGGAGCTCAGGGAACAGAGACAAAAGCAGAGTAAAAGGCAAAACGGATTATACTGGATTTAGACTGAGAGCCAAGTTACCACATGAGTTGTACATAACGAACTGGCGCCAACAAGGTGATCAGCCCGGGTTTAAGTATTGCAGGGGTGAATCATGAAGATGAGCTGCAGCTGTGAAAACCGGCAATGCAGTGTTGGATCGGCCACGCCCCTTGACCTACTTCCCTCTGGACACTCCTCCAGCACTCCAGGTGGAAAAACACGGAACACAGACAAACAGGGAAAACAAAACCACCCAACTCAGTGTGGAGAGAGAGCAACCCATAACAAACAGTGTTGTTGTCATTACTTAGAATTCAGCAGAAACTACGCACTATTTAATTTAATCCTGAAGGCTTGGGGTTGACACTCTTCTTAGTCCGTAGCCTACGGGGAGTTGAACTGGCGATCCTCCACTTCCCAAGCCAAATGGCCATGTACTGCTGCTCCGATAAGGATAGGATGAAGATAAAGAGAAAAGGACAAAGAAAAATAAGAAAAGGGATTAAGAATGTGAGAAAACGATTGGAGATTTTATATAAATCTTACAAAAGTAAACACTGTGCACACTGCTCTTTCTTTCTGCCTCTCAGTCATTGTTCAAACAAACACCATCACTACTGCTGCCTCCAGTTGTCCTGCTGGGCTAATATATGTTGAGGTCTTCCAGACCTCTCATATATCCTGCCCTAAAGAGGCAATGGGCTCTACGCCACACCCACATCACACACCATTCATATTACCCCCCACGCACGCACGCACACACACACACACACACACACACACACACACACACACACTCAGAGTAAGTTTTATAAGCGCCGTGTAAAGAAGATAAGGCATTCCAGGCTGAAAAGCAGGAGTGAGGAGACGAGGGGGAGGAGAGTTCAGGGGATTGGACTGTATGCTAATAAAGATGTTTGGAAGCAGCAAGCATTCATGTCTCGTGATGGATTATGCAGGAATGTTCAGCTATTCTGGTTTAAGAAAGCAAATAGAATCTGCTCCATGATGAATAATCAGCATGCCGACATTAAATGTTCCCTCTAAACCACCTCTGCGATGTTTCAGCTGTCCTGAAAGTCTGCAGTGCCTAAACTCTATGACTTTAATGTCCATGGCCTGTGGACTGACTGACTGTGTCTCAATACTGCAGCGATGACTGTCAGCAAATGACTTACACATAAAGAATAATTAAGATTTTTCTTTTTAATAGAATTGAATGTTTGCACAGTTTGGTGATGTGCAGAAACCTCAGCAGATTTCACTAGAAAGCTGCATTAAACAATGTATAGATATTATATAGATATGGATCAAAAAACATGTGAAATGTGAAAGATGTCACTCATATTAGCTCACCACAAAGAATGATCACCCAACTCTGCAGTTCCTCTGCGCTTGACAATGTTGTAGAGTATGTAAGCTCACTCTTTTGGATTTCTACTTTGCTGTTTAAATTCAGTCCTCAAAACTCTCATCAAACTCCCATCAACCACTTTTCCAGCAGCGGCCGGCAGCTGTGGGAAAAAAATCAAATAAATCAATGGTACACTACCTGGCCAGCACAAGCAACAAGACAAAGTTAGCAGCTAGGTGGTTAATAAAGATGAACATGTAGAGGTTGTAGAGCTTGACATTTTTCTCTGGAGTCGAGACCGAAACAGAGCGAAAAAGAGTGTGAATATCAAAGAGACACAACTCCAAATGAATGTAATGTTCCTCTGTGCTGGATGTGTAAATACTTCCAATCAATGCAGCTTATTTTATCCTTGCAACAACCTTCGATTAAAAAATGATTTTCATAGAAGAAAACCTGTGACACAATGGCCCCTATCTTGCACCCGGCACAGCGCAAAGCCTAACACAAGTGTTTTTGCTAGTTTAAGACTGATGCAGTTGTCAATTTTCTGTCCAGCGCCCACGTCATTGAAATAGCAAATGCAACTGCGTCCATGGGCGTGCTGGTCTTACAGGGAGGTGTGTTCAGGTGCATTCTTGGCGTATTGCTATCTTGAGGCAGCGGAAAGTGATCACGCCATTGACCAACAAAAACCTGGTCTAAAGTCAATAACGCAGCATTTCATTGTTATTTTAACAGTGCATTAGTAAAATGCGCCTAGTCTCGTGCACAGCGTGCACACTATGCTTGTTACACACACAGGGAAGCACAACAGCACACATATATGCAAAAGATTAAAAATGAAGATATTACAATGTGAAATAGTATTATGATATGATGTGCACCCGTGCTTTCACTTCACGCACGAGCAGATCAGTTTCTTCTCCTAAAAATCTCTCCTTTCTGCTCAGCAAATCCGCCATCATAATAGCAATGCGCCAAGGTACAAAAGGAATGGGAGATAACACTCTGATTGGTTTATTGGATGTTACGCCCAAAACACACCTATGATTAATTAAGACACTAAGTACAACCCTTTTGAACCATGTGCCGGGACCCGTTTTTCCCCTGTCTAACTGGCAAAAGTGGATTTGTACACACCCTAAACGCACCTGCGCCAGGCGTTGGACGCCGTGCACTTAGATCATTAAAATACGGCCCCATGTGTGTTTCCTTTTAAATCTTTTCATGAGCATTTTCAATTTGTGCATAAGTGAACAGAGTATATGAAAAAAATATAAATACAAAAATATGAAAACAGTTCCTATTTCTAAAAAACGTTTTTATGCTTAGCTGGTGTAAAAATTGTTGTATCTATAAAAACAAAATGAAAACAGAGTTACTAAATATATTCTGACATACATTAGCCCACTTAAAAAACTGCATGATGAGGAGACTGTAACCTTCCTCAAATGTTTACATGAAACAAACACAAATTACATTTTTCCGTCATGTTTTCTACGTTGTGTTCCACAGTTTAAGGTTTGACTGCTGCTGTTGCAGGGTGTTTTTTTGCAATGGCGCCAAACTGGAAAATTGGCACCACCAACTGTTTAGCCCTGACATTCACATAACACTATGGAAACGCACCTTAATTTGCATTCTCTTTTGCCAATTTTCTGCAAATTAGGTAAACATTTTCACAAATTTTGGACAGAATCATGTCTGCTGTATCAATCACTGTTATACTAATCTAAACCTTGGTACAAAACTCATCCTTTCTTGAAACCAATCACAGTTGTCTTGGGTGGCACTAAGCGCAGGACGCAATACCGGTGCCTCTGCAAAATGGAGCTCAGTGCAAATTCTTTCAGGACGACTTCTTAAACATAATCACTTCTCACTCCCCTGAATTGATCAGCTGTAGATGTGTTCACTTTAGTCTTAACCAATCAGAAGCGGCCATGAAAATCACGAGCCAATCACTGCACGACATCCCTGTTTTAAACCTGTTCTCTCTCTGCTGCTCAGTTGTCATTTCAGGATAAGAGCACCGCCCTCCTCCTCCCCTGCTCCTCCGGTCTTCGCCCCTCTCGGCTCCTGGGTCCTCTTCCGGCAGGCCTCTACCGGCGGCTTTGGTGTTGGTCTTCCGGCTCCTCACGCCACCATCAGTGTCTAGGCTCCATCCATATTTCGGCTCTACCCCTTTAAAAGTTTCTCCGAATTTTTAAATGAAGGTGGAGTCTAATCTCCAAAGACTGTACTGTACATTTCACGCAAATGTACAATAAATCATTACATATCAGCAACGAAGTCTCTCCTGATTGAAATAGTCTCGGGAAGGAACTTGTTTTGGTGGAACATGTGCTCATTAAAAAGTAATTTTATTCGTGCAACAGAAAACTCGGACAGATAGTCTAGCTAACTCTCGATTTTCCCTGCAGAGACCTGAGGAGCAGTTAACCATAGTCGTCATAAATCGACGGGAGTTTAGAACAGCAACACAAAGAACGAGGAAGGTGAGGGACATCCAGGGACATCCTGGCGGCACAGGAATCAATCCCATAAATGAATTGTCGTCGATATAGACTAAACTGCCAGTGATCATCACAGTGGAGGCACTACAACCTTCACTCAGTTTTACAAACTCACTTCACACTGTACCAGCAACTGTAACAATATGTAGCTTACCTTCCTCAGTGTGACACATTTTCCACTTTGCACTTTCAAACTCATTGCATTGTGCAGAGGTCATTCATACATAGATATTTAGGTTAGGTGACTCAGAAACAGTAGACAATGCTTTTCCAGTTGACCATTCATGTAATCATTATTTAACCTTGCTTTTGCCAGAATTATGACAAAATAGTCCAGGACTTTCGCTTGATAAGGGAAATACCTACAACATACTTACAGCAGTACAATACGTAAAAGAGTAAAAGGTGTAAGAGACAATTTATCGCTGTGTCCGTATGTTTTCCAGGCACTGAGAAGCAGATGGGAAGAAAGGATAGACAATGAGATGAAATAAAAGACAAAAACAAGTGATGAAAGGATGGATGTTGGACAGTATCATGAAAAACACTGCGTGTCGTGGTCCCGAAGCGTGGTGAATTTAACCCAGCAGGGAAACCATACACTGGCTTTGGTTTGACTGTGAAGCAGCAGAGCCAGATGTTGCAAACGAAACATCCAGTTAGAGAGAAAAACAAACTACTGTGCAGATTTAAAGGTTTGCGGAGCTGAAATTAAGAGTTTTTAAATATTTTTTTTACTGGAAGACTAATGTATGCGTAGTGGACATGTTGAAAACCAATGTATGACCTCTTCAGGGCCACACACACACTCAGACCTTCACTTTCCTCAGACAAAACTAAGTACTGTGTATGTATGTATATGTTTATATATCAGTGTGTTTTTGTGCATATGACGTGACATTTGGAGCCCATTAAGCTTGTCATCACATCCCATTCATCTATCTGCATCTGTGTGATCCTTTCTCTCCGCAGCATGACCTACTGTCACCATGGATCGAGCTGCGTGATTGGACGGAGACCAGGAAGTCCTTAGAAAGGTTATTAGCATAACGATGTTCGTGGGAACATTTTAAAATGAGCGTGGTGTCGTGAGATCTGCAAAACCTCACTGGAACCAGTTTCCGCCCATCCGCAAGTGTTCCCAGTTAGTCTCTGTGATGTGTTATTCATCCTGGGTCTCTGCTGCCTTCAGTGATGACAAGAGAGGCCACTTTAGGGATAAATAATCCAAGATGACTAACTGCACACACACACACACACACACACACACACACACACACACACACACACATAATGGAAACTGCAAACAAATGCACACAAATTGACACAAATGCACACACACACACACAGATGTGTACCTGTATCACTTTTGGTGAGATTACATACACTTGACATTGATTCAATGTAAATAATTTTTTCAGTTTAACCTGTATTTTTTAACTCAAATGCAAACTATTTTCTTTAGGTGAAGCAAACCAATTATTTCCATTTGTCTTAAATTTAAATGTGTCCAAATGTATTTAAACCAATTTTTTTAAAGCAACAACTATTTTTTTATTTTTATTTGACACAACCTAAAATAATCAGTTTGCATGGAGTCAAACACTTCAGGATAAAGTGAATGGTATTTACATTAAAAAATGATTATTTTAGGTTGTGTCAAATAAAAATAAAAAATAGTTGTTGCTTTAAAAAATTGCTTTAAATACATTTGGATCAATAACTTCTCAGAAAACTTTCCTAGAACACTATAGTTCCATACATTGATAACATTGTATATCTGTTTAAAATGTTTAAACAATCTCCTTCATCTGAACACCATGCTGCTCTGACCATCTGGAGCAACTTACACTTCAACAAGCTGCTGATTGTAACTTCATATTTAACAGACAGATATGAGAGTGATATCACCCACCGAACTTTGGGGGACCGAGCCTTTGCAATAGCTGCCCCCACCCTGTGGAACTCACTCCCCATCCACATCAAACTCATTTGTTTCACTTGGCCTATCCATAATTTACAATAATCACTCATCTTGTTTGTTTGTTTGTTTGTTTCTTTTGTTTGTAAAGCATCTTTGAGTTCCATGTAAAGCGCTATATAAAACTTATGTATTATTATTATTATTATTATTATTATTATTATTATTATTATCAAATCTTCTCATCTAACTCTCGACAAGAAAGCTAATTCTGTGGCGGCTGTGGCTCAGTGGTAGAGCGGTTGCCTGCCAATCGGAAGGTTGGTGGTTCGATCATTGGCCCTGCAGTCCCATGTCGAAGTGTCCTTGGGCAAGACACTGAACCCCACGCGCATCGGAGTGTAAATGTGTGTGACTGATTATCTGATGAGCAGGTGGCACCTTGTACAGCAGCCTTGGCCACAGTGCATGAATGTGTGTGAATGGTGAATGGTTCCTGTACAATGTTAAAGTGCTTTGAGTAGTCGTTGAGACTAGAAAAGCTCTATATAAGAACAGTCCATTAATAGCTTGACCATTTAACAGTCTTCTATTTTCTAACCAAAGGCACCTGAATGTTGAATTGTATGTACCCTCTAAAATTGAAAAGTAGATCTTAGGAGTAGCATTTGGAGACTTTAGCTGTCTGGCATGAACAAAGCAACTGCAACAGTGCTGACATTGAGATACTGTGTATATAACAAGAGGACATATGAAGATATGCTGTAAATAAACTAGTGAGGTCAAGTTAATCACAGTCATGGGCTGTGATTAATCACGATTAATCGCAGATTTAAAATACTAGGATTTACCTGTAAACGTGCAGTGTTGAAATGAAATAAATGCATGACAAACTGCATTAAAGAAACAGATTCTTCAGTTTTATTATGTCAACCATTAATATTTATAAAACAATTGTTCAATAACAATCTGAATTTGTTGAGGCATACATATGAACTGCAGACATATACAGCTACAAAGTAACAAATAACTTATTTATAGTACTATCAACTCAAATTAATGCAACAATAAGTAGGCCTATTTTAGAAATAGAATGCCATAATGAATGTGAAGAGACAGAGGGAACAGTCTCTACAGTCTTGGCTACAGATAATTATTTCAAACAGTGTCTGTGCAACATGCCACCTGTCAACTAATCACTCTTCTTTCAAGCAGTTGCTAAAGCAGACTAGCTTGAGGCAGGTGTAGCCAAGTGCCTTTTTGTAATATGGGCCAGTTTACTATATGCACCTGCTTGTGACGACCATGTCCAGTAAGTGCAATAAAAGTACATTCTGCCAACTGCCTCACTTCTGTAGTTTTTTTAGCGTTGTACAGTGACGTTGACAAACTTGCACAGCGGGCACCGTCTCCTCTGTCATCATTTACTCACGTTTGCCGTGCCACGCATATCACACAAAGCATAACCATCATGCATTAATGGGAAGATGTTGGGGTCAAACTTGATAAAATGCTTACTCTCCATTAAAAATAATAACCCGTTAGTTTTTTTTTTTATTAATCGCATGCGTTAACATGATAACGTTGACAGCCCTAAAATAAACATCTTGCAGGCAAGAGCAGATGTGCTGCACGGTGATGATCGATCAAACTTCCCCCAGTGCTGCTGACTGCAAACCACAGAGGGCTCTTCTTGGTCCCAGCCCAGCTGTGTAGGAAAGATGTTTTATAAACTAATAATCCTCTTATCTGGGTCATCTACTGTGCTGCTCTGCTCTCTTCACGCCACCCTACACCTGAGATACGCACACATCTCACCTGTGTATACCCGTGCACGCTCCAGCACCTCTGTTATCTGATGGTGCTGCGTTTTCGCTCTGCCAGCAGCAGGACTGTCACTGACTCACAGGTGGCGAGAATCCTGGTATGTGAGTGAGTGAGTATGTCTACTTACAATACCATAGCCCAAATGGACAAATTTGCCATAACACTAAGAGATGTGTAATGTTTGTTCTTTTTGTACTTGAAATGGAAAGCAAAGACGAAGTAGGATATTGCACCTCTAAAGACTGTGTTTTTCATTAACTGCATGCAAAGCTCCAATACTGCAAAGTAACTATACGCACATTTTACTTAACTACTAAGTACAATTTTGAGGTACTTGTACTTTACTTGAGTTTCTCCAATTAAACCTTATACTTCTACTGCATTACATTTCAGGGGTAATTATTGTACTTACTCCATAACATGTATTTAAAAGATACTGTTGTAGTGTTTTACTATTTACTTTGATTACAGATAAAACATGAACAATCAACTTAACAAAATATAAAGCATTGTTATAGGTTAAAGGCCCTGTAGACCCAAACAAAGTTTTCAGTTATGTGGCTGATTACTTTCAAAATAGTAAATATGCACAAAATTGTGCAATACACATCCACCAATAAATAATGTCACAGTATTACACATGGGCGAAGAGATGCTTATTTCCAAATACTTAGTCGGCCATTTTGTGCCTATTTCTCCCACTGCCTTTCACTTTGGGTATGTCCCAGTTCCTTAAATTGCATCCATATTTCCTTCACTTGCTTCCCTTCCTTGTGTCCTAGTCTGTCCCACCGAGGAAGCATTGGAGAGAGGAAATAATGCGAGGATAGAGGAAATGAGGAAATGTGTTTTTAGAGGGATGAGACATCCTTTTCTCCTCACGTGAATTCGTCAGCTGCATGGGCGGAGTTAGCAACGGTTTTCAGCTGCACGGCTTCCGGAAAGGATCTTGTGTATCCTCAGTCATAGCTCCTCCTCGATCCCTCCTTGATCCCTCCTCGTCACTCCCTCTTCGATCTCTCTTCAATCCTCTGGGCAGGAATAAGTGTTTTTAGACGGCCTTCACAAAAGCAAACCAGAACAACTTCCGTTTCAAGTGAGGCATGACGAGATATCAAATAAGAGACTTGGGATCCACCCTAGTGTACTCTGAGAGAACTGTATGTCATTGGTACTAGTGTGCTGTATACTGTACATCACTAAGATAAAAACATGTTGAAATAAAACATTTAAAGCCACAATACCCAAAATGCTTTGCAACTGTGAGCCATTTTCATGTTGATGCTGACAGTACATAGATCCATTAGCTCCCACATCATTGCTGTAGGAACACTTCACCAATTCAATTCAATTTCAATTTTATTTATAGTATCAAATCATAACAAGAATTATGGAGCATCACAGTTCCCATGCTGTTGAATGCACCATGCCACACACAACAGCGGCAATGCAGCTGTGACAAACTGTGGCAGAGGGCTGCAGTGTCATCAAGGACAGTTTGGTTTAAAAACACAATATAATGTTTCTATTGCTCATTGAATTTAAGGAATATTCAGTAGTCAGAGAAGTCCTCCAGAGATGAAAAGTATGTGGATTTTAGAAATGTTTTGGGAAAAAAATAAAAAATGAGGCACTCCATAATATAACTTTGATTTTATAATGGAGAGAGTCAGGGAAAAGTGAAGAAAGGACCCTTGGACAAAGTGCATGAAACTGTGGTACCTTCATCACCATTGTAAAGAGTGGACAGAGAGAGCTGTGAGAATGTCAGTGTCTCACCTGAATGTGCGGTTCTTCGCCTGCGCTGTAAGGAAATGACTAGTGAAAGGAGAGGGGAAAAGACCCTGCAGCTCTGTGCATTATCACACTCATCAGATGCTCCATGATTTGTACTGGAGCACCACATGGGGAACGTAGCCCTCATGTGGAATATCACCTTACTGTAAACTACATGATAAATGCACAGGAGAGCAGAGGGGAGGGGGCCAGCACCACTTTATTCAGAACAGGTGGCCATGCGTGCTAAGGCCCAAATGACAAGCAGCTGTGGTCCTATGCTTGTGCCAACACACATGCACACACACACTTTCTCCTGAAATCTCAACATGATTTTCTGTCAGCCTTTTTATCCGTCGCTTTTTGTTCATCCAGCAGATCACCAAACTCTGCATGACAGACATGCATCAGTGTGCAAATATAATATGATAAATGAATAACAATAGTCCAGTAATGTCTGACTGCTTGTCCAAATTATAAAAAAAAGACATTTGTATTAGATTATGAACATTTTAAATTAAGTTAGTTTAAAATTTTCTCAAATCCATCTGTTGGAAGGATTAAAGTATGTATCTTTTAAGCCTCTATAATCAATATCATTAGAACATTATTTTGCTCAACACCAAACATTAGACAAACACAGAGAGCTGGTGAACATGATGGAGCGTTTAGCAGCTAAAGAGCCAGGTATTTCCCTCAGGAGTTGGTAGATTCCCCTCCTGTGAGCCAAGCAGCCACGGTCCCATGTTGCAGTCACGTATGTTTTTTGGAGATCTGAGAGCTCTTATCTCTTGCAGCTAGAGCATGACTCTAGGGGCTAAGGGCACAGATTCATGCCAAGTCATTTTCCCACCTCCCTGAGCCTGTATGAGTATGTGTGTGTTTATGGATTTCAGAATGAATGAGTGGCATGCCTGTCTCGCACGAAGGACCTCTGAGTGCCAGTTTCACACTAAATCCCATTCCAACATCAATTCACTTTGTCAGTCAATTTGCCTAATGGACCTCCTCACCTTTCATGTTGAGTTGTTTATCTCGCTCTTGCCCAGCCAACTTTGTTCTTCCATGGCCCATAGAAACAGACAGTCAGCAGAAAAGGTAACATATAAACTGCTTAAGAAAGCTCTGGGTACACTTCAAGTGATAAGCTTTTATCCTTACATCTTTGTTTACCATCCATATTCATAATCATGTCATTATTCTGTGAAACATAAATTAGCCAGTTATCTTGAGAAAGCCTGGGAGAAGAGAAAAAAAGCTCTTTACCGAGATGATTTGTAGATATTAGTTTGTTTATATGTTTTTTGTCCTTTTTTGTCTTTCTGTTTTCTGTTATTTATGTATTTCTCCACATGATTTGTATATGCGAGACTGGAAGATGTCTCTTTAATAGTGGTGTTTTGTAACTAATTAACTCACTAACTATAAACTTGGCTCTAGGCCGGTACAAAAACTGGGGAGAGACCCAAAATACCAATACATTAAGGGGTTTATTATCAAAAGGAATGTAAGTTTGAACTAGATACAGGTATTCAATTCAATTCAATTCAATTTATAGTATCAAATCATAACATAGGTTATCTCGAGACACTTTACAGATTACAGATTACAGATACTTATACTATACTACTATAGTAATAGTAATAGTAATAGAAAGGGAGAGGAGAGAGCAGCTCAGTGTGTCAAAGGAAGGAAGGAAGTCCCCCGGCAGTCTAGAACTATAACAGCGTAACTATAACAGCGTAACTAAGAGAGACAGGTCATAAGTATGAGTATGAAGTGTGAAAATCAGTAGCATCAGCAGTGTTCATGTGGATGTGTGTAAAGTGTGTGTAATGTGTTGCAAAGCTAAAAAAAAAGCTGCAACAAAACAAACAAAACACAACAACAGGGCGTCTGGTGTCGGCAGGGAGGACAGAGCAAACAGTCCAGGAAGCTTGGGCTTTTATATCCTGTTAAATCAGGCTGTATCAGCTCCACTTGCACCCTAAACACAGTGAGGCAGAGAATGAGAACAAGCAGACAAGCAGGGGCCGTCACAACCAGGTAATGAAAATCAGAAGCTGGTCATGTCAATAAACCCTTTCGCACAACATGAATTTATACTGTGATATTCCTCCATAGTTGAGACAAATAGTTGAGTAAATACGCACATAGACAGGCAGAGACAAATAAAACAATGAGCTTTATGAATGCATGTCCAAAGCCTTGATATCCGGCTGGAGTCCTGAACATCCAATCAAGTCTCTGGTCCAGTCTGAAGCCGGGCCAAGAGTAACTCTCTGTGGCTGCTCTGAAGGAGCCAGGCCGTGACTAACATGAACCACCGTCACCATCACTGAGCTGCCAGCCAGGAAATAAATACAGCTGGACAAGACCGTGGACCAACACGCTTTTCAGTTAAGTTTGGTCCCAGGTGAGCCTCCACAGAACAGGGAACTGATAGATCAACACACAAACCTGAGGGTGACAAAATTCAAACACATTATGTCACTCAGCAACTGTATGTTAACATAACTATGAAAATAATTGTGTTATGAAACTTTGAAACTGCAGACATGTGTAATCAGTCATATGACAGAACGGAACAGAGTAACATCGACCCAGCTGCAGACATTCAGAGCAAGCAATGACAGTTGTCACAGGTATTCCACTGTCCTGTCTTTCTTTACTGTAAATTTCATAATGATGCAAGACACACCACTGGTTTTACTCATCAGGACTAATGTACACATCAAGGGGAGTTTACTGTTCACCTTGTAAAACAATTGTCTTCTGTGGCTCTGGAGGAGCTTTGCCAAATTTGAGAAAATAACCCTCATTATGTCATCGGGGTTACCTTGGCTTAACCACTACACATTTTTAACCGAATGCCTGTGTTATAGACAAAGGGGTGTGGAGACATGGTTATTTAGCAGGGATGGAGGGTCTAACAAAAACACTATGGAGTTACACTATGGGAATTGTAGTCAGGATTTCTCTGCCTCCACTGAAACAAATTTCACATTTAAACTATAAAAGAAAGTCTCTCGGTGTACCAAATACTCAGGGGTGTGTATCTATCAATATTAGATCATTCAGTACGTATGACATTTCTGCACACTTCGTCAAGTTTGCATCCAAATTTAATCCTAATTTTTACAGACTTTCCAGAAAATCTGAAAAAGAAAATGCAAAATAATGGCAATAATTGGCAGTAATTCTCCTGTTGTCCTGTCCTCCTGGCCGAAGAGGGCACGAGGTTATGTAATTCAAAGAGAGCCGGTCAAACCTCAAACTAACAAAATGTAGAAAACGTGATTTAATGTATATATGGAAATAAGGTTACAGTCTCCTCATCACTCCACATATTTTGTTACATTTTCATCTGCCACTATTTTTTGTCTCTCTTGTCACTAGAGAGAGTCACTGAGTGGACACCTAAGTCACATACTTCTTGTAAGTCATGATAAAGTCTATTTTTATCGTACTTTCCCGCATTTTGCTTTTACCGATACACCACCATTTCCACTTCTGCCAGGGCAAAAATGTACATTTACATTTTTTTTATTTCTTTTTCGCATCCAGCATTTCCATGCATTTCTTTATGTGCAAATTTAAAATTTAAATGTAATTCTGTTTTTCTTATAATATATTCTTCTAATACACTGCATATATCTATTCTTACTATTATTATAATGTTACTGCTAGTACATTGCCCATATCTGGACATGTTGTTCATACATAGTTCATATTACATAGCCATATTTATTCTGCTCTTATAAGGTACACTGCACATACTGTATTTATTTTTAATTTATATCACTCTAAACCACCTTCTGTAAACCAACCGTATACTACTGTCTACACTGCACTATATTTATTGTCCTGTCTATGCACCACCTGTCTATACTTTGTATATCACATTGCACTTTTCTGCTTTTTTTTGCACTTCTGGTTAGACGCAAACTGCATTTTGTTTTCTTTGTACCTAAAATTCAATTTCAATTCAATTTTATTTATAGTATCAAATCATAACAAGAGTTATCTCGAGACACTTTACAGATATAGGTCTAGACCACACTCTATGAATTCCAAAACCCCAACAATTACAGTAATTCCCTCAAGAGCAAGCATTAGCAGTGGCTGTTGCGACAGTGGCAAGGAAAAACTCCCTTTTAGGAAGAAACCTCGGCAGACCCAGACTCTTGATAGGCGGTGTCTGACGGGGCCGGTTGGGGGTGTGATGAACAGTGGCAAATAATAGTCACATTAAAGATAATGGAACAGTGACTTACTTGTACTCTGCACAATGACAATAAAGCTGAATCTAATCTAATCTAATCTAAAATGTGTGGAAGGAAACACAATTGTTGTCTACAGTCTGTTACAAAATGGTAGATACATTTGTAATGATCTAATATAGTGCTATTCAAAGCTAAACTGATCCGATTCAGTTTAGCTCAGCTATTTTCTTGATTTTTAGTTCAGGTGCAAAAAAACATATGCCCCTAAGCATTATGCCTGTTGCCACATTTATCATAGGTGGGTCAGGCACACACACACACAGACACACACACAGAGACGACTTAACCCTTGTATAGTGTTCGGGTCTGTGGGACCCGTTTTCAGTGTTTGCTAAAAGGAAAATTATGCTATTTATTATTTCTTGTAACTCAAACTCATTGGCCTTGGCTCATTTTCTGTGAAGAACACACAACATAACTTATTTTCAATTACTGCACACGGTACACCCCCCCCCCATACACATAACTATTACATATGAGGTGTTCGGGTGTACTGGACCCGAGAGTAATAATTGTAGGTGCTTTGAAACTTAACTGTGTCCTCCTCCTAACTGGGCCTGCTGTGTCTATGTGTGTGTGTGTGTGTGTGTGTGTGTGTCTGTGCGTTTCTGTGTGTGTCTGTGAGTCTTTGACAGCAGTATCAATTTTTGAGCATTTCTTTATAAATGTGGGTGTAACCTTTTGGTCTTTGAGCGTTTTTAATGATTTTGATGTGGCTCATCGCTAACTTTTCTAGCAATCTTCCAGTATAGAATCTGTTAATCTTTTAGGCTTAAATAAAACTGAGATAATTTAACACTGTAGCATTTTTGCACATTCTTTCCTACTGGGCCTGTTTCTAAACCCTGTTGATCACGTCATTGCATTTATTCATGTCAATCACAAGTAAAATAGTATGAATAATTATGGAATTACTGTGTATTTATAAATCCAACAAAAATGTGTTAAAGTTAAGGATGGATGTAAATGTTCTGCAGGACATTTACAATATACAATCCATGGCAGCATCTGTAGCCAAGTTGAGAAGGAGCCCCTCTGATCCACGGCCCATTTGAGCTGCCTGGTGGAACTGTGCTGCCCAGGCCTGTGTAACTGTAGTGTTGGTTTGACCCATGTCCCGTTCTCAGTGGGCAAAGTAGAGGCATTCCAGCAGCTGTCACGCTCCCATCCTTAAGTAAACCCTGCTGGTGTAATCGTTCGAGGGAAGCAGCCAGAGGAGTTGCTAAAACACTGAAATCACGCACTCACTTAACAGTGCCCGCATTGAACGAGGCTCAGTGAGCGAGGCGGCCCAGAGCAGATCTGCAACACCTGCAACACCTGCCCCATTTAATGCGGTGTTCACATCATGTGGGAGAGACAGCAGATATGAGATTTCTGCTTGAAGAAGCTGTTCACATTTGATTTCAGCCAAGAAATATCTTTGAACTCAGTTTTCTGAAGGTAACTACACCAAGTTGGGTTTGGAAGTGGGCCCAGGCCTCTCTGATTTTACAGATTTTGAAATGGCCTACTGTGTATGTGGAAGGAAATATCTGCAGTTTAGAATAGGAAATCATGTGTTTGTTTCAAATAAACCCAAGAAGATGGACAGCTTTCCACACACAAGTAACTGTATTTACAAGTCACACTCCATTTATTGTCGTATATGACAACACGGTTACATCATTGTCTCCGCCAGGCTTAAGCATTCGGTCCACACTGTAAAAATGGACAACGTGTCTCCACTTCCTCCCCCTGTAGAAAAATAAATCAGAATATCCCGGATACGGGCGCTGCCATCTTGCTCATTTGTAGCCAGAGTCTGTGCAGTTGTGCCGTGGCATTAAAGTCTCGCCCCTACACCCAGCCGACCAATCGCGAGTTAAATACAGCCATCAATCACAACGTTTCACCCCGTTTTTATATCAAATAACTAATACAAACCAAACCAAACATATCAGTAAAATGAACACTTGAACAAACATCAATGTGATAAGAACTACTTAAAATGACAAAAAAAAAAACATCTTTGGGAAAAATCTATTTGATGTGGACTTTGACTTTTTAGTTTGGCTCATGTCCAATCCGCTAACAGGTGTTGTAATTTATGACATATACTGCAGCCAACCACCAGGGGGCGATCAATATATTTTCTATTCACTTTTGGGGAGCTGTCATGTCATCCATCTTTATATTTACTATACCTGTTGTTACTATGTTGTTACTGTTTTTATATGGACTATTTATATGGCAGACAGTAGTTTGAGTGTCAACAGTGAGGTCTGTGGATTGTACAGACAAATCAGGACAATATTTCTGGAAAGACACATTTGTGGATTTTTTTAATAACATTTGCAAATGCTTTAAGCATCACAAATTAGATTACATTCAGCACTCTTGTATTTGGGTGGAGGCATACATCTCACAGAGGAATCTCTCAATACTTAATTACCCACAAAACAAAACATATCTGCATTGCTAGGCAGCTCTGGGGGAGGGAAGTAAGTGAGAAAGTATGTTTTATTTTTACTTAAGCTTGGAAGTTAATTTTTGACCCTGGGAAAAGTAAAGATTCTTAGGTATTTTCTTTTTTATTTCCAGCTTTTCTGGATTTGAAGACCATGAGATGTGGTTGAAAGCTCTTGAAAAGAGGCCCTTTGACTTTTTCGCTACACTATGTTTTTTTTTATTTAGGTGATTTAAGATTGAAATGCAGCATATATGAAGGTGCACTCACATACAGTACGTACGAAATGGGTTATTCCCTGGTTTTATTATGAGTTACAGAGCGCCATGCATACATGCAGCAGGTATTGCATTCCATTCAAATCCCAGTAGATTAGTGAAATACTGGTATCTGGAGGCTATCATAGTGAACAGTGAATACATTGATTGAATACTTCATTTGGCTTCAAGACATGAGTAAATTGCTACCAAAAGGGCAGAAAGGGCCACTGATGCATTTTCCCCTGTTATTTACCACAGCAAGCCTGCTGTGTTCTTCTCGTTCCATACCTCCTTGTCTAACTCACACTCTCTCCCTCACTCTCTGACACACTGACACACACACACACACACACACACACACACACACACACACACACACACACACAGAGGAGGGCCTGTAAGCGTCCTTCTCAATTAGGAGTGTTTAGCTTTAACAGTGCGCCGGCGTCGTCTAAGCCACGGCTCCCTCGAGACCAAGCCGCCAATCTCACTGAGTCAACACATGCATACATACAGTACCCTTACTGCCATTACGAAATGAGTCAGACACACACACACACACACACACATATAATCTTACACACAATTTGCTACCAACTGTAATTGGTGTACCTAGTAGTTTGCTACTTCAACACAGGCAGCGCCCCCTCTAGAAGCTTTTCTGCATACACACCCAATGCTGATAAACAGTTCAGGTCATCAGCCTCACCTGTCTGAGCTGTGGTTATACGCTGAATTAGTGTGACAGTGTGTATGTACAGGTGGTATACACTACACTCATTCATACAGAGACACCTGGTTGTCTTGGAGTGCATGTTTCTTGGAGTGCATGTTTCTTTGTGTGTGTGTGTGTGTGTGTGTGTGCGTGGGTGTGTGTGTGTGTTTTGACAGCTGGGTCTCACCAGGCTGCACAGTGTCCTCAGATGTCCCACAGAAACCTTAACCCTTTGACCTGGCACCTCAATCGCCACCACACGCCACCACAACTACACACTGTTTAATTTAACTGCATTTAGTCAGTGCCAGAGTCAAGTTTAGGCAACTCTAACAGGTAAACAATAGCTGGATTCAAGGAAAATTATATCACTGAGAGTGACAGCATTGTCATTGAATCGAGCACCTTGAATTGGAGCACTGCAGGGATGGTGTTATATCCTTTTCCCACCAAAATGTGCCTGTATATGCAGGTTTTTATTTATTTAAAAAATTAAGATTATTTTCTTGGGTTTTTCCACCTTTAATTGACAGGATAGGTGAGAAAGGGGTAAGACATGCAGGAAATCTTCACAGGTCAGAATTGAACCCTGGACCTCTGCGTCAAGGCATAAACTTCTATATGTGTGCCTGCTCTACCCACTGAGCCAACCTGGCCACATATGCAGGTTTTGTAAACACTGGTAAACCTGCTAAAAATAGTCCATAGACAAGTATGTCTGTTTTTTTGGTTGTATGTCACATCACAAACATGCCAGATGTTGTTCACTTTTCCTGCTACAGCTTTCCGACACAGTGCACAAAACTGCCAACTTTGCTGTATATTCACTTCATATCTTTGCTAATAAACTCGCTTTGCTCTGCATTCACAGTCACTTGCTCGTTCCACCACACACAGACACACACAGACAGACACACACACACACACACTACGTACTGGCTGTGCTTTTCCTTAAAAGAGATACCCTACTCTTACTTAGATACATGGGGTTAGTAAACAGTAGAAAGCAACATGGAGGCCAGTGAAAATGTTACAGTGTTTTTATTATGTTACTTATTCAGTCTCTCTTTCAAACTCGGTGCAGACTACAGCGCTGTTTGGGCTGAGACGGACGGAATATGTGACGTCGATGATAGAAGTTACTGATGGAGGTGACAAGTCCCTCAAAAGTGAACACTGACACAGTGAAGGGGTTTTTACTCAATAAATAATACAATGTATATATAATAATGTAATTAGCACCCTATGTTATTTTGTTATATTGTTATGATATTAGCAAACAAATCTCTTACCATTTATTTGGAGAAGGTCGATGAGAAGCATTCACTATAAAATTCAAACTGACAAAATACTACAGTATATGAGAAAGAGAAGCTACATATAAATACTGAGTAACAGATCCATGTAATCAAGATAACATAGAATAGCAAAGTCGGAGAAGCTACAGGTTCCAACAGCAAATTAGCAAGATTGAAGGATTGAAAGATTTCTTAAAATGAGTTCCTCAATAGGAGAAAAAAGTGTCTGGATGTTATAAAGTATACTTTAGGTGTATGTAATGGCTATCAGTAAAAACACATCTATGGTTTCTGGGAAGTCAAGTTTGTAAGTATGGCTAATGGCTGTGAAAGCGGTCACCAGCTCGACGGAAGAGGCCATGGTTCGTTCAGATATGGCAGTTTTTTTAAATAGCAGTTACAGCTTAAAGGTTGGAAAGAAGACATCAGAAGGATTAAAGTTACCATGACATACCATGTCATTGTTAACTTCTCTCCATATTTTCACATGCACAAGCGTGTAGCTTTGACATTCTATCAACATAGATATTTTGAACAAAACTTTTTTGGAACCCTGGATGCCCAAAACAACTAATGCAACTCTATAAGAGCTACATTTAACAGAACATTTTTTTCAGATTTATATGAATTGAACAGTGGGGCAATCTTATATCTCAAATAAAGATAAAAAAACAGAAAGGATAAACCCATTGTATGCCATCCTTATGTGATTAACTATTTGTGTCATATGAAGACAACCAGTTTTGTTTAAAGGGTCCCTGAATAAACTGTACAGAAAGGTTAGGTTCATTATTGGGTATTATTCTTTTTCACAAAGTTGATATTGTTACATGATACATACTAATGTCAAGTTGTGAATGTCCCTGTATGCCCGACTTGCAATAATATAATTATTTTGGCAACACTGTATTTTGTTTTAGGTTTTAATGTTGCATAAGGGATCCCCATTTTCCAAAGAAAAGAGTGACTGTTGGTTATAGTCCAACATCATTCTGTAACATTTTGACCACAGGGCTGCAGTGTGCCTGGACCCTGTTGGGAAACACTCTCCTCTGGAGAATGTTGACTGAATCGAGTGTGTGTTCACAGACCTGCTGAGTGTGTGTGTGTGTGTGTGTGTGCGTGCGTGCGTGCGTGCATGCATGTGTGTGTGTGTGAGAGAGAGAGAAAGAGACCATGGGGTTTTAACCTATGTACAACAGTTTTTATAACTGTTGGAGATCTGTCTGTATTTGTGTGTTTACATGTATGTTGCACTGCATGCATGTCTATGTGTGCATGTACCTGTGTATGTGAATCATGTGCATGTGCCAGATCCTAAGAATGCATATATTGTTTACCACATTCCTGTTGTGTGTAACAGGCAGGGAAACGTAAACCTAACAGGGCTGTACGCTTGCTGCTCTCCACAGTCCGTCCACAGGCTGTCCCAGACAGAAAATTGGGAGGGTTGGGGTCCAAATTACACTTGGTGAGAGAAGAGAACGCTGCGTTTGTTTCCTGCTGTGTGTTCAGCGTGTGTACAGTGATGGGAGTGTGTGCTGCAGAGTGTAATGCTTGTGTGGTATATGTTTTTCTCTGGCTTGGCCCACTGTGGGCGAGATCAGCCTCACTGTGACAGGCTCTTTAAGGAGTATTATCGATTCTTTCTAAACTAAACGGGTGTCAGTGTTCAGCAGAGCATAAACACAAGAAACACTGCCACTGTGTGTGTGTGTGGGTGGGGGGGGGTTGGGGTGGGGGGCGGGGTCTGTGTTTGTGTGTGTGTGCATATTTGTGTGTGTGTGTGTGCATGTGTGCATGTGTGTGTGTGTGTGTGCATGTTTGTGTAGTCCATGGTCCTCTTTAACACAAATCTATGCAGTAGTAGTACAGTTTTCATGTAATTGACAAATGCAAATTAAGATGTGGCACAAAAAATGTGTACTTTAGATTGTTAATAGGGATAATAAAAAGGAAAAAGCAAAACCTAAAACTAAATATAATCCTAACCTGTGTGCAATAGAGGTGTGCAGGTTTCCCTTTATCTAAATTATATGATTCCTGTTTATTAAATGTGAATATTGTTGGGTTACGTAACTAACGTAGCCATAACTACACACACTGTAATCTACACAGTCTCCATAGCGTGAGGAATTCACAACAAATATTTTCTAGTTTCTTTACTCCTCTGTGACAGTAAACTGAATATCTTTGAGTTGTGGACAAAACAAGACGTTGAGGACAAATTCTTGGGCTTTGGGAAACACTGATCCACATTTTTCACCATTATCTGACATTTCATAGACCCAACAACTAATCGAATAATCAAGAAAATAATCAACAGAAATCAACAATGTAAATAATCGTAAGTTGCAGCCTTATTGTACTATAAAAATGTTCTACTTTGCACCCCGACATGGCATTCTGAAAGTCCTGCGTATGTATGACATTTGGGGAAGCTGGTCGTTGTTAGTGAACTGGAAATCTTGGAAATTTGCTTGGCCTTGTAATATTTTGCAGGCAAAATAATATTTTTTTTAATTAAATTATAGAATGCATGACAATGACAGCTGTGACTGGCTAATACTTTTTGACCAGCACTATTAAATCAAGCTTTCCACTCAACATACATGAGACTTGAAGACCATGGCTTAATGTGGTACTCTATTGATTCTGGGCCTCAGTTAGGTGGTGATGTCCTCTGTCAACTAAACTGTTATTGTTGTTTTTATCCCTACATATTATGGCACAGGACTGACCTATTTTTTTATCTACTCACAATCCTCAGGACCTCAATTCTATTAATAAATATTAGAGCTTGATTTACTTTGTCGTGAGACAAACCTCAAATCTGTCAATAAAACTAGTGTGGACTGAACAATTGCACAAGACTGGAGTCCTAGACTGCTTTCAAGCTGATCCAGGTTTGTTTGTGGTATAAAAGCCAACAGACCAATTACAATCACTTCAATAAGTCCACCTAATGATTATGAACTGTTGTCTTTTCAGCAAGCAATCGAAAGTTATCCATTTAAGGTGATATTGATTATTTATAGTCAATTAAAAAGTATGTCACTTGGAGCGTCGCGGTAGCTCATCTTGTTGAGCATGTGCCCCATATACTGAGTCCTTACCGCAGTGGCCCGGGTTCAAGTCCAATTTGCAACCCCTTGCTGCACCCCTTGCTATCTAATAAAGGCCAAAAAGCCCCCACAAAATTCTAAAAAATAAAAAAGTCTGTCACCTACAAAACAATGACTTTATTTGACCCCTGAGGTTCTTGGGAGAGTAACTGTTAATTTCCACCGGTTGCGGAATGTCTGCGGATCCGCTCCGGAACAGCTGCGGAGTCATTAGGTTTCCATATTAATTTCTGGTATACATTTTCATATCATCACAAATTCAACGTGTGTATGGTCTGGGGGCGGGGGGGGGTCCAACCTCATGTAATGATGTAACACAGTGGTGTGTTCGGCTGATCACTGGCATTTAGAGGCTTTACTAAATGGCACCTGGTCACTGCCAAAACAAACAAATGTGTGTGTGTGTGTGTGTGTGTCACACACGTGGGCGAGCGTGTTGCTGCTAAGTGCCACTGTGTGTCAGCCAAAACAAACAGGCTTAATGAGAAGCAGCTCCTGGGACAGAGAGAGAGAAAGTGAGTGAGAGAGAGAGTGAGAGAGATAGATAGAGAGAAAGAAAGTGTGTGAGAGAGAGAGATGGAGGAGACCTGGCCAGGCCAAACACACTGACCCCGCTGTCTCTCTTAAATGGACTTAAAGGATACACTGTTCCCCTCTGTCCTCCTCCTATAGCATGACCATCACCTTCATCAGCCTCACCCCTCTCACTCCTCCACACTCCTTCCTGTCCTCAACTCTCACCCCTCTATTCACCATTGAGGTGTGAGGGTGAAAGGGGTGAGAGGGGAAGAAGGGGGGTGAACGAGGTGAGTGATGGCAATTAGAAGTACATTTGTAACTGTGTGTGGGAAACATAGGAGTTCTGCTGAACTAGTTTATCTGTAGATGCACTGGCTCAGCAGTTGTGAAAGGAGCAAGTGAAAAAAATGTAGAGAACATGCCATAATGTGTAAGACTGTCCTCCCCAAAACAATGCTCCCATAAGTCATTTGAAGGAGCAATTACGACCTACTGTATATTTACATTTGTAGTGACGGCCCCCTCTAGTGGCCTTAGTAATTATGATGGTAGCAAAGCAGGAAGTAAGGTTATTGAGACTCAGGCATTGTGGGCTTAGAAGTGGGCTGGCTCTGATTGGGAAACACCTGGATGGAGAATAAGAGACAGTAAAACACATCTTGATTCAATGCAAGAACTTTTCGCAAAACAAAGGAGGAAGCTTTTCAAAGATCTAGGAGCAGCTGGCTATGATCCATTCTAAATTTGGATAACTGGATTAAGTTGAAGAAGCTGATGGATTTTATATGCAGTTTTGTACTTTATAATGAAATGTTCAATTCAATTTCAATTCAATTTTATTTATAGTATCAAATCATAAAACAAGTTATCTCGAGACACTTTACAGATAGAGTAGGTCTAGACCACCCTCTATAATTTACAAAGCCCCAACGATTACAGTAATTCCCTCAAGAGCAAGCTGTGCGACAGTGGCGAGGAAAAACTGCCTCTCGGGAAGAAACCTCGGACAGACCCAGGCTCTTGGTAGGCGGTGTCTGACGGGCCGGTTGGGGGTGTGATGAACAGTGGCGATAGTAGTCACATTAATAATGGAACAGTGACTTCAGTGGTAGTCGTAGTAGTTCATGTCATATCAGTGCGCTGCAGGGCGTTATAGGATGTAGCGTGGCCCAGCAGAGCATGGATGGACGTAGCAGGAAGCTGCAGAGTTTAGCAGGAAGCAGCAGGAAGCAGCAGGGTTCAGCAGGAAGCAGCAGGGTTCAGCAGGAAGCAGCATGACATTGCAGGGCACCGCTGAGCTCAGCAGGGAGTGCAGCAGGACCACGGCGAAAGCTGGAACCAGGATCTTGGTGCCAACGTTCTCCAAGGAAATACGCTGGGTGAAAAAACATAAGGACTCCGGGGAGTAAACTCCCCAGAAGCTAGGATTAGTAACAAGCATTTCTGGGACAGGATGCACACAAATGGTAACAGAAAAGGAGAGGAGAGAGCAGCTCAGTGTGTCAAAGGAAGGAAGTCCCCCGGCAGTTTAGAACTATAACAGCGTAACTAAGAGAGACAGGACATAAGGAGAGGTAGCCTGTTCAGGCTTGGAACTTTCCACAGCCGGCCTGCCTCCCTCTACTTTTGTTATATTATTAATCTAACGACTATGAAGAGAAGCATGTGGGCCTGGTTAGGCGGACACTGCAACTCCTCACTCCCCTAACTATAAGCTTTATCAAATAGGATAGTTTTAAGTTAATTCTTAAAAATATGAATAAGTAAAGATAATTTTGGTAATAAACAGTAGAGGGCAGCAAAGAAGAAGAAGGAAATAAGGTGGCGAAGTATAACGGCACCAAATTAGTTGCGCAGTATCTCGCAAAATATATTATAACATGATAATATAATTTCATTACACTTACCCAGGAAACGTGTTTGTTCCTCGGAAGTATTTTCATCAAAACCACAATCTTTTTCCTAAACCCAACTAGTTGTTTACGGTGCCTCAACTTAACTGTCGTCGTATTATAGCTGTATCCCTTTCAGCCACAACCCCAAATTTTCGCATAAGGTGGTAGAAGCGGAGTTTGAGACTGATTTGAAAATAAATATACTTTAACTTGACGTACGGTACAGGCCAAAAGTGCCATGACTATTTACATTGTAGATTCTCACTGAAGGCATTAAAACTATGAATGAACACATATGGAATTATGTACTTAACAAAAAAGTGTGAAATAACTGAAAACATGTCTTATATTCTAGATTCCTCAAAGTAGCCACCCTTTGCTCTGATTACTGCTTTGCACACTCTTGGCATTCTCTTGATGAGCTTCAAGAGGTAGTCACCTGAAATGGTTTTCCAACAGTCTTGAAGGAGTTCCCAGAGATGCTTAGCACTTGTTGGCCCTTTTGCCTTCACTCTGCGGTCCAGCTCACCCCAAACCATCTCGATTGGGTTCAGGTCTGGTGACTGTGGAGGCCAGGTTATCTGGCGCAGCACTCCATCACTCTCCTTCTTGGTCAAATAGCCCTTACACAGCCTGCAGGTGTGTTTGGGGTCATTATATATCAAATAAATGATGGTCCAAATAAACGCAAACCGGATGGGAAGGCATGTCGCTGCAGGATGCTGTGGTAGCCATGCTGGTTCAGTATGCCTTCAATTTTGAATAAATCCCCAACAGTGTCACCAGCAAAGCCCCCCCACACCATCACACCTCCTCCTCCATGCTTCACGGTGGGAACCAGGCATGTAGAATCCATCCGTTCACCTTTTCTGCGTCGCACAAAGACACGGCGGTTGGAACCAAAGATCTCAAATTTGGACTCATCAGACCAAAGCACAGATTTCCACTGGTCTAATGTCCATTCCTTGTGTTTCTCGGCCCAAACAAATCTCTTCTGCTTGTTGCCTCTCCTTAGCAGTGGTTTCCTAGCAGCTATTTGACCATGAATGCCTGATTCAGTCTCCTCTTAACAGTTGTTCTAGAGATGTGTCTGCTGCTAGAACTCTGTGTGGCATTCATCTGGTCTCTAATCTGAGCTGCTGTTAACTTGTGATTTCTGAGGCTGGTGACTAGGATGAACTTATCCTCAGCAGCAGAGGTGACTCTTGGTCTTCCTTTCCTGGGGCGGTCCTCATGTGAGCCAGTTTCGTTGTAGCGCTTGATGGTTTTTGCGACTGCACTTGGGGACACATTCAAAGTTTTCACAATTTTCCAGACTGACTGACCTTCATTTGTTAAAGTAATGATGGCCACTCGTTTCTCTTTACTTAGCTGATTGGTTCTTGCCATAATATGAATTCTAACAGTTGTCCAATAGGGCTGTCGGCTGTGTATCAACCTGACTTCTGCACAACACAACTGATGGTCCCAACCCCATTAATAAGGGAAAAAATTTCCCTAATGAACCCTGACAAGGCCCACCTGTGAAGTGAAAACCATTTCAGGTGACTACCTCATGAAGCTCATTGAGAGAACACCAAGGGTTTGCAGCGCTATCAAAAAAGCAAAGGGTGGCTACTTTTAGGAATCTAAAATATAAGACATGTTTTAAGTTATTTCACACTTTTTTGTTAAGTACATAATTCCATATGTGTTCATTCATAGTTTTGATGCCTTCAGTGAGACTCTACAATGTAAAGTCATGAAAATAAAGGAAACTCATTGAATGAGAAAGTGTGTCCAAACTTTTGGCCTGTACTGTACGTCACGGTCAGCATCACATGCATAACCACAAGTGAAGTAAGACTGATTTTAACCCAAACCACAATCTTTTTCTAAACATAACTAAGAAGTTGTGGTGCCTAAACATAACCAAACTGTGCCCATTAAAGATGTGTTTAAAACCGCGATCTTTACGGTCAAAAACACAACAGCCGTTTTCAGGTTTAAATATGAGGACGGAAAACACTCTTGTGGGTCGTATTAGAGGGTAGGAACAACCGACCAATATCGTTGAATGGTTGTACCTATTTACAAAATAAATACTACATACAGACGCGTGTCACACCCTTTTCAGTACCAATATTTCACATTTAAGAGCTGATAAATACAGTTGTTGCACCAAATAAACGTCTTTAGGTGCCGATACTGTTGATGATCACCATGCATACAGGCTATGCAGAGATGTTTTCTTTTTCTTCTTTCCTTTCCCATTAACAATTAATATATGCTGTCATTTCAGAGCCTGTTGTGTAAAACCTGCCCACTAGAAGTCGATAAGTTTCTCCCCTACAATATATAGCTGACAATTTTTGTTTCTCTGCCAGATCATTCTACCTACCTGGTTAACAACTCTGATATTAACTGACCTTCATGTTTTATAGACCAAATTATGAATAGAAAAATAGTTGATAGATAAATAGATTTTCATTTTATTCCGCCCCTGCCCCTCAGACAGCCACTGGGTGTGATGGACATTGGAACATGAATTTGTATTGTCAAATCAGCTTTAAGAACACTGTAGGAGCCCCATACTGTATGTTGTTTATGGTCTCATTTATATTATTTATTGATTATTATATTGTGCACTTATATTGTAGGTGGTGGGCGTGTTCATTGCGGCACCTGTTCACCTGGGTTTTTTGTGCTTTGACAGAGAGGGGGTGAGCCTGGGAGCAAACACTTTCTGTTGACCGCCGCACTAATTGTGGAGGAATAAATCATTGCAATACAATCTTGAGTGCATCACAGTGTGTTTATGCATCTCTCAGTGTTAAGTCCCTTACGGCAGCACTTTGTTGGACTGCTTCCTCTTCTACACTGTGGTGTGCTGGGGGAACAGCATATCCAAGAAGGACACCTCCAGACTGGATAAACTGATCAGGCGGGCCGGCTCTGTGGTCGGCATGAAGCTGGACTCACTGCTGACGGTGGCAGAGAGGAGGACACTGGACAAACTACTGGACATTACTGACAATGCCAGCCACCCACTGCACACCGTCATCAGCAACCAGAGGAGCCTGTTCAGTGGAAGGCTTCTCCTTCCCAAGTGTAGGACCAACAGACTATATATCTTTATTTATCTTTAGTTTATTGTTGTTTACTGTTTGTTTATTTTTTGTAAAAATATTTAGCTAAAAGTTTATTGTTATTCTTATACTGTATTTTGTTCTATCTTTTTTCTATTTAAAGAGTGGTTTGTAAGATGCTAAAATCTGCTGCTGGAGATCTAATTTCCTTGGGGGAGTCATCCCAAAAGGATCAATAAAGAGAAGTCTAAGTCTTACATCTTACATCTGCAACATGGGACAAGAACAAGAGGTCCAAACCATTTGTCAAAGGAGAGATGATTCTGTTTTGCTATGTTAGAGACTGGAAGAGGAGAGAGGAGATTAACCTTTGAAACCCAAGCCATTTCTGAGCATTTTTTACTCCTTTCACATAATTACTCACCCAAACGCCTGTCAGTATTACATATTGCCTTTACTGAAGTAAAGGATCTGTATATTTCGTCTACCACTGTTTACCACTAGGCGGCGCTGTGTTTTGGTGCTTAGGCTTGCAGTCTCAGTCATGGATTGGATGAATTTCCATCACATGACCATGCCTCACAGGAAGCAAAGCTTTGTATCTTTTTTAGGACAGCACATAAAATTGTATGCATTTCACAGCTTTTTGATTTTGCTAATGGTTGATTTTTAATTTTTTTTTGAAGTTGGACATGTTCTATGTAAGTTGTTTTTATCCTCTTAGTGTTTTTTTGGCCTACTTTGGAGCTTTTTTACTTAATCTCGGCTGTTCTAATGAGACACATTCAGGGACGGTCGGAATTTTGAACAATTCAGTTTTTTTTTCAGCTTTTTAGGGTAAGTGTTTTTTCTTTGGCAATCTTTTGAACAAAACATGCTTTTTCAAACCCACCGGCGGGTTTTGGCATTAGGAGGGAAAGATCCCCAGGCTCCAGATGTCATTTCAACCTGTAAAGTTTAATGACTGCATTTTGCGCGACTGTGACACTATCGCAGTGACAGAACCTGGGCACAGACAGACAGACAGAAAGACAGAAATTTGAACACCTTGCAAAGTACTCAAAACCGCCTTGTGGTAGTTCCCGTTATAGCAGGTGTCCCCAGGACCCCATTTTGCGATGATGACACACACAAGCACATGGACTCACTAAGTAAAAACAATACCAGCATTGCTGTCGTGCCTGGTAATAATGTCTGTAGTTTTTGCCTAAACCACTGTTTGACTGCAGTGTTTCCCATACATTGATTTATTTGTGGCAGCCCTCCACAATGTCAACGTTAACAGACATATTCATTTTCTATTTTTTTACTATTTAAAATTGGTAAAAAAATCCTTTATTATTATTATTCATTATAGGGCTGCAGACAGCACATTGATTCGCTCAGCCCCTCCTTGTCCCTCTTTCTCACTGTGCTTAAACTGGCACCCATCTGTGATTAGCCCCGGAAGTAAGTCTGTTTCTCTTTGCCGTTGTTTTTTTACATGGAGCTTAACGCTAGCTAAGATAACTGATCCTTAGCAAGCGTTTGGGCTCGTTACAGCGGACATCAAATGTCAGCAAAGTTTTCTTAACCAGCCTGGTATGTAAAACAACAACGTCATAGATAAACCATCATCGCGTAAACATACACGGCCACTTTCTTAAGCCAAGTAGCATGTTATCTGTACGCATTTTGAGCGCAGTATACAGCAGACAGGTTGGGTTTAGGAAAAGAACGGGGCTGGATTTAGTAAAAGAAGAAAACGACGCTTGAATTTAGGAAATGTGACACGCGGGACACGATCCCCGATCGCCTGGGTGTAAGTCCTGTGTTTGACCCATCTTCCCCCCCCCCCGACCAACCTCCCTACACGGATTTTCGCCCTTTCATATTACTCATTACGGCGTAAATTCACACGCAATCACAAGGTAATGTACACTACTGGTCAAAGGTTGTAGAACACCCCAATTTTTTTTGTTTTTTATTGAAATGTTAGCAGTTCGAGTCCAATGAATAGCTTGAAATGGTACAAAGGTAAGTGGTGAACTGCCTGAGGTTACAAAAGAAGTCAAGGTTACCCAAAACTGAAAAATAATGTACATTTCAGTATTTTACAAAAAGGCCTTTTTCACGGGATGGGAAGAAATGGGTAAACAACGTAAAGCTGTTAAGCAGCAATGGAGGTTGATCAAGCTTTGAAAGGGTATACACCCATAGGTGTTCCAACTTGTCGGGATTACTTACAACCCCCTCTGTTTGTATAAAAGTATTGTTGGAACACACTGTGGTACCATACCCTCATGAGCATTATATGAACAGTATTGTACTACAGGAAGTAGTGTGTTGCCATAAAAATGGTGGGAAAAAGGCAATTAACAATGGAAGAGAGACAGATCATCATAACACTTAAGAATGTTGGTCTTTCCTACAGAGAAACAAAAATATTTATTAATTTAATGATTAAATAAGGTAATGTCTCCAAACTTACCTGAATTATAACTTGTCTCCTGCTAGTTATACTACAGCACTTATTTAAAAAAAAAAGTTAAATTAATAAATATTTTTGTTGCATTTCTTTTCGGTGTTGTAATTTGTAGACGTCCCTAAGCACTCGTCTTACTGCCAGCAGCAGCAACAACAACAACAACAGCAGAGAGCAGAGGCCAGCAGGCAAGTGTTATTTACATACACTTCTGGTGTACTTACAAACTTTACAATCCATCGTTTTATGAGTAAATAAACTATTTGCAGTAGTGTATAAGTTTGGTACCATTTCGGGCATTATTAGTGGGGTTATTTACGAGATACATCCCTGGATCCATTAGCCCCTGCGCTAAGCTATTCAGCTGATAACGCTACTCTACGCTCTCCCAATGTTCGACCCAGCTGAAAAAAGCTTCTGGGGGGGTGTTTGGCTCGAGGTCATGGTGCAAAGGACCCTATTGTGAAATTACTCCGAACCATCACTTTAAACCCCATTGAGCTGGTTTGGGATGAACTGGACAGAAAAGTGAAATCAAAGCAATCTATAAGTGCCACACATTTATGGGAACTTCTGTAACAGAGTTGGGAAGAAGTCTCTGAAGAATATTTGTGTATTCAGCTGTTATATCTGCCAAACGGGGCTACTTTGATGAGTCAAACATTTAGAATACATTTTGGTTAATACATTGATTCCATGATTTCTTTTTTTAAGTTAAATTGTTCATTTCTTCTATTTTTTCATTTCATATACAATAAGACATTGAACTACATGAATTTCAATAAAAACCTGGAAAACTTGGGGTGTTCTAAAACTTTTGATCGGTAGTGTAAGTCAATGGAGGCCAAACGGCATTGATAAACTAAAAAGCGAGTATGCGTCTTGATAACACACCAATAATGGCATACGAATTGTCATGTCATACATATGCCACTTCATGAGATCTGTCTGGAGAAATAGACTAAATTTGACAAACTTGCTGTTTGGGAGTTCCACGTAAACTCATGGAAGCCATTACTGTAGGCTAGCTGTGTGGTGATGCCAGTCTATGGAGCAGTGGGCTGTGGGTCAAGAAGACGTTCTCTCCAGATTACATGTAAATCACGCTCTCCTCTGAATCTAAATAGCTAATCTCTTTATAATCTAAATATCTTTTTGATATTAGTTCAAGCTGTTTTCTATATATCAATATACTGTACAATATCATATCCACAGATAAAATGACTTGTTCAAGATGACTTGGCATATCAACTTGGACTTGACTGCTGTGATAATTTGGCTTACTTGAGAGTTGAAGCTAGACTACACTAGGCAATCACATCATTAACAACCTCTTTCTTTTGACTCTCTTCATTTATTTCATTACTGTCTTTTCTCCCATCTCCTCACCAAACACCTTTAGCAGAGGTGCCCTTAAGCAAGGCACTCATTGGTCTGGATCCTCTGCTGCAGGCAGCGGCCTGTAACTGTATGTGTTGCAGAGTGGCGTTAACAAGGCATAAAATCTGAAAACCTTTCCTGGCTTAAAAAAAAAAACCTCAAATGCAAGCTGACAGGGTTCAGTGTGTTTCGTCATGTTTGTGTGTCAGTGTACGCGTGTGTGTGCGCTGCATCCCTCACATCAACCTCTGCTTGTCAGGTCATATCCTGTCCATATCTTTTTCTCTCTCTTTTTTGCTAGTTGCTGCTTGCTGTTTGCTTTGGCGGCTGCAGGTCTTTTGGGGTTCAGGTGTGAAGAGAGCAACAGAGTGTGTGTGCATTAGTCAGAGCTTTTGTGTATGCATGTACAGTAAGTGTGTGTGTGTTTGTGTGTGCGTCCAGTTATTTCAGGCACAGTCACCATGGTTGTTTATTTTTAGTTCTGAAAGACTTTGTATGAATGCATATGCACATGTCTACACATCGTACACATCATGCTTACGTGTGTGTGCGCACTGTGTATGTGTGTGTGTTTTTTGGCAGTGGACTGGTGAGCAGGGTTAGGAGGTTGTGGTGAGTTTGTGTGTTCAGGGCCGCTGGTGTGAAAGAGCAGTCAGAGCTGTGCTTCCCCCTGGAGAGAGAGTTTAATTTAGAAGAACAAGGCTCCTAACACACACTTGTGCCACTGCCGTCTCCTTGGCCCGTCTCTCCACACCTCATGCCTCCCGTCCCCGGCCCTCTCTGCCACGCTATAAAACTTTAACCATCTCCATCTTCTCTTCCCTTACTTCTTAACCTTTTTATCTCCCCTCCTGTCTGCCACTGCTTCCCTTTCTTCACATCCGACATCAGATGGCAGACCTTTAAAAGTGAAAAGACTAACAGGTTGCCTTTGCCACCGGTTAGTATAATGAAATTCTCTGTGACTTTGTACCGTAAGTTGGTCCGTGGTTGGTCCTTTGGTAGCAAATCATAAACCTGACTGCTTCTCAGTGGGCACGACTGTAAAGCTGAGTGGCTATCAGAAATAATGAAGCAGTGCAGCAAGGGTGAAGCCAAGCCCATGTTTCCTAAAATCATCTAATGGTGAAGATAGCCCATAAACTTAAAGCACCTTTAGACATTTGTATACATTTATTGCATGTCACTGCATGTGTGAGATGGGTCTAAATTTTAACTGTACAATATTAATGTCAGGCATGTCAGTTCAATGATGTGTGATGAATAGTAGTGCTATGATGTAAATAGAGAAATGGTAATAAGACCA